>NW_027256889.1:5850214-6237714 GCF_029215685.1 Pituophis catenifer annectens
GGCTGAGTCAACCTTGAGCCTGGTGAGATTTGAACTTGCAGTAATTGCAGGCAGCTGGCAGCTAAGTGCTACTTTACAGCACTTTAGTCCGCTGCGCCACCAAGGCTCCTCCTTGGAGTTGGAAGGAACCTTGCAGGTCTTCTAGTTTAACCCTCTCCCCAAACAACAGATACCTATTTTCCAAAGCACCTGAGGGCAGCTAATCGGTGCGTGCGCATGTGTGGCAGTAACTGGAAGATTTGCTGTACACACCGGAAACCGGAAGTACCTTATCCGGCGTGCACATGCCCCCTGGGCAGCTCCTCTTCCTGGTCGTGGCCCTGACGAGCGCACATGCATGCACAAAGTGCTCCCTTTTCGGCACTCTGTGCCGAAAAGGTTCGCCATCACTGTTCTAGCTGATATAGAAGAAATCAGTATCAGAGAGAATGGCTGTCTCTGCAAGCAAATTCAGAATATCAGAATAACATAGTTGGAAGGGACCTTGGAGGTCTTCTAGTCCAACCCCCAGGAGACCTTATACTATTCCATGCAAGTGGCTGCCTAGTCTCTTCTCAAAAGCCTCCAGCAACGGAGGACCTACTAGCCACTCGATCGGTCAACTGCTCTCAGCACTAGGAAACCTCTCCCCAGTTCCAGGCTTCCTCCCAGCCAGCCAGCCAGCCAGCCAGCCAGCCAGCCAGCAACCAATCACCAGTATAAAAAGTTTCCTGTCTTTTTTTATCCTCTGCCATCAAGTCTTGCAAAAATTTCTGCAGGTTCCAGAAGCTCCGCAGGTTTTGAAAAGGAACTTAGGTAAGAATAGTCTCTTTCAAAAGAAAAAAAAAAATTGGCAGTAGCTACTTAAAGAGGAAAAAAAAAAACAGCAAGTAGAAATCTCCATGTATTATGGTTGGTGGGGCTAAGATTGGGCTATCATCCTTATCTTCCACCACCCCCTGTTCAGGAGAGTCAAACCCCCCCTCTGCCCCCACCCGTCCCCTTTCCCCCCCCCCCCCAGCCTGCACACTTTCTGTCTACAAATGCATCAAGCTCATTAATGCTATTCCCATGGCAACTCATTACGATGTCAAAGGAGGAGGGAGAAATTGCCAAGAGATTTAAAGGAACAAACTGTTCCATGGATCATCCCTCTCCTGCCAGGCCCCCACCCCATCTGCTTTGCCCAGGAGCTCCCCTTCCCCCCCCCCCCAAATCTTAACTCAGTGTTTCTCAACCTTGGCAACTTGAAGATGGGTGACTTCAACTCTCAGAATTCTGTGAGTTGAAGTCCACCGATCTTCAGCTGCCAAGGTTGAAAAGAATTGTCTTAATTGCTGCGTATTGACTTGGTAGGAATGACAAGTAGTGCTCAACTTACAACTCTTTCTTTCTTTCTTTCTTTCTTTCTTTCTTTCTTTCTTTCTTTTCTTTCTTTCTTTCTCTCTCTCTCTCTCTCCTCTCTCTCTCTCTCTCTCTCTCTTTCTCCTTCCTTCCTTTCTCTCTTCTTTCTTTTTTCTTTCCTTCTCCCTTTCTCTCCCTTTCTCTCTCTCTTTTTTTCTTTCTTTCTTTCTTCCTTCTTCTTTCTTTCTTTCTTCCTTTCTTTTTTCTTCCTTCCTTTCCTTTCCTTTCCTTTCCTTTCCTTTCCTTTCCTTTCCTTTCCTTTTCCTTTCCTTTCCTTTCCTTTCCTTTCCTTTCCTTTCCTTTCCTTTTCTCTCTTCTTCTCTTCTTTCTTCACTTTCTTTCTCTCTGTCTCTCTGCCTCCTCCCTTCCCTTCCCTTCCCTTCCCTTCCCTCCCTCCCTCCCTCCCTCCCTCCCTCCCTCCCTCCCTCCCTCCCTCTTTCTTTCTTTCTTTCTTTCTTTCTTTCTTTCTTTCTTTCTTTCTTTCTCTCTCTCTCTTTCTCTCCTCCCTCCCTCCCTCCCTCCCTCCCTCTTCCATCTACGCAACCAAGGAACAGGGCCCCTAAAAAGAGAGACTGGTCTGGGCTTCTCCAAACCTGAATGCAGAACCTGCCTCTTTCCTCCCCTCCCTTGGCAGCCTTGAAATCGGGGTCTCCCTTCCAGCCCCAGGGGGATGGCTGCCAAACCGAGCCAGAGATGCCAAGGGAGAAAAGAACAGCCTGGCCTGCTCAGCACTTTGAACGGAGTTGGTGAGCGCCAGCCAGCTCAGGAAGTTTTTGTGGCGTGAAGCAAAACACGATGATCTGCTAATTGCTCCACATTGAGCTTCTGCTCAAAGGAGACTTAAATGCTCAAAGATTGGGAACCCTCAAGTGAAGAATCCTGGAGTGGAAGTGAGGAAAGGAAGGAAGGAAGGTACAGGAAGGCAGGCGAAGGAAGGGGGGAAAGGAAGGAAGGAAGGAAGGAAGGAAGGGGGAGAAGGAAGGAAGGAAGGGAGGAAAGAGGAAGGTATGTAGGTATGTAGGTAGGTAGAGGAAAGCAGGCAAAGGAAGGAAGAGCGGAAAGGAAGGGAGGAAAGAGGAAGGAAGGAAGGTAGATACAGGAAGGCAGAGGAAGGCAGACGAAGGAAGGAAGGGGGGAAAGGAAGGAACGGAGGAAGGTTTGTTTAAGAATGTGTCTTAACTACAGGTAGTCCTTGAGTTACGAACCACAATTCAGCCCAAAATTGATGTTGCTAAGTGAAACACTTGTTAAGTGAGTTTTGCTCCATTTTACGACAGTGAATCTGGTCAGATTCACTTAACTTTGAGTTTGTTGGTCAGAAGGTCACAAAAGGAGCTCGCATGACCTGGGGACTCAGCAATGGTCATAAATATGAAACCAGTTGCCAACAGCATCTGAATGTTGATCGCGTGACCGTGGAAGGGGGGGATGCTGTAACGGTCGTAAGTGTGAAAAAACGGTCCCAACTCCCTTTTTTTCTGTGCCGTTGGTAACTTCGAACAGTCACTAAATGAACTGTGTTGAGGACTATGGCTAATTTAACAACCGCAGGGATTCCCTCAACGACGGATGGCCAGGAAGGTCGTAAAATGGGCAAAACTCACTTCACAAACGTCTCACTGAACAACAGAGGTTTTGGGCTCGCTTGTGGTCGTAAGTCGAGGACTACCTGTAACGCCACATTTCAAAGGAACTTTGTGGTTGCATTCTGAATCGAGGTGCTTCCTGATCAGAGGTGGTTTTCTGAATAGTTTTTATCCCAGAGCTATAATTGCACTCAACCATGAACTAAAGGGCCACCATCAGTGAGTTGTTGGACTTGGTCTGTTACTTGGTCTGTTGTGTGGATGTTTGGGTGGTTTAGGGGTGGAGAATTGTGGTGGGTGGGAGTGTGTTTGGGGATTGTTATGTGTGTTGGACCTGGTCTTTGGGTGTTAAGTGAATTTCATTGTATGGGTACACTGTGTATACACGTACAATGACAATAAAGTTATTTATTTATCTGGTTTGGTCCGGTTCGGGAAAACTGGTAGCGGAGATCACGGGAGAGCCCGTTCACCCGCCCCAGCGCTATGTCATCCTATTTAGGCATGTTTTTGAGGCTGGGTGCATGTGCGGAAGGCACGCATGTTAGCAATGCCCATGCGCGGAAGGCCGGGCGCATGTGGGGAAGGTGCGCACGCGTGGTAACAAAATGTGAAACCCACCGCTGTTCCTGATGCACGCTTTGGGGAGGCACCGATCTTAGCTCAACTTGCAGCTTGTTCCATCATCCATTCCCATCAAAATAAATAAATAAATAAATAAATTCTGCAGAAACAAATCCGGTTTTGCAAATGGAAGCGGATTCCCCTTAAGAGGGAAGATGAAGCGGATCAGATCCCGCGGCAAACGCCAGTCTCTGGAAAGCAAAAGAAATCAGAAAGAGGCCAGAAAGCTCCGGATGGGTTTGTCTGGCAGCTAAGCTCATTAAAGAGAGTTAAGAACGTGTTAAATGGCATCCAGATCTTTTATCCTGGCCCTTCCTTTTCGCGATTATCGTTTTACTTGGGTGGTTTTTAATTGCGGCATGCCGGAGATGAAGCGCGATATGAGCATCGACAATAAATAATTGCATTTCTTTTAAAAAGAAGAAAGAGGGGAAGGGGACAATAGGAGCCCCCTGATTGATTTGAGAAAAAAAAAAAACCAAACAACAACAGAAAGGATTAACAAAAAGCCTCGCAGACCCACAGCGCCCGGCCCTGCTCGCACACGTCCAGCGTGTGCATACATCTTACGACAGTAAACAAAAAAACCACAAAAGACCAAGCTAAATGCTGGGGAGAAGTTAAACAGTTCCTTGGTTTGAATGCAAGCAAGTGAATCTAATGGAAAATAATTACAGGACCCTGTCAGTCCTGAACAGAAAAATAAGAACCGATTAAGGTAAACGTAAATTATTCTGTCTGCTAAGAATCCACCCTTCCTTACTCAATTACTCTCCCAGTCACACTGGGAGAGACAGGGAGGGCAAAACTTGGTTAAACGGAAGGCAATACAAATCTGTGCATCGTTTGGGGTGGATAAGATCCGAAGGAATTGCTGCTTTCTTTCTTTCTTTTCTTTCTTTTCCACTTTGAAACCTTTATAATTGTCGCTTTCATCTCCCTTTCTTAAAGGGTTTCTTTAACAGGATTCTTGAAAGGAAAATGGATCGGAACTGTGCACAATGCACTTCTTGCTTCCCTGGGTTTTGAGAAAAGCACTTCTTCAAGCTTGAGTTCTCGTTTGCTTTTCATCCCTGCATGGCCAAGGTCTTGGTTTTTTTTGTTTTTTTTTGTTTTTTTTTTCCTTTCATGCCCAAACTGCGTCCGGCAAATTGCAGAGTGCTTGCAAAGGCACTTGCAACTCTTGTTTTTAAGTGGTTTTGGCGCAGCCAGGATGTGTTTCTGCAGCTAGGTGAAATCCTAAGCAGAGATCTCGGCAGGCGGGATAACAGAAGAATAGAAGAACCGAAAGGGAGCTTGGAGGTCTTCTAGTCCAACCCCCTGCTCAGGCAGGAAACCCTATACCAGAGGTGTCAAATTCAAGGCTTGCGGGCCAGATATGGCCCCTGGGGTGCTTAGATCTGGCCCCCATGGCCGCCCGGGAAACAGCGAAAGACTGGCTCGCGGTGCCTCTGTCAATGAAAACAGAGCTCAGGAGGGCCGTGCGCAGCTCTCACATGCTCCATTTTAGCCGGACGGCCTCCTGTCAGTCACAGCCCTCCGCCAGTGAAAACGCACACCTTTCCCAGTTTTGTTTTCACTGACAGAGGGGTGCAAGGAGGCTATCCCAGCCGAAAACAGGGTCCCAGGGGCCGTGTACAGCCGCTACAATGAGACAGTGTCCTTATTTTGCACAGAGAAAAGGTTGGAAGTCAGTGGACAAAGCAGCAGGCAAAAATCCTGAATTTCCGAGGAGTAGGATTATCCAGAGAAGGATTCTTGTTAGTCTTGGCAAGCAGCACTAACTGCATTCCTCTAACTGGGACATAAATCCTGGAGAATATAACTACTCTAATTCTTGATGGAAACCAGCAGATTTCTCCATGAGGACGCAATGGTGGGTACAGATAGAACGCAGCGCAACCAGCTTCAGAGTTAAATTATTCCAGGCTTGAAATTGTTTGTCCCAGTTCGGTTGGAGTTTTGCCACGAGTTCAGCTGCGGTGCTGGAGAAGGCACCTGCGTATTCCTTGGACGGCAAAGGTGATTACAAGCTGGTACAGGAGTGCATAACACCAGATATGTCACTGGAAGGGCAAACCACAAAACTGCATCTCATTTATTTTGCGGGGGGAATTCACTGGAGAAAGTCCCAAAGCTGTGATTTTTTTCAAAAGTCAACTGGATTTTCTTTGCTTTTTCCTTGAAGATCTTTCACCTCTCATCCAAGAAGCTTCTTCAGTTGGGATAAGGTGGGTAAGCCTCTGAAGGAATTGCTGCTTTATTTTTCCCTTTGAAATCTTTGTAACTGAAGAAGCTTCTTGGACGAGAAGCGAAACATCTTCCAAGGAAAAACAAAGGAAGTCCAGTTGCCTTTTGAAAAAGCCCCTTTGGGATAACCTTCACCTGGATGAGGGAGAATCTCCATAATCACTGGAAAAAGCAATGATGTTAGGAAGATTTAGCAGTAAAAGGAAACCAGACTGCCGAAGAACACAGGATACCATAAAAGCTAACACCAGCCAGAGCATAGAAAAACTCAAAAGAAATAGTGCAAAATCAGAAGATGTAGAAAGACCCGGCCTGTAGAATTGCCAAAAGTTGGACACGACCGAATGGATATCATCATCATCGTTAACTTCAAAGCAAAATTGTTATCCTCTAGTTTGGTTGCAGCTTTTCTGGGGTCAAGGGGATTCTGGGATTTGTAGTTCGGCATCTCTGAAGGATGGGAAGGATAAATCAGACAATTATTATTTGAGAAAAAGGCCCTTCAAGGTGTAAGGTAGCTTAGGTTTCACGGTACTTAAAATTTAGAGAGCCAGTTTGGTGTAGTGGTGAATGTGCTGGACTAGAACTCGGGAAGCTCTGAGTCCTTCCTTAAGCATGGAAAGCAGCTGGGTTATTTTGGGCCAGTTCAGAGGTAGGTTTCAGCAGGTTCTGACCAGTTCTGGAGAACCGGTAGAGGAAATTTTGAGTAGTTCGGAGAACCGGTAGTAAAAATTCTGACCCATCTATTCTCTGCCTCCCAAGTCCCAGCTGATCGGGAGGAAATGGGGATTTTGCAGTAACCTTCCCCAGGATTGGGGAGGGAATGGAGATTTTACAGTATCCTTCCCCTGCCACGCCCACCACGCCATGCCACGCCCACCAAGCCACATCCACAGAACCGGTAGTAAAAAAATTTGAAACCCACCACTGGGCCAGTTGCTCTCTTCTTGTTGTGGGGTAAACAGGAGAAGGGCGCATTGGGTAAAGCACCTTGAGTACAGGTAGTCCTCAATTTACAACCGTTCATTTACTGACTGTCTGAAGTTTCAACACTGAAAAAAGTGAGTTATGTCCATTTTTCACACAACTGTTGCAGCATCCCCATAGTCATGTGATCAAAATTTGGACCCTTGGCAAGTGGCTCCTTTTCAGTGGTGAAATCCAAATTTTTTTACTACCGGTTCTGTGGGCGTGACTTGGTGGGCGTGGTGTGGCTTGGTGGGCGTGGCAGGGGGAGGATACTGCAAAATCTCCATTCCCACCCCACTCCAGGGGAAGGATATTGTAAAATCTCCATTCCCACCCCACTCTGGGGCCAGCCAGGGGTGGTATTTGCCGGTTCTCCAACCTACTCCAAATTTCCACTACCGGTTCTCCGAACTGCTCAAAATTTCCGCTACCGGTTCTCCAGAATCTGTTAGAACCTGCTGGATTTCACCCCTGCTCCTATTTATGATGGTCCTGGGATCATGTGATCATCTTTTGTGACCTTCTGACAAGCCAAGTCAATGGGGAAGCTGGATTCACTTAACAACCGTGTTAACAGCTGCGGTGATTTCCTTAACGGTGGCAAGCAAGGCTACAAAATGGGGCAAAACTCCATGAACAGCTGTCTCGCTTACCAACGGAAATTTTGAGCTCAATTATGGTTGTAACTTGGGGACTACCTTAGTACAAAATTACAGGTGGAATGCAGTTCTGATAAATGAAGAAATATATGCTAAATAGGTTGTCCTCTCTCCTCCATCTGGCAATTTCCACTGATGGATGCATGAATTTTAAGATTGTTTACAACATAAATTAAAAAAACAAATGAGTGAGGAACAGAGCACCCACGAGAGAAGCTGGTAATGAAGGGTTGCTTATGTAATAAGTTCATTAACTGAAGTCTGTAAGATAGCCAATTTGAGGTAGCGATTAAAGGCATCAAGCCAAACACCAGGACCCTGTGAGTTCTAGTCTTGCCATAGGCCTGGACATCTGTGGGTGACTTTGGGCCAGTCACTCAGGCCTGGGAAAAAGGCAAGGCCAAACCACTTCCTAAAATCTTGCCAAAATCTTGCCAAGAAAACTGCATGGATTTTGCAGTAACCTTCCCCTGGAGTGGGGAGAGAATGGAGATTTTACAATATCCTTCCCCTGCCACGCCCACCAAGCCATACCACGCCCACCAAGCCACACCCACAGAACTGGTAGTAAAAAAATTTGAAACCCACCACTAACTGGTTCGCCACGTGTGGGCACCTTCTGTGCATGTGCCCGGCTTTCCACGCATGTGCTTTACTCTCTCGCACACCTTCCATGCATGTGCCCGGCCTAAAAAAACATGCCTAAATAGGACAGCATAGCACTAGAGCGGACGGGCGGGCCCACCCGTGATCTCTGCTACTGGTTCGCCAGAACTGGTACGAACCGGGTGGAGGCTTCCCACAGATGTCAATTGGAGCCTTGGGCCAGTCCCTTTCTCTCAGCCCCTAGGAAGAAAGCAGTGGCAAACTGCTTCTAAACTCCTTGGCAAGAAAAATCCAGGGTTTTATTGGAAGGCAAGAAAGCAAGCAAACAAACGAAAGCAGTGGTAATAAAACACAGGAGGGTTCCAAATGAAGTTTGACTTTTTATAGATCACGCAAACAAGGCCCAGCAGTTCTAGAAGAAAATCCATGTTTGGGAGCAGCTTCAATGCCAACCTGAAGCTGCCTTCTCTAACATGCCGGCTTCTTTTGCCGAAACGTCGGGGAGGTGGTGTAGGCAACGTGCTTCAACTGCAACCAACCCCCCCCCTTCCTCAAAAACCCTCTCGAGTTCTATTTATTGGGCTTGGAAAACCACAGGCAAGGAGGACGGCTGTGAAAACCTACCAAGTGCAGGTGTTATTTACACGCCCAATTTTCTTGTGGTTGATTGTAGATCGCTATGCGGCCCATCCGAGGCGATGAGCCATGTTTGAATGGCTTTGGAGTTGTTTTGCTCTTTGTCGTCTTTTTAATTTTGCGACATCCAAGGGGAAGCATTGTTAGGGAAAAACGACGTTTTAGATCGAATGGTGAATCACAACTCGGTGAGAGGTGTGGCTGAACGCTGGCATTTCCTCTTATTTTTGTTTTGATGATGCCGTATTTGCATATTATATGTGGTGGTGGGAATGTTCTCGTGCAATTATGGCACTAATGCGGGGAAGTCAATTGGCTTTGTCCTATTAAACCAGCCAAGCCCTTCCGCCCACAAACAACTTAACCTGCTTGTGAACCTTCAACCTCATTTGCAGGTGCTAGAATGTGGCCCCGTCGTCCCCTCATTAAGGACAATGGCCTTGGAGCACGTGCAGAGGGCTCTTCTCACACGACAGAGCAATTGACACCGTTGATTGCCCGCTGATGTTCACGTCCAGTTAGTGAGTCTCTGCAATCAATTGTTTTGCAGCAAAACTGCCCCAGGTGAACCCTATATTTTTAAGTGGGGAGGTGAAGAGGGGGTCCGATTCCAGCTTAGGTTCTTAGCTTTGTCGATGTGACTTCTGGTGGGTTTTTATCAAGCTCCAAAACCCAAGAAAGACAGAGTTACCTCTGAGTGGTTCCTTGCCTACGGACAGAAATCTTGGCCAACTAAAGCAATTACAGGTGTAATCCTCAACTTAAACAACCATTTGTTTAGTGAGTGTTCAAAGTTACAATGGCACTAAAAAAAAAGTGACTTATGACCATTTTTTGCACTTAACGACCGTTGCAGCATCCCCCGTGGTCACGTGATTTACATTCGGAGGTTTGACAAGCGACTCACATTTGTGACAGTTGCAGCATCCCGGAGTTATGTGATTACCTTTTGCGACATTCTGACAAGCAAAGTCAGCGGGGAAACCATTTCACTTAACAACCATGTTACTAATTTAACAACAGTAGTGATTCACTGTGGCAAGAAAAGTTGTAAAATGGGGCAAAACTCACTTAACACATTTCTCGCTTAGCAGATTGGTTATCCAACATCTTCTTCAAAACTTCCAGTGTTGGAGCATTCACAGCTTCTGGAGGCAAAGTTGTTCCACTGATTAATTGTTCTCACTGTCAGGAAATTTCTCCTTAGTTCTAAGTTGCTTCTCTCCTTGATTAGTTTCCACCCATTGCTTCTTGTCCTGCCCTCAGGTGCTTTGAAAATAGCTTGACTCCCTCTTCTTTGTGGCAGCCCCTGAGATATTGGAAGACTGCTATCATGTCTCCCCTAGTCCTTCTTTTAATTAAACTAGATATACCCATTTCCTGCAATTGTTCTTCATATGTTTTAGTCTCCAGTCCCTTAATCATCTTCGTTGCTCTTCTCTGGATTCTTTCTAGAGTCAAAATATCTTTTTTACATCATGGTAACCAAAATTCATTTAACAACTGTGTCAAGATAGTTCGTAAAATGGGGGCACCGTTCATTTAACAACTTTGTTTGGCTTAGCGACAGAGCTTTGGGACTCAAGTTGTGGTCGTACATCAAAGGACTACCAGTAGACACATTCCATCCCAGTAGACACCAGGAAGTATTTCTTCTTTTCTTTCTTATGGGTTCCTTCCTTTGCACCTGTCCCTGCCGGGTCTGCCCCATGAATCCTGGTGGCTTCCATCTAAAGCTTGTTGAGTGCCAGATTTCTTGGCCAAGCACAACAGATGGTCTTAATCCAGGGAAATTTCCAAGGCCCATTAAAACTGAAGGATTCCTGCCAGGTCTTTATAGGCATGGCATATCCCAGAGACAGCTGTTGAATGGTCTATAGAGCTAGGGATGCTACTGCACTTCGGTGCTGCTGCAGCCAAAATATTGAAAAAGATGTGTTTGGTCTGCCTCATTTTCTCCAACTGGATTCGCACGTTTTTGATCCTGCCATGCTCGTTGCTCGCCCCCCCCCCAAACCTGCTCTCCCCCCCACTCCCACCCCCACGAAAGGCCAGGAAGAGCTATAGAACAGCAGGCAGCCTGTGAATCTCTTCCAGTTGTGCCACTGAAAAAGCAGAGGCTTAATTTTGCTTAGACTTAGTTACCGTATTTTTCAGACTATAAGAGGCACCTAAATTTAGAAGAGGAAATCAACAAAAAAAAAGTTTTTGGCCTCCGCATGCCCCATTTCTGGGCCTTTTTTTGGGCCTTTTCCAGCCTTATTTCGGCCCATTTTCAAGGCTTTTTTTCTGCCCATTTTCTAGGCTTTTTTCAGCCCATGTTTTAGGCTTTTTTAGCCCATTTCCGAGGCTTTTTGGCCCATTTTTGAGGCTTTTTTCAGCCCATTTTCAAGGCTTTTTTGGCCCATTTTCAAGGCTTTTTTTTGGCCCGTTTATGAGGCTTTTTTTGGGCCCATTTTTGAGGCTTTTTTGGCCCGTTATTGAGGCTTTTTTCAGGCCATTTTTTTCTGAAAAAATTGGCCAAAAAAAGCCGTGAAAACGGGCTGATAAAAGCCACAAAAATGGCACCAAAAAAAAGGTCTGAAAAAGGCCAAAAAAAGACCCAAAATGGGGCATGTGGAGGCAAAAAAAAAAACGGTTGGTGGGTGGGCAGGGCTTTGGCAATATTCGGTCTATAAGTCGCACAGACATTTTCATCCCCTCTTGGTAGATAAAAAAGTGCATCTTATAGTCTGAAAAATATAGTATATATATATTTTTTTAAAAAGGGCCCTCTTCTCTCAATCAGAGCAAATTCCCCAGAAAATCTCAGTCCTGCTGATTTTGTGGGTTAGGCTTGTCAGTGTGATATATAGCCTCACCTGTAAAGTGGTTTTTCTCAGGCATGCTGGCTGGGGAATTCTGGGAGTTGAAGTCCCCCCATTTTAAAGTTGCCACAGTTGAAGACTCCTGCTGTAGGAGATCAGGTGCCAGAAATAGTTTTTGGAAGACGTCACTGCAGGTCAAGTGGAAGGACAATTTGGGTGTCTTTGGTGTATCCGATTTGCCTTCGGAACACAAAATGCACAGTACATCCAAGGAATGAGTTGCAGGAGAGTGTTGAGTTTTGGTGCCAGGGTGTGCCCCGGCAGCGACTGTGATGCCAGCTGCCCAAGCAACATTTCCAGTGATGGATGGAGCCAAGGCCCAGAAAAAGAACAGGACCCATTGTTCCCCTTGGAATCAGAACGAGAGCTACCACCAGTCTTGTTCCCCTCTTCTTTCTCCTTCAAATGTTGTTCTTTTTCGTGCATTGATTGAGATTGTTTTGATGTGTGGTTTGCGGTGACCTGAAGTCTTAGGCCAAGATCATGAATTACAGAGATCAGGAGAAAGATCAGTAGATCTTACTATTTTCTTCAACCCTGTGCTTGTTCATTTACTACCCGGCATTAAGCCAGCAGATATATAAGTTGGAGAGAAAAAAACCCAACCCTCCATTCTTGGAAAACTAATCAAGCAGAGAAGCAATCTAGAACTCAGGAGAAATTTCCTAATGGTGAGAACAATTAACCAGTGGAACAGCTTGCCCCCAATAGTTGTAAATGCTCCAACATTGGAAGTTTTCAAGAAGCGATTGGACAACCATTTGTATAGGGCACTGGTATAGGGCACTGGTGTCAAACTCAAGGGACGGGGGACGGGGACAGCTTAGATCTGGCCCGCAGGGCCACCCAGGAAGCAGTGAAGGACCGGCCGATGGTGCCTCTGCCAGCAAAAATGGAGCTTGGGAGGGCCGTGCTCAGCCCACCTGGGCTCCGTTTTTGGCCACTATGGCCTCCTGCAGCCCTCTGCCAGCAAAAATGGAGCTTGGGAGGGCCGTGCTCAGCCCACCTGGGCTCTGTTTTTGGCCGCTATGGCCTCCTGCAGCCCTCTGCCAGCAAAAATGGAGCTTGGGAGGGCTGTGCTCAGCCCACCTGGGCTCCGTTTTTGGCCACTATGGCCTCCTGCAGCCCTCTGCCAGCAAAAATGGAGCTTGGGAGGGCTGTGCTCAGCCCACCTGGGCTCCGTTTTTGGCCACTATGGCCTCCTGCAGCCCTCTGCCAGCAAAAATGGAGCTTGGGAGGGCCGTGCTCAGCCCACCTGGGCTCCGTTTTTGGCCACTATGGCCTCCTGCAGCCCTCTGCCAGCAAAAATGGAGCTTGGGAGGGCCGTGCTCAGCCCACCTGGGCTCTGTTTTTGGCCACTATGGCCTCCTGCAGCCCTCTGCCAGCAAAAATGGAGCTTGGGAGGGCCGTGCTCAGCCCACCTGGGCTCCGTTTTTGGCCACTATGGCCTCCTGCAGCCCTCTGCCAGCAAAAATGGAGCTTGGAAGGGCCGTGCTCAGCCCACCTGGGCTCTGTTTTTGGCCGCTATGGCCTCCTGCAGCCCTCTGCCAGCAAAAATGGAGCTTGGGAGGGCTGTGCTCAGCCCACCTGGGCTCCGTTTTTGGCCACTATGGCCTCCTGCAGCCCTCTGCCAGCAAAAATGGAGCTTGGGAGGGCTGTGCTCAGCCCACCTGGGCTCTGTTTTTGGCCACTATGGCCTCCTGCAGCCCTCTGCCAGCAAAAATGGAGCTTGGGAGGGCCGTGCTCAGCCCACCTGGGCTCCGTTTTTGGCCACTATGGCCTCCTGCAGCCCTCTGCCTGCGAAAATGGAGCCCGGGGAGGCCACACGCAGTCTCCCCGAGCTCTGTTTTCGCTAGCAGAGGGCTGCAGGAGGCCATAGCAGCCTGAAATGGAGCCTCGACAAGTGATGTCGAGCTTGCCACGCCCATCCCAGCCATGCCCACCCCATCCCCCAGGTCAAACACAACTCTGATGCGGCCCTCAGTGAAATTAAGTTTGACACCCCCAGTATAGGGTCTCCTGCCTAAGCAGGGGGTTGGAGTAGAAGACCTCCAAGGTCCCTTCCAACTCTTGTTATTGTGATATTCTGACTCTGTGGTGAGCCTTGCACACAACCTTCTCTCCATCAAGGGGCTACCCTTGAAAAGTATTCGGAGACTACATTTGGTCCAGAACGCAGCTTCACGAGCTGTCGTGGGTGCATCCAGGTACACCCACATTACATCAATTCTCCGTGAGCTGCACTGGCTCCCTATTGGTCTCCGGTCACAATTCCGGCCACAATGTTGGTTATTACCTTTAAAGCTCTACATGGTTTAGGGCCAGGTTATCTTCGAGACCGCCTTCTACCGCATAGCTCCTAGCGACTGGTAAGATCCCACAGAGTTGGTCTCCTCCGGGTCCCGTCAGCTAAACAATGCCGGCTGGCGGGCCCGCGGGGGAGGGCCTTCTCTGTGGCTGCCCCAGCTCTCTGGAACCAGTTACCTCCTGAGGTCCGGACCATCCCCACCCTATTGGCCTTCCGGAAAGCAGTGAAGACCTGGCTTTTCCAGCAGGCCTGGGGCCGTTGATCTCGCTCTTGTGATCTGGCGAGATCCGGCCATGAATGGTGTGAATGAGTTTTTAATGTTTTGAATTTTTAAATGTTTTTTTATAATGATTTTTTAAAATGTATTGTGAGCCGCCTTGAGTCGGAGAGGGGCGGCATATAAATTGAATTAATTAAATTAAATTAAATTAAAGCAGGAGGTGGTGGATGTTGTGACAGGCGGAATGTTGAAGGCTTTGAACTGTGCATGGTTGGCACCGAGTTTGCGTCTTTCCGCCGTTTCTGCTTTTTGTTCTGCGTAGCATAAAATCTCTGATGCCGTTCCTACTTGATACGACCCAAGAGAGAAAGAAAACAAATATTAAATGGCAGATGCCCTTGCCTTGGAGGAACTGTTTACCCATCAGCCTATTCCCCTGTATAAATCCCGGCGGAATTCATTGTCTTGGATGACGTTTTAACCGTTGCTTTGCTAAATTACTGGGGCTGTTTTCATATCTGTTGAAAACCGCCAGAATTCCTTTGGGATCACAGCAGTGTACACAACAAATGAATAATTGCTTTATTTTTATTTGATTTTTAAAAGTGGGTTAAAGCCTTTGTAGGCCTTTCCCTCAGCTCAGACCAGGTAACTTTGGGTTACCCCATTTCTGTGGGATGGTGCTCATTTCTGGGGAGTTTTTTTCAGGCCTATCTTTTGGTCTCATTGAATATCTCTAATTACCGTGTTTCCCCGAAAATAAGCCCTACTGCACAGCAGTGGGTTTCACATTTTGTTGTCACTGGTTTGCCATGCGCGTGCATGTTCACTTCACGCGTGCACCTTCTGTGAATGTGCCCAGCCTTATGTGCTTGCGCTTTGCTCACACACATTCCTCCTGCCCATGCACCCAGCCTCAAACCTCTACCTAAATAGGATGGCATAGAGCTGTGATAGCGAACCTATGGCATAGCCATATCAGTGGGCACGCCAGCTCAGCTCTGGCGTGCATGTGTGCGCTGGCCAGCTGATTTTCGGGCCTTCTGGGCCCGCCAGAAGTAGGTAAAGAAGTAGGCCCATTTTTCTTTCTTACCTGGCTCCAGATCCTCTCTATGCATCTGGGGAGGGTGAAAACAGCCTTCCCCACCCCTTCGGAGGCCCTCCGGAGGCCTGAAAGGGCCCATTTCCCAACTCCCAGTGGGACAGGAAGTGACGTTCTTTGCTGTCCCCAGCCTCCAGAGACTCCTAGAGACTCCTTGATTAAATTATCTTTGCATTGATATATAATTTTATGGTATATAAAAAAGTGGTGTTATTAGCTAGTTTTAAAAAATACACTTTTTCCAAAAGGTTTCCACAATTTTGGCCATTTACTGTAGGTATTTTTAAAATCGATTTGCCTCCCACCTCTTAACCTCTTAAAATGGTCATATAATTTGCGACTTGTCTAACTGAATTCTGATAAGCAAAATCAATGAAAGTTAAGTGAATCACTTAACAACCATCTGACTCACTTAAGAACTGCAGTGATTCGCTTAACAGCCATGACAAAAGTTATAAAACAAGGCACCACTTGCTTAACATCTGCCTTTTTTCACAATGGAAATTCTCCCGATTGTGGTCGTAAATCGAAAACCAGCTGTGACCTTAACATTAGAAAATGGAGAAGTCAGGGATCCCTTGCGACGCAAAAGAATTGAGAAAACTCAAACAGGAATTAGCTGGGCTGTATCAGAAAAATCCAATGAGCAAATTTATGCTTTTGATTGGTCCCATCGGGCATCTCTCTCTCAATGAATGCAACATTTATGGGGTTCTTAGCATTATTGACATGAAGTTGTAGTCTAGGCTGAGCTTAAACTTCATTAACTTGGTCAAGGGTCTGTTTTACTTCATTCTTTGCTCATCATTCATTCTTTCCCCATAAAAGTGGAGAAGAGATCTTTAAGTGACATTAACAGAACAAATTGCTTCCTATTCTTCGTAGGATCTGCATCTTCTACCCTTAAATCAACTAACAGATTAACCTTGTAGGTCATCTAGTCCAATCCCTTATCCAAACAAGAGACCCTACACCTGTGATGACGAACCTATGGCACACGTGCCAGAGGTGGAATGGAGAGCCCTCTCTGTGGGCACATGCACCGTTGCATATGCGCGCCGGCCACTTGGTCTTCGGGTTTCCACCATGCGCTCCAGCCACCTAGTCTTCCTGCATGCCGGCCACTTGGTCTTCGGGTTTCCACCATGCGCACTGGCCACCTAGTCTTCAGGTTTCCGGCACTCCAGCACGCGCGCACTGACCAGCACACATGTGCGCACCGGAAACCTGAAGACTGCATGCATGTGCCAGCCAGCTGGTCTTTGGGTTTCCGGTGCTCCAACGCATGCATGCATTCCAGTTTGGGCACTCAGTGCTGAAAAGGTTCGCCATCATTGCCCTACGCCATTTCTGACAAATGGCAGTCCAGTCTCTTTTTTTTTAATTTTTTTATTTGTTTTAATTTTGATTTATATGCCGCCCTTCTCCGGAGACTCAGGGCGGCTTACAATGTGCTAAGCAATAGCCTTCATCCTTTTGTATATTTATACAAAGTCAGCTTATTGCCCCCACAATCCGGGTCCTCATTTAACCTACCTTAGAAAGGATGGAAGGTTGAGTCAACCTTGAGCCTGGCGAGATTCGAACCTGCAGTAATTGCAGGCAGCTGGTCTTAATAACAGGGTGCTTTAAACCACTGTACTACCAAGGCTCTTCTTGAAACTATCCGTCCTTATGAATCTTCCCATCGTTTGCTGGTGCTATTTGAGGTTATGCCCGCTGCTCTGAGTTTTTCAAACTTGGCACCTTTAAAGATGGGTGGACTTCGACTCCCAGAATCCCCCGTCCAGCCAGCCATGCAAATATACAAATTTCCCAAATATGGTTTTGCTGGCTAGGGGAATTCTGGGAGTCGAAGTCCACCCATCTTAAAGTTGCAGAACACTGATCTAAAAGAAGTTTTTTGTTTTTTTTTTCCCTGGATTTTATTAGAGATAATTGGAACTCCGCGGGAACTGGACAAAGGATGGAGAGGTTCCCTCCCTTTCTAGACCTGAGAACAGAATCCAAGATCCTAAGACCAAACATTGCTATCTGAAGAATGTGACCTCTGTCAACTCTGGAAGGGAAGAATGCATTAAGCAGCCGGTGGAGGGACTGAGCTGAATAGGGCGCCTGAAGAAGGAGAGGGGTGGGTGGCAGTGCGAGGGGGGGGGAGTGTAGGGAAGTATATTTTCAACGCTCAGCTCCTTCTCATTGGCTGGCGTTGAATTATGGCCATCTGCCAAGGACATTGCTCTGTCCCCTCTCCGTTTGGGCGCACTCCCTCCCGGTGGCAGCCTCGTTTTTTCCCATCAATCAGCTCTGGAGATTGCAATAGGGATTGTTGGATTGGGAGAAACCCATGGAGACAGAGCCACAGAGCAGGTGATTCTTTGTCTTGGCAAAAGGGTTATGAGCAGGCGTGTTCCTTAGCTTGTCAGGAAGCAGCACCCATGGATACCTGGAAGATGCTTACAGGTTGCCATGGATGGAGAGAAGACGAGGGCTCTTTTGTAAATTCCCTTCTAACCAGTGGTGGGTTTCAAATTTTTTTACTACTGGTTCTGTGGGTGTGGCTTGAAGGGCGTGGCGTGGCTTGGTGGGCGTGGCAGGGAAAGGATACTGTAAAATCTCCATTCTCTCCCCACTCCAGGGGAAGGACATTGCAAAATCCCCATTTCCTCCCAATCAACTGGGACTTGGGAGGCAGAGAATAGATGGGGGCAGGGCCAGTCAGAATTTTTACTACCGGTTCTCTGAACTACTCAAAATTTCTGCTACCAGTTCTCCAGAACTGGTCAAAACCTGCTGAAACCCACCTCTGCTTCCAACTCAGTGGAGCCATATTAAAGCAGGGGTGGGAGAACTATGGCCCCCTTTTATGACATTTGGACTTCAACTCCCAGAATTCCTGAGCCAGCCCTGCTGGCTCAGGAATTCTGGGAGTTGAAGTTCACAAGTCATAAAAGGGGGCCATAGTTCCCCATCTCTATATTAAAAGGTTGGAAAGAATCCTAGAAGCTACACATTCTAGATGAGTGTTTCTTGTGGACTTCAACTCCCAGAATTCCGTAGCTGCCATAGGGACGCTTTCCAGAAGATTCCATGCTGGCCGTGGCATTCTGGGAGTTGAAGTCTACACATCTTCAAGTTGCTAACGTTGAGAAAAACACTGCTGTAGGCTATCCCTAGTTACTTTTCTGAAATGGCAGATCTCCGTGATCGGAATATTTTTATTCACTCTTATTCACATTTTGCTTAGTTTCCTGATTGCTGACAGTCCCACCTTTATTAGTTTATAAATAATTTTAAGATGGCAAGTATACCTGGTACTCCTCCCTCCTCCTATTTCCCGCACAATAACAACAACTCTGTGAGGTGGGTTGGGTTGAGGGAGAGGGAGTACCTTAAAGTCGTCTAGCCAGCTTTCATGCCTAAGGCAAATCTAGAACTCACCATCTCCTAGTGACTGGCCCAAAGTCACCCAGTTGGCTTTCCTGCCTAAGGCAAGACTAGAACTCCCTGTCTCCTGGTGATTGGTTCAAGTCACTCAATTAGCTTTCTTGTCTAAGGTGGGACTGGAACTCCCAGTCTCCTGATGATTGGTCCAAAGTCACCCAATTAGCTTTCTTGTCTAAGGTGGGACTGGAACTCCCAGTCTCCTGGTGATTGGCCCAAAATCACCCAATTAGCTTTCTTGTCTAAGGTGGGACTGGAACTCCCAGTCTCCTGATGATTGGTCCAAAGTCACCCAATTAGCTTTCTTGTCTAAGATGGGACTGGAACTCCCAGTCTCCTGATGATTGGTCCAAAGTCACCCAATTAGCTTTCTTGTCTAAGGTGGGACTGGAACTCCCAGTCTCCTGATGATTGGTCCAAAGTCACCCAATTAGCTTTCTTGTCTAAGGTGGGACTGGAACTCCCAGTCTCCTGGTGATTGGCCCAAAATCACCCAATTAGCTTTCTTGTCTAAGGTGGGACTGGAACTCCTAGTCTCCTGGTGATTGGCCCAAAGTCACCCAATTAGCTTTCTTGTCTAAGGTGGGACTGGAACTCCCAGTCTCCTGGTGATTGGCCCAAAGTCACCCAATTAGCTTTCTTGCCTAAGGTGGGACTGGAACTCCCAGTCTCCTGGTGATTGGCCCAAAATCACCCAATTAGCTTTCTTGTCTAAGGTGGGACTGGAACTCCCAGTCTCCTGGTGATTGGCCCAAAATCACCCAATTAGCTTTCTTGTCTAAGGTGGGACTGGAACTCCCAGTCTCCTGGTGATTGGCCCAAAATCACCCATATAGCTTTCTTGCCTAAGGTGGGACTGGAACTCCCAGTCTCCTGGTGATTGGCCCAAAGTCACCCAATTAGCTTTCTTGTCTAAGGTGGGACTGGAACTCCCAGTCTCCTGGTGATTGGCCCAAAGTCACCCAATTAGCTTTCTTGCCTAAGGTGGGACTGGAACTCCCAGTCTCCTGGTGATTGGCCCAAAATCACCCAATTAGCTTTCTTGTCTAAAATGGTACTGGAACTCCCAGTCTCCTGGTTTTTAGCCTGACGCCTTAACCATCAGATTAAATTGGTTTACCAAGAATAAAAATAAACATCTCCTAGAATGGCTTACGGTTTAATAAAAATTCACAGCACTCCTTTCCTCAGACTGACGCTCTAAACATTCACAACCTAAGAAGGAAAATAAAATGAGGAGAACAAAAGGGGGGGTGGGGACCTGCTTTTGTGAAAAATAAAAAAATTGCAGTCTGCCAAAATTGTGTTAAACCTATTCAGGATGAATAAACAAACTTAAAAAAAAAACACACACACACACAGAGTTCGCATTGATAGGGTTGTTGTTCTTTTTCCTTCTTCAGCTTTTGGCAAGGAAAAGGGGAGGCATTATTTGAACCGAATTTCTGTGAAAAGAAGCTGTGTTGGTTGGTATCTTGCTCACTCTTAGATAGAAGTGAAGAAGAAATAAACAAAGATATCTATTTGTGCGACTGATGAATCATTTGTGTGGCACTGATGGACTTCTGTGCCTCTTGCTTCAAGAGGAGCAGAACAGAAAACCACGTTAATTTCTGGCGTTGAACATGCTGTAAAAGGGAGGCTTAACCTCCATTGAGAAATAGCATTTTTAAAAGCATCTTCGATTTAAAACAGTTCGTTTAGCGACTCTTCAAAGTTACAACGGCGCTGAAAAAAGCGACTTGTGACCGTTTTTCATACTTACGACCATTGCAGGATCTCCACAGTCACGTGATCAAAATTTAGACGTTTTGCAACTGATGGCTGCAAGATCCCGGGGGTCATGTGATCCCCTTTTGTGACCTTCTGACAAGCAAAATCAATGGGGAAGCCCAATTCACTTAACAACCATGTGACTGATTCACTTAACAATGGTGGCAAGAAAGGTTGCAAAACGGAGCAAAATTCGTTTTTGTCTCGCGTAGCGATAGAAAATTATGGGCTCAAATTGCAATCGTAAGTCAAGGACTATCTGTATTCTCATCTTTATGCGTGGAAACAAACAAATAAATAAATAAATAAGTGAACCCTGCAACATTTGATGGAAAAAGCGCTATGAAATCTGCATGCTTTCCCGCCTTCTGCCCTTCTCTCCTACCAAATCCATCCCTGCTGTTTTTAATTTCTGTCTCCGCTTTTTCTGATTTATTCTCCCGTCATGCTATTAAGTGGACAAAAGCCCAGTCTTATTTCCCACATGCCTAAGTTGGGTTATCTTGTGGCTTGACATTTGCTTGGCCAAGGATGGCGACCTCCGGGGAGGGGAGTGGGGGCGGAATGAAAGAATATTCCTTTATATTTTTATTTTATTTTTTTTGAACAAGGACGTCTCCGCCTCATTGCTCGGAAGGCCGTTCTTTTCTCTCTTCAGGAGGTCCGGCAAGTTAGCCGCATTGAACGCAGCCGCAGGCGAGTGTTCTCCGCTGGCGTAGCTCAGCCAGAACCGTCGTGAATGAATTGTTGCCCTGCTGTTGTGGAATGGAGCGTGCGTTGATCAAGACCGCTTAAAATCAGCCTGAGAAATTTGACAGATTTATTAGTTCAGGTAATGGAGCTGTATTTGCCGGATGCGTTCGCCTTGCAGTGAGGTTCATGCCGCAAGAACTCAGCACTCCAGATGTTTCCTGGAGGGAGTTTGACAGTCCGGCTAAAAAAACCATCTCTCTGCTCCCGCGTGGGCTTATTCCAAAGGCAGAAATAATGTAGACCTATTACTTAAGACAGAGCTACTCATCTCCCCTACCAGCCCCACACTCTTCGGTCCTCCCTTTTTTTTTTTTTTTTTTTTGCTGACACAACAAATTAGCGTATTTCTCTGAGAGGCGCAATCTTTTGGACGTTTTTCTCTTCTGCAGTTCCCTTAAAAATGGATGTGCGCGCCTTTACCCGAGCTGGCCCCAAGCGCTCGGGGACAGATCAAAGGGGAAATGGTACTCATGAATAATGATCGTACAATCTCTTGCCTCTCTTCTGGGTCTTGTTATTTGGGGCAAAGTTGCTTGAAAAAAAAAGAAGGGATTCCATAGAGGAGGATTCAGATCAAACCTATTAGTCACTGGCTGGCATCCTGGAAAGTTGGTTGGTCCAGATTGGGCAAACCAGACTCTGGGCATCATTGTCTGAAACTGATGCCCAGTTTTGTGAGAAGTCAAAAGAGAGTCGAGTCTTGGTGGTCTTGGTCTTTGGCCTGGATTTGTTGCCATCACTTCCAGTGCTCTAGAGCAGGGGTCTCCAACCTTGGCAACTTTAAGCCTGACGGACTTCAACTCCCAGAATTCCCAGCAAGCTGGCTGGGAATTCTGGGAGTTGAAGTCCACCAAGCTTAACGTTGCCAAGGTTGGAGACCCCTGCTCTAGAAGATCCTTTGTGGCAGCTGAGTTAATTCCTCCGTCTCTGGCATGGTGCCCTGTTGAATGGATTGGCATTTTCTAGTCTTGCAAGAAGCATATGGTGGGAATGTTTCCCCAGGAATTCCAGGCAGGCTTTAAATGTTGGACGTTGGAAGGAGGTGATGGAGACAACGATTGGGAGAGGAAGAGGATGCTTTACACTAGAGTAGAACCTCTGCATTGCTTATCTTCAAAGAGATGCATATCTATGGAGATTCTCAGTCATCCAAGTCATGGTTGTCCCAAAAGTGCTTTTTTTTAAGAGGCAACTGGACTTTCTGGTTTTTCTTTGAAGACGTTTCACTTCTCATCCAAGAAGCTTCTTCAGCTCTGACTGAATGGTGGGGAATAGAAGCTTTTATATTCCTTGCAGACAGCTGGACATTTGCATCCTTTTAGAGGGCCGTTGAAGCACTTGATAGATCTTCTAAATCCACTTCAAGGACCCTCCAAAAGGATGCAAATGTCCAGCTGTATGCAAGGAATATAAATCCTTCCATTCCCCACCATCCAGTCAGAGCTGAAGAAGTTTCTTGGATGAGAAATGAAACGTCTTCAAAAAAAACCCCAGAAAATCCACAGAGATACCTTTCACCTCTTCCTTCCACTCTTCCACCCACTCACCACCCTTTCATTCTCTCTTTTTGTTTTATTTCTTTATTAAAAGATAACGGTGCCTTTTTCTCCGGGATGTTCAACAGAGCTTTACCTTTCTACAAATCTTTTTTAGGCAGGTGGGTTTGTATCCAAATACAGGTAGTCATTGACTTATAGCTATTTGTTTAGCCGACCATCACTCTATTCCCCCCCCCATTGTTATGTGGTTAAAATTTGGGCACTTGGCAACTGGTAAATATTTATTATGGTTGTAGCATTCCAGGGTCATTTGGGACCTTCCCAGCTGGCTTCCAAAAAGCAAAGTCGAAGGGGGAACTGGATTCGCTTACTGAGTATATGATTCATTTAACGAACTTGGCAAAAAAGATCATAAAATCGAACACCCCTCACTTGACAATCGCCTCGCTTAGCGATGGGAATTCCAGCCCCTATTATGATTGTAAGCAGGGAGTAGAAATTAAGGCCTGGGAAGCAACAGGAACATAAGAAGATGGTCAAAAGCTGATTTTATTTTCATAGCTCCCAGAAACTAGATCCAGAAATAACAAATGTAGGTTTGCAGCGACCTGAAATTTCCTTCAAATCGCAGGAAAAAACTTCCTGGCACTGAGAATCTCATTCAAAGCGGAATAGTCTTAGCTCCTCTATCTCTGGCAGCCTCTTCTCACAGAGGGTTTAATTGCTTTTCCTACACGTTGCAAAGGATTGGGTTAGATAATCTTGGGATCCCTTCCAACTCTATAATTCTGTGAAAAATCAAAGGAATTGGGGATGCTGCTCAGGCTTGAGAAGAGAAGACCCCGGGGGGAATATGGTAATGAAACCTTATAAAAAGATGTCAGATTAAAAGAAAAAGGTAAGATCTGTTCCGTATCATTTCAAAGCGTGGGCTATAACACAACGGTCCCAAACCTTTCCAGCTTGGCGGCCTGGTCCGGTGTGTGTGTGTGAGAGAGAGAGAGAGAGTGTGAGTGGTGGGCGCACACTCGTGCAAACCTTCACTCAAGCGAGCGAGTGGAGTATCTCTTGTGCTTGTCCACCACTCTTGCAACTGGAGCTTCATGCGTGTGTTCTTGCCCATTTCTCCCGCAGCCCAGTTTCGAACAGGCCGTGGCCCAGTAATGGGTCCCAGTCCAAAGAATTAGGGACCCCTGCTATAACATACAGATTGATTTATGATTAGACTTGGGACCAGAATTTTTGTTGTTAAGCAAAGTGGTTGTTTAATGAGTATAATCTTTTTTTTTTTTTTTTTGCTGTGGTTGTTAAATCACTAAACCTCACCCAAGGTAGTACAGGTAGTCCTCGACTTACGACCACGGTTGAGTCCAAAATTTGTGTTGCCAAGTTGAGACATTTGTTGAGTGAGTTTTGTCCCCATTTTACGAACCTTTCTTGTCACAATTTTTAACTGAATCCGGCTTCCCCTCTGCTTATCGGAAGGCCGGCAAAGGTGATCACATGACCCCGGTCGTAAATAGGAGTCAGTTGCTAAGCCTTTGAATTTTGATCACATGAACATAAGGATGCTGCAACGGTTGGAGGTGTGAAAAACAGTCATAAATCACTTTGTTTTTCCCCAGTGCCGTTGTAACTTTGAACGGTCACTAAATGAACTGTCGTAAGTCGAGAACTACCTGTACTTTTCTGGCAAGGAGGGCATCATCCACCTGCTGCCCATCTGCAGGGTGGAGAGGTGGGAGAGCAGCGTGGGTACTACCACCATGTGGTATCCTGGAATTGCTGGAGATAAGGACAAACATTTACACCCTCATAATCTGGGCTGTGGTTAGAGTGGTGCGGTGGCCTAGAGGTGGAGCTCTCGCCTCACAATCGGGAGGCTGTGAGTTCGATCCTAGGTAGAGGCAGATATTTCTCTCTCTGGGCACAGTGAGAATATATCTCCTGAACAAAACTCTGCATTGGCGACAGGAAAGGCATCCGGCCATTAAACGCTTTGCTAGCTCCATTCAGTTGCCAGGACTCCACCCCGTAAGGCAGTAGTTCTCAACCTGTGGGTCGTGACCCCTTTGGGGGTCGAACGACCCTTTCACAGGGGTTGCCTAAGACCATCGAAAAACACATATTTTCAATGGTCTTGGGAATAATTTTATGGTTGGGGGTTACCACAACATGAGGAACTGTATTAAAGGGTCGCGGCATTAGGAAGGTTGAGAACCACTGCCGTAAGGGATTATGGGGTTGTTAAATGATGATGATGATGATGATGATGATGATGATGATAATCTGGGCTATGGTTGAAGAGAGAGACAGACCTTTTCTGGAGAGATTTCCTGTCCATGTTTGCCTGTGTGCTCTTTTGTCCTTGCACCTGTGAGATGTTTGTGAGGCTTTTGTTCACATCTCCGCTCTGTATTGCTTTGAGACCTCCCTAAACACGAAAACAACATTCACAGAGTGGAGGTGGCAAGGCCAGAATCGGAATTGGGTGCCCTTCAGGTGTCTTGGACCAGCATCGATTGTTGTCTTCGGGTGTACCCAGATGGTGATGGGTTACTACGGATGCTTTTTAGACTTTTAATTCTGTGGTTGAACGGCGCGACGATGTGATACGGGGTGAAACGGGGGAGGAATAATCGACACCGTGTAATCATTTTAAAGTGAGGAACTTTGCCACACGGATGCATAATTTATGCAACCTGCAAAATTAAAAAAAAAAAAAAAGTCCTTCTGAATGACAAGAGGGGATTATCTTCAGGCAGACATTTTTGTGTGTGGTTTTGAGATGCCAGAGAAACACTTTTGGTGGGGCCACCTTCATACAAAATGGCCAAACATCACATCCCTTGGTTTGGAACGAGCTTGCTCACCCTCTCTCTCTCTCACCAATTTGACTGCCACTTAGAAAAAACACTTCTCATGTACAGGTAGCCTTTGACTTACGACCGTTCTTTTAGTGACCTTCCAAAGTTACGATGGCACTGAAAAAAGGGACTTATGACCGTTTTTTCACAATTTACGGCTGTTGCAGCATCATCCCCATGGTCACATTTATTTATTTATTTATTTATTTATTTATTAGATTTTTATACCGCCCCCTCTCCCGAAGGACTCGGGGCGGTGAACAGCCAAAATTAAAAAACATACAATATAAACATTAAAAATACGTTTAAAACAGAATTAAATTCAAAATGGCTCCCCAATTTAAAACGCCTTACCCATGCCCCTATAAATAAGACGAATTTAAAATTTAAAAATTTAAAATTCCCACATTTAAAAAGGGGAAGATTTAGGCCAGATTTAGCAAAATTTCGGATGCTTGGCGACTGGTTCATATTTATGATGGTTAACAATTGCAGCGATTTAATTAATTTAATTTAATTAATCGTATTTCTATGTCACCCAACTCCCAAGGGACTCTTCAGTCTTGAGTGTGGCAAGAAAGGTCGCAAAATTCACTTAACAAATGACTCGCTTTGCAACATAAATTTGGGGCTCAATTGTGGTCATAAGTCGAGGACTTCCTGCAGTCCATCGCCCCAGGTCCTCTATCTCTCACTTCCTCTCTTCTTTGATAGACCTTTGCATCCCCACATTTTGAGTAGTGAATAGAAATAGAAGAATAGAATAGAATAGAATAGAATAGAATAGAATAGAATAGAATAGAGTAGAATAGAATAGAATAGAATAGAATAGAATTAGCAATAACAATAGCAATAGCAATAGCAATAGCACTTAGACTTATATACTGCTTTACCGTGCTTTACAGCCCTCTCTAAGCGGTTTACAGAGTCAGCCTATTGCCCAAAACAATTTGGGTTCTCATTTTACCCACCTCGGAAGGATGGAAGGCTGAGTCAGCCTTGAGCCTGGTGAGATTTGAACTGCCAAATTGCAGGCAGCTGGCAGTCAGCAGAAGTAGCCTGAACTACTGCACTCTTAACTACTGCGCCACTGCATAGCGTAGCGTAGCGTAACATAGAGCAGAACAGAACAGAACAGAACAGAACAGGAACAGAACAATAAAATAGAAATTGGAATGGAATGGAATGGAATAGATCAGCTCCCCCCAGAGATACGGAGGATTCCGGATCTGCGCACCTTCCGCCGCGAGCTGAAGACGCTTTTATTTCATCAAGCTGGCCTCGCCTAAATCTTCTCCCTTCTAAGTGTAAATTTTAAATTTTTAATGTATTTTAAAATATGGGTATTTTAAATTATGGGTATTAATTCAGCCAAATTTATTTAATTCATTTTATTCGATTTTAAATTTTGTATATCTATGTGTTTTATTTTATGGCTGTGCACCGCCCTGAGTCCTTCGGGAGTAGGGCGGTATAGAAATTCAATAAAATAAATAAATAAATAAATAATTATTACAAACCCTCTCCCCATTTCAAAATGCCCGGAGTTGAAAGCGATGCAGTGAAGGCTGCGGCTAAGTCACAAGTTTAAAGCTCAGTTTATGTCGCGTTTGTCTTGTGCAGGGTTGTGTACAGTGCCTCTTGGCGTTTAGCATGGATAATACCGGCGAACCTTGGAATCGCGCTAAGCCTATTAGCAGGGAGGTTTCCACTACTTAGCATTTATTTAACAGGGGCTGAAGCATGCTGTGGGAAGAACACGGTGCTAACACTGGCCTGGGGCCCTTTTGTCTCTGTGCTGTTTATAAAAAGGGTTTTAATATTTTCCGTGTTGTCCTACAGGCAGGGAAAAAGGGGGGGATTGTTAAGAGGTATAAATAAATACCCGCCAGGACTGGGTTCAACGAAGCACTGTGTATTTCCCTAGGATTGCACGCAGTCCCTGAAATGCCTACACGAGGCCATGCAACCTGCTATTTTATTTTATTTTATTATGCCTTGTAATCCACACACCCGGGATGAGGCTGTTCCTATAAGGAATTCTCCAGCAACACCTGTCATGCCCTCCTCTTTTCACGTTTTTACTTTACCGTTTTTTTGTGTGTTACTCCGATGTCCTCTTGTTTACGCCTCTGTGGAATAATAGCTGACTTGTGAGGATGGGAAGGACGATTAGTTAAGCTTCAAAGGACGAGAAGGAGATCGTCCAGATTTCCCTCCGGCTCTTAGCCGCTTGGCAAGGCTCTCCACCCGCTGACCGCTGACCATTATCATTCAGATTATAGTCTGCATAAACCAGTTAGGCAGATGAATAGTTCTAGATGGCCTCCCATAAAACAAGCCAAAATTATAATAAGGAATCCTTGGTGCTCTCTGAGCTTGGTTTGCTTTCTTGCAGACTTTCATTATCCAAACTAGATAACATTATCAGTGCTAATCACAGCACTAGCATCAAGGAGCCCTCGGCGTAACACTGAGCTATAAATATTCTCCTTTATTGGGACAAAATTATAATAAAAAACACACACACGCACACACACCAATAGTGAGGCTAGACCCGTGATGGCGAACCTATAGCATGCGTGCCCAAAGTGGCATGTGAAGCCATGTCACCCGGGTCACGCGGCCTTCCCTGTTTGTCTTCCGAGTTTCGGGCACACATGTGCGTGTTACGATCAGCTGTCCTTCGTGTGCGCGGCAGTGCCGAAAACCAGTGAGCACATGTGTGCCAGCCAGCTGATTGTGGGTGTGCATGCGTGCCAGAGCCTGGAAGTTCGGCTTTTCCAGAGCGCGATCCATTCATGTGCATGGCAGTGTCGGAAACCGGCCTGCACATGCTCACTTGCTGGCCAGCTGATTGTCAGGCGCGCATGCACGCTAGAACCCAGAAGTTCGGCTTTTCCAGAGCACGGCCCTGATGAGCGTGCGCGTGGATGTGCGACCTTTCCACGCGACCTTTTCAGCACTCGGTGCCGAAAAGGTTCGCCATCACATTATTAGGTAGGCCAATCATATTTGGGCAAAATGACGATTACTGGATAAACACTAGCTAATAGCAAAGAACTCTTACTCTCTCCTGCCATCAAATGGCCAGGGGGAGTTTTGCAACCCAGATGTGGCAGCTGAAGTTGGGGAGCAGCATGGTTTTTCTGACTCATTTTCTGACCTCTTCTGCTCCACTCTGGGGTTTGCTTGGAGGACACTCTTGAAGTGGCAGTAATTCATTTCTTAGGGATATAGCTTGCTCATCCTTATTTTGAGTTAGTTCTCACCGACACGGAATTTCCAAAGCTACCTTGAAGTACATCAACTTTGCAAGAAGCTGGTTTTGATAAGAATAGGTCCACCCAGTAAGCAGACTTCCTTGATGATGACCAGATGTCCTTTCTCCAGGAAATAAGGCTGGTAACCCCTTCTCTCTTTTTCTCCATCCCAGCTAGAGCTCAGGAGGTCCAAGCTGAGAATGTGACGGTAGCAGAAGGCGGACAGGCTGAGATCAATTGCAAACTGCACCAATACGATGGTTCCATCGTGGTGATCCAGAATCCATCTCGGCAGACGCTCTTCTTCAACGGCACGCGAGGTAACCTTGTTTCTAAGGCTTCAAGGTGTCAAATTGTGGGCTGGGGATGGGATCTCGGTTTGATCTAAAGAGCCACGAAGCACATGGAAGTTGGGTCATCTACTTTCTTGATTTTCCTTCCATGTTGATCTACAATGTTGTCCTGGACTGGAGACCAGGAGTGTTCAGAACCATGACTGTGGCTTGTTGTGACCTGGGAGATGAAGATGATCCTTGTTTGTTTTATTTGTCCACAACTGACACATTTCCCTTCTGCTCCTTACAGCCTTGAAGGATGAACGTTTCCAGTTGGTGGAGTTCACCCAAAAACAAGTCCGCATTGTGCTCTCCAACGCCCGTCTGGAAGATGAAGGTGGATACTATTGCCAGCTGTACACAGAAGACACTCATCATCAGATTGCCATCCTTACAGTCCTGGGTAGGCGTCACCCTGCTAAGCAACTGGCTGGCTGGGGAATTCTGGGAGTTGAAGTCCAACAAATCTTAAAGTTGCCAAGGTTGGACACCCATAGTTTAGTCTTTTAAACTGAATATCCCCCCCCACACACACACCACCACCACCACTTGACCAGGATTTGCCTCCCCTGTTCAGTGTGTATGTGTTGCTCTTCAATCTGGCAAAGAGCTTTTCACTCATTTCCTAAAACTCATCCCTCTAAAGTTCACCCCTCTAAGCAGTGGTGAGATTCAACCGGTGTAACAGCTGGTTCGCTGAGCACCCGCTTTGTGCACACATGCTTGCTTCCCATGTGAGTGGTCCAAACACACGCTTCCCCTGCGCACAGTGCTTTTGAAAACAGTTCTAAAACTTATCTTCTATAATAACAACAATAATAATAACTTTATTGTCATTGTACGTGTATACACAGTATACCCATACAACGAAATTCACTTAATACCCAAAGACCAGGTCCAACACACATACCATGTTTCCCCGAAAATAAGACCCTTGTCTTATATTTTTTTGAACCCTGAAATAAGCGCTTGACCTTATTGCCATGCACTCAAAAGCCCGATTGGGCTTATTATCAGGGGATGTCTTATTTTGGAGGAAAAGGGTAACAATCCCCAAAAACACTCCATCCATTGCTTCTTGTCTTGCCCTATTTTCCAAAGCACCAGAAGGCAAGAAACTAACCAAGGACAGAAACAACCTAGAACTAAGGAGAATTTTCCTGACAGTAAGAACAATTAATCAGTGGAAGGGCTTGCCTTCAGAAATTGTGGGTGCTCCACAATGGTGGGATTCAAGTAATTTAACAACTGGTTCTCTGCCCTAATGATTTCTTCCAACAACCAGTTCGCCAAACTGCTCAGAAAGTTAACAACCGGTTCTCCTGAAGTGGTGCGAACTGGCTGAATACCACAATTCCCCACCTCTGAACCACCCAAACATCCACACAACAGACCAAGTAATGCTATCCAACAGCTCACTGATGGTGGCCCTTTAGTTCATTGTTGAGTGCAATTATAGCTCTGGGATAAAAACTATTCAGAAAACGTGAGGTCCGAGTTTTAATTGTTCTGTATCTTCTGCCAGAAGGCAACAGTCCAAAAAGATTGTAAGCAGGGATGGGAAGAGTCTCTGTTATGCAACTTTCTCAAACAGCGAGATTCGAAGATATCGTCCAAGGTTGGGAGCTAGAGTCCGATGATATTCTGGGCGGTTTTAATGATTCTCTGTAGAGCTTTTTTGTCCGCTACAGAGCTGCTCCCATACCATGCAAGAATGCCGTATGTCAGGACACTCTCAATGGTGCTGCGATAGTAAGACAGAAGTAGATGCTGAGATAGATTTATCTTCCTGAGCATTCTCAGGAAGTACAGCCTTTTACTGCAGTCCCAGCGAGTAAAACAGCTGAGGCATGGCAATCCGCTCTGCCGCGCCTATCAGCTGGGCTTCAAACAAAGGAAATATAGGTCGGTATAGCGCAGAAGCGGGCAGGCGGGCCCAGCTGATTATCGGAGCGAACCGGTTCACTCTCAGCTGATCCTCAGAGCTACCTGTTCACCTGAACTGGTCCGAGTCAGCTGAATCTCACCCCTGCCTCTAAGTCTGACTGCAGCCGACCCAAAGGGGAAAAAAAAAAATCAGGTATGTTTTGGAAGCTGCCGGTGCAAAGAACATTCTGGCAATACGATTGTCTAGACGGGCTTCAATAGCTGTCCACAATTTCAGACCCGTCTGCTTTATTCCCCCTCAGGAGAGCTCAGAGATTGAACCTAAGATCTTTAGCGGGCTGAACATGTGCTTTGACGCTGAGCTGTAGCCTTTCTGAAAGTCACACTTTCAGGAATCTACCTAACCTGCCAGACAAAAGACTATTAGAAGACATGATCGTTTTTCAAGGTCAGCCTTTGGCAGTAGGGGAGCAGATAATCTTCAGAGAGTGAGAGTGAGAGAGAGAAGATTTGGATTCGTCCTTAGGAGAACATCAGTGGAAGCATTGATGCAAGTAAAACAAAAGCTATAACTCCTTTTTTTTAAAAAAAAAAAATCTATCTTATTTTGCAAGCACGAAATGTTGGAAGGAACAAATAGAGGTCAAGGGATTTAGCAAACCCTTGTAATCTTCAGAAATTCATGCCCATCCCTTGGGTCTCTCTTTGTTTTTCTTCTTTGCTTCATTGTAGAAGGCTAAGTCCCTTGTTTTCCTTCCTAAAATGACCTTCTCCGAACTCAGAAGCTTGGGTGAAGACATCTCCTCCCAACTATCACTAACCGTTGAAATATTAATTAAGAAAGTTGCCGCATTGGAGGCGGTTCAGGTACTGAGTGAAGGATTCAGCCATGGGATGTGAGGTGAAGGAGGGGATGACTAATGATCTGCCTGGTTTTTCTTCTTCCAGTTCCCCCGGACAGTCCTTTAGTGGAGGTGAAGGAACAGGCGGTAGAAGGAGGAGAAGTTGAACTCACCTGCAGTGTTCCCAGGTCACGCCCTGCGGCCACCCTGCGCTGGTACCGGGACCGGAAAGAGATAAAAGGTGTCATTCCAAATGCTGAATTGGGCCCCTGTGGAATATATTTCCTGGGAAGTGGGATCCAGGCACCACTTCTCCTGTTGGCGTTTAGGCCAAAGTCAACCTATTCTTCCACTTGATCTATCCTCCAGTTAGATGCCTTGAGTGGTGAGAGGATACGTCTGCCTTACATGTCTATGGAGAGTCTCTGTCATCCAGGTCATAGTTGTCTCAAAAGTGCTCAAAAGGTATCTGGACTGTAGTTTCGCTTCTTATCCAAGGAGCTCCATCCATGATGAAGCTTCTTGGATGAGAAGTGGAACTCCTCCTCCTTCCCCCTTCCTTCTTTTTCTTCTTCCTTCTCCTCCTCCTCTTTTTCTTCCTCCTCGTCCTCTTCTTCTTCTTCTTTCTCCTCCTCCTCTTCTTCTTCTTCCTTCTCTTCTTCCTTCTCCTCTTCTTTCTTCTTCTTTTTCTTCCTCCTCTTCCTCTTCTTCCTCCTCCTTTTCTTTTTCTTCTTCCTTTTCCTCCTCCTCCTCTTCTTTTTCCTTCTCCTCCTCCTCCTCTCCTCCTCTCCTCCTCCTAAAAAACAATCCAGTTGACTTTTTTTTTTTTAAATAAAAAAAGCACTTTTGAGTTCCCGCCTGACAATTTTGGATGGACAACAACTATTTCTCCAATAAAGATACAGGGTTTTTTTTTGCCCAGGCCTGGGGGCATCAAAGTTGTGGAGGGACCGTCTTCTTAGTTAGGCTAGTGATTTGGGTTGATGCTGCTTGTCCATTGTGTATGTTAACTTTTGTAATGTTTTAAATTGTTTTTATTTTGAGTCCACCCAGAGTCAGTTGTTGAGATCATCCATATAATACAGGGGTGTCAAACTCAAGGCCCACGGGCCACATCCAGACTGTGATGTGGTTGGATCCGGCCTGTGGGGCCATCCTGGGAAATGTAAGGGGCCGGCCGGCGCTGCTTCGGCCCGGTCTACCCAGTACAAAGTGGCAACATCAGGCCAACGTGGCTTCGGCCTGGTCTACCCAATGCAAAGAGGAAACATGCCAGCAGTTTGGGGAGTGGGGTCAAGCTGGTCATGCCCACCCAGTCGGCCACACCCACTCAGTCGCAACTCCCCCCCCAAGTCAACCACAGTCCTGATCCAGTCCTCACTGAAATTGGGTTTGACACCCCTGGTATAATACCCTGTTTCTCCGAAAATAAGACTTCCCGGGATAATAAACTGAATCGGGTTTTTGAGTGCATGCACTAAAATAAGCCTTCCCCCCCCGAAAATAAGCCCTCCCTGAAAATATTTAAATGTGCAGCCGGTTCCTGCCATTCCCTCTGGTTACGGTTAGGGAGACAGAGCTGGAAATCAGGTAAGACAGCAAAAAGATCCCCATCTTGCTTCATGCTCCCTAAAATAATAAGACCTCCTTGAAAATAAGACCAACCACTTATTTCAGGATTCAAAAAAAATATAAGACAGGGTCTTATTTTCAGGGAAACATGGTACATATCTGGGAGTTGAAGTCCACATATCTTAAAAGCTGCCAAGGTCAGACACCCCTGATTTAAAGGGGAGTTGTTAACTGCTCACTAGGGTTATCTGACGGGGCTGGTGCACCATTTGTGTGTATTTCAGGAACAAGCAGCAAGCAAGAAAATGGGAAAGTATTCAGCATCAACAGCATGGTGCGTTTCCGGGTGGATCGCAAGGACCACAGCAGCATTGTGACGTGCGAAGCCATCCACCCGGCACTGCGTGGTCAGCGGAAGCAGACGCAGTACGTGCTAGATGTACAGTGTAAGTGACCGCTGGAGCTCCCTAGGGAGGGAGGGGGGCAGGAGAGGTAGAAAGATTTTGTAAGACAGGATTGGGTTAGCGAGATCGAGAAATGGAGCCATGTTGCATTTTGCATCCTGGTTGCCCTTTTTTTCCCTGTCTTGTTGGAATGAAGGAGGCAGCAATTATGAACCCTCGGTGGCTTATCGGTCAGAGGAAAAAATTAAGCAAGGATCTGGCCTAACAGACAGACAGTCTGAAGTACTTTCAGACTTGCAAAATTCTATTAAAGTAGAATTAGTTAATCTAGTCAATCAGTTAGAACAATTAATCAGTGGAACAACTTGCCTGCAGAAGTTGTGACTGCTCCAACACTGGAAATTTTAAAGAAGATGTTGGATAACCATTTGTCTGCAGTGGTGTAGGGTTTCCTGCCTAAGCAGGGGGTTGGACTAGAGGACCTCCAAGGTCCCTTCCAACTCTGTTATTCTATTCTATTAATATCAATATTAATTCTTGGCTTATTATTTTAAAATATTTTATTTAGCTGCTCTGCTTTGGGAGCTGTGCTTGAAAAACAGCTTTACTACGTTACGCACTCATTTTGAATTTTTTTTTTTTTATTCTGCCTTTTTCTGCCTACTAGCAGGTTTCTAAGGTTGTTGACAATAAATAAAGTGTAGGTTTTTTTTTAAAGGCATTAATGATGGATGAAGTTTCTGAGGGGGATAGTGATGTAAAACGTTCACACTTCTGGCTATAGAAGTTACTGGTTTACAAATCCAGCATGTAAAGAAAGCATATATATATATATATATAAAGTTATATATGTATATTTTAAACTCCCTTCTCACTCTATGGGTGGCATGTATCTTCCTCAATCTCAGAGTTTCTGCCAGAGCCTGGGTATTGAAGGGGTCCTGTGCTATATTTTGGATATATATAAAAAACCAATAGTAGTAGAATAGAGTAGAATAACAGAGTTGGAAGGGACTTTGGAGGCCTCCAGTCCTGTGATAGGGACACGTGTACCACAGGGCACACGAGCCATCGCCCAACTCAGCTCCACCCCGTATACGCGCACCTCCTGCCAGCCAGCTGATTTTCAGATCTCTGCCTACCCGGGGGGGGGTGTCGCATGTGCATGTGTGGGGGACAGGGGGGTCACGTGCACATGTGCAGGGGGCGGTAGGGAGTGTGGGGGTGCAGCGCCCCCCCCCCCCGTGGCCCGTTTTGGGCCTAGCAGGCCTCCCTGCAGCCTTCTGGGACCAAAAACGGGCTCCCTGTGGTCTGTTTTTGATCCCAGGAGGCTGCAGGGAGGCCTGCTAGGCCCAAAATGGGCCGTGACGGGGGGGGGGGGTGTCGGTCATGCGTGCATTGCATTATGGATGCAGGCACACAGTGACATAAAGGTTAGCCATCACTGTTGTAGTCCAACCCCCTGCTTAGGCAGGAAACTTTACACCACTTCAGACAAAGGGTTGTCCAATCTCATCTTAAAAACCTCCAGTGATGGAGCACCCACAACTTCTGGTGGCAGTCTGTTCCACTGATTAATTGTTCTCACTGTCAGGAAATTTCTCCTTAGTTCTAAGTTGCTTCTCTCCTTGATTAGTGTCCACCCGTTGCTTCTTGTCCTGCCTTCAGGTGCTTTTGGAGAATAGCTTGACTCCAGCATTTTAAACTGGAGAACAAAGAGCGAGAGCAGCTTTCTCAGATCAGATTAAAAACTCATCTAGTTCAATGTCCTGTTTTCCCATCGATCAACCAGATGCCGCGGAGAAGCCCAGAAGCAGCATTTGAACAAGTACACTCTACCGTAGTCTGATTAGCAAAGTAGTTAAGTGTAGGCTGGGTGGTGTGACATGAAGTAGACAGATAGCTGGCTTGAAAAACTTAGGTCAAAGAGTGCAGAGAAGGTTCTTCATCAGAGGGGGGAGCGAAGATGCATCACAGTTCAGCCCCGGCTCTCCAGCATTTTAATGACTTTTGATGAGGGAGCAGAGAGAATGCTGATCATTTGCGGATGACCCTTGGCTGAGCAGGTTAGCTAATATTCTAAGGAGGCAGAAATAAAATTTGAAACGGTCTTGATCAGCTGGGAAAGAGGGCAGGAAGCTAACCGGGAGGCTGGACACGTTGTCAAATGCAAAGTTAATATTTTAGGGAAACGGATCAATTGCACCTCTGCGGAGCGGGGAAATTCTAGCTTGGCTCTGCCTCTTTTGTGGAGAAGAACTTGCAAGGGTAGCGTATTAAGAGACAGCCGCCTGAGACAGCCGTGTGATATGAGTCAAAAAAGAAAGAAAGAAAGAAAAGAAAAAGGAGGGGGAGGGGGAAAAAAGGCAATCTGGAACTAGTTCTGAGAAGTGTGAGAAGACGGTCAGAGGAGTGGAAACTAAATCTTGTGAAGAGAGATTAAAGGAACAAGGATAGCAACTCGTCAAAAAATCTGAAAGGCTGTCACACGGAGACGGATGCCAGGATTCCTTCCAGAGATCAGAAGGAAACCGGGAGCACCTTTTCCGACTCACACACTGGATTCAAAAGCTCACAAAAGCTGCAGCTCCCTCAAGCTTCTGCCTTTGATTCAAATTGGTATGTCGGAATAAGGGCGACCGGGCTCTGATATTTCTTTGCTTCCGTGAGTTCCCTCCTACAATGGCTACAAAGGGACTCCTTCAATGAGCTGTCTGAAACATTTTGAACCAACCTGAACATGTTTGACGGAAGCCAACATCTGCCTCTGTCTTTTAATTCGACCGTCCTTGTTAAAGGAAAGCTACCGAGGGGAATGCAGCTAGTCTTTGACTTACGACGTAGCGACAGTTCAAAGTTGCAACAGGACTCAAAAAGGGGACTTATGACCCGAATCCAAAGTTCCAACAGTTGCCCCCCCCCCACATGCAATCCTATTACCTCAGATGCTCGACAGTTTGGCTGCATTTATAACCATTTGTAGCATCCCATGAAGGGATGCGGTGGCTCAGTGGCTAAGACGCTGAGCTTGTCGATTGAAAAGTCGGCACTTCAGCTGTTTGAATCCCTAGTGCCGCATAATGAGGTGAGCTCCCGTGACATGTCCCAGCTTCTGCCAACCTAGCAGTTTGAAAGCATGTAAAAAAATGCAAGTAGAAAAATTAGGGACCACCTTTGGTGGGAAGGGAACAGCGTTCCGTGTACCTTTGGCATTTAGTCATGCCGGCCACATGACCACTGAGACGTCTTTGGACAGCGCTGGCTCTTCGGCTTTGAAATGGAGATGAGCACCGCCCCCTAGAGTCAGGAACAACTAGCACATATGTGCAAGAGGAACCTTTACCTTTACCTTTTAGCATCCCATAGTCGCGTGACCATGGTTTATGCCCCAAACTGGCACTTACAATAGATTTGCTTAATGACCACCACGGCATTTGCTCGGTGACCGCTGTATTCACTTTCTACCACCACGTTAGCTTAACAAGCACCACAACAGAGGTCAAAAAATCAGGTTGGTGATGTGGCTGATCCATTTTATGACTCTTACGATTTAAAACCATGATGGGCATGAGCCATTAAGGTCGTAACTCGAGGGCTACCTGCAAATAATTCTAAACTTGCTGTGGCGTCAGATCAGATTCCTACATTCTGAGGGAACAATTGGTTCTATAGTTTGCGTCTACTTGTTCTTGAAGAGTTTGTGTATTTTTAAGCCAAGAAAAGGCAGGAATCTCCAGGGTCTTTTGAGGATACAAATTTTTTATTTATATTTTGTATTGGCTACAAATTGTTAGCAGGATATTATTATTATTTCGGTTCTTTTTTTTTTCTCTCTCTCTTTTTCTAGATTCACCCACAGCAAGAATTCATCCCCCTCAGGGAGTCATGAGGGAAGGAGACACCTTAATTTTGACTTGCGCTGTAAACGGCAACCCACTGTAAGTCCTTCTTCTGGACGGGAAAAAGTATATTTTGGACTTATTTTGGTGGCAGCAGGAAAGAACCTTGTGCAGAAAACCTGGGAAAAAGAAGTACATGGTTATGGCAGCGGTTATCCTGTTTTTTTTTGTTTGTTTTTTTTAAACCAATTTTTACTGACATTTATTAAAACCCAAATCTGGTGCTGAGAAAAGCTGAAATTGGCGACCCCTAACAAATGAGAGCTGTCAAGTAAGATATTGGAATATTTTGGGCTTCATCAACCAAGGGTATTGATTATTAGACCAAATCTGCCTCTGTCTGCATTTTAACTAAAACAATAGATCAAAAACCCAACTTTTCACAAAAGACCTTTTTTCTTTTGGGTCTCTTGATGGGGAAAGCAGTTCCTGGAGAACAGCTGATCAGCCAGCCTGGGAACCTGAGAACTTGCAGATTTCTGATTGTCAGCCAGCGTGGCCAATGGGTGTGGGTGTGGAATTCTGGAGCAATGTTTCTGAACCTTAGCAACTTTAAGCTGTGCGGACTTCAGCTCCCAGAATTCCCCAGAGAGCATGCTGGGAAGAGTGTGAGTTCTAGTTCTGCCTTAAGCATGAAAGCTGACTGGGTGAGCCAATCACCAGAAGACAGTGAGTTCTAGTCCTGCTTTAGGCATGAAAGCTTATGTGACTTTGAGCCAATCACCAGGAGACTGTGAGTTCTAGTCACACCTTAGGTATGAAAGTCGACTGGGTGACTTTGAGCCAATCACTAGGAGACAGTGAGTTCTAGTCCCGCCTTAGGCATGAACACCAGCTGGGGGATGTTGAGCCAGTCTCTCTCGCTCTTAGTCCAACCTACCTCACAGGGTTGTTGTGGGGAAAATAGGAGGAGGAAGGAGTATTAGCTCTGGTTGCTGCTTAGAGTTATTTATAAAAATAGTAAAAGCAGGATAAACATCTAATAAATAAATTTCTCACCCTGCCTGTAGCCCAGGGTACAGGATGTCTTAGAAAAGAACTGGGCAGATTTTAAGTTTGAAAGTTCTGCCTTTAAAAAAAAAAAAAACTTTAAGATTTCAAGGTCCACTAACTGGTTCCATTTCTAAAATAAAATTTTTGGGCTTGAAGGGCAGAACCAAATACGAAATGGAGGCCAGAGTTTAAAGTTACTGGAGTGGAATGCCATAAAACAGTGTTTCTTAACCTTGACTATTGAAAATGTGTGGACTTCAATTCCCAGAATTCCCCAGCCAGCATGATGATGATGATGAACTTCAAGACTCATTGACTCCTGCCCCTCCCACCGTGCAAACCTAAATCTTAATTTCTACAATTCGATTGGTCCAATCTAGTGATGGGGGAGCCCTATTTTTTTTTTGCCACTACATACTGTGTACAATGACAATAAAGTTCTTATTATTATAAACCAACTGAGAACCTTTTTGATCTAGCACAAATTATCTCATTCTCTTCCGGGAGATGTTGATTTCAATTTTGACTTCTCTCTGTTTTGGAGCATCAGCTGTTTCAAAAACGGTGTGTGCGTGCATGTGTGAAAAATGAGACATGGGAGACAGTTTTCACAGCCAATGGCAGTTTAGAAGAGGAATAGCTGTTGGTGGCACATGCACATTTGAGTCACTTTTCTCCTCCGACGGTCGGGTTTGGCGTGTTGTTTTATATAACCTTGGCGAAGGAGATGCAATTTGGGAAAAAAAAAAAGAATATGCAAAAATAGGACAGGAAACAAACCCTTGCTTGCTCCTGGCTCATTGTGTCAACAATTCTGGTCTGTCTTTCATCTCTGTATTTTGCCGCTAATGCCAACAGGCACAAAAATAGAATAGAATAGAATAGAATAGAATAGAATAGAATAGAATAGAATAGAATAGAATAGAATAGAATAGAATAGAATAGAATAGAATAGAATAGAATAGAATAGAATAGAATAGAATAGAATAGAATAGAATAGAATAACAGAGTTGGAAGGGACCTTGGAGGTCTTCTAATCCAACCCCTGCTCAGGCAGGAAACCCTACACCACTTCAGACAAATGGTTATCCAACATCTTCTTAAAAATTTCCAGTGTTGGAGCATTCACAACTTTTGGAGGCAAGTTGTTCCATTGATTAATTGTTCTCACTGTCAGGAAATTTCTCCTTAGTTCTAAGTTGCTTCTCTCCTTGATTAGTTTCCACCCGTTGCTTCTTGTCCTGCCCTCAGGTGCTTTGGAGAATAGCTTGACTCCCTCTTCTTTGTGGCAGCCCCTGAGATATTGGAAGACTGCTATCATGTCTCCCCTAGTCCTTCTTTTCATTAAACTAGACATCCCCAGTTCCTGCATCCGTTCTTCATATGTTTTAGCCTCCAGTCCCCTAATCATCTTTGTTGCTTTTCTCTGCACAAGAGGGGGCAGGATTTCTGTCCTGGGTAGATTGGCTTTGAAAATTGGATTTATTGTATTTAACCAATCAGCCACTGATAATTGCTAGACACGGTTATCGGATCCGGGATCAATTAGGCTTAATTTTGGGGGATGATGTTGGATTGAAGCGTGTGGTAAATTTTCTATGAGTCAATTACCATAACAGTTGGTTAACAGAAGGTTTGGGGGATTTTAATCTTGCCCCCTTTTTTTTCCCCTTTTCATTATTATGGATAATCTTTATTGTTTTTATATCTTTGTGTATTATATGTATCATTTCCCTCTTAACTATTTTGTTATTGATATAAAATTCTTTTGGCCTGTTTTGTAAGGAGTGGGAGATTCACACTGTTGTATTATATTAATTAGCATCCAATCAGGAAGGATGCTACTCTATGTATATATGGGTTAAACTTTTTTTAAAAAGGCACTTTTTAATGTCTTCTTTCTTGTGTTTTTTCTTTCCCCACCCCACCCTCCCAATAGTTTGGTGTTTTGTATTTTAACTTTTTTTTTTTAATAAACTAAATATATATATATATATTTTTAAGAAAAAGGATTCCTGTCTTGGCTATGGCTACCATCATTATAATAAAGCCAGCCATTTTGCCTAAATGTCTGCCTGTCCCATTAGGGTTGGAAGAAATGTCCATCTGGGTTCAGTTCCAAGTGGGGAGAAAGACACTGGAAACATGGAAACTGCTTGAAAAGATGGTTTAATGGTGGACAGGATCACATGGCGTTGAGGTCCTGGGCAAAAAAGCACATGGATGAAAGAGAGAAAGAGATTTATACCCTCTGTTGGGCTTTGAATTTGAGCTTGTATTCTGATTGGTTGTCAGACTCCCATGGGGCCATGCCTGGGTAACTTTGTAGGTTGTCTTTTGAGTCCCAGGCTTGGTTGAGCCTTGCTGGGTGATGCAATCTCCCCAGGTGCCACGTGGTGAGTTATGTTGCTAAATGGGTAGACAACCCTACCTTTGTTGGATCTTGGGTGAGGGCATTTGCTTATGAATAGACCTAGCTATCTTTTTATCTCTTAAGTGCTGACATCTGCTGTGGGTTATTGAGGAGGGTGGCAGCTATTAAGAGTGAGCCTGCTTCCTGCCTCAAAAAACATGTTTCTCCATTTCTCATCCAGGGAGGTATCATATTTTGCCTTTTTAATATTTCCTAGAATATTTCATTCTTCTAGGAGATGGGTGGGTGCTAACTTCCTACAGGTCCCGAGACCCGATCCTCAATTTTTTTCTCCCACCCTTTTGTGAACAAGTTGTCCTTGCCTCTCTCCCTGACCCGCCTGACTGATGGGTACAATTCCTGAGCAGAGTTATTACTCGAGTGCCCCTTGATCCAGCCACTGCCTCACGTGTCCATCCATCACCTGGTCTGGCAGCGGATAACCTTGAAGAGAAAAGAGCTGCTTTTTCGAAAGTATGTGTGTGTGTGTGTGTGTAGGTGGAAAGGATGCTGTGCTGGTGGCCAGAAGGCGGCACCAGCGAAGGAGGGCGGGGTTGAGGCACAGGCTAACAGATTCTTTCGGGTGCCCCTTTCAGGCCCAGAGACATTAAATGGAGCCGAGCGAATGACACGTTGCCCGAGCGAGCCCTGATAGAGGGCGAAGTCCTGACCATCCCCAGCCTCAGCATGCTGGATAACGGCACCTACTCGTGCCAAGTGGCCAATAAACATGGACGGTCCTCGGACCAGTACGTTCTGGTGGTTTATGGTAAGTCAAAGCAAAAATTTTGCAGCCACCTCGGCTTCTGCCTCAACCTAGAACCTCACATTCCCGATCTTCCGGCATTTGCTCCTTTTGGTCTTTGTGGTCCCAGATCCAGCCCTCGCATTTGGGTCTAGGACAGCAATGGCTAACCTTTTTGCCGTCGTGTGCCAAAAGCGCGGTGTGGTGGGGCACCGGGGGGGGTCGTGCGCGGGCATTCCCACACCCATAATGCAGTGCCCCCCTGCGTACCCAGCCCTGGTTGTAAAAAATCAGGCACGAGTCGCTTAGCAACCAATTTGATTAGCACTGGAAATTCTGGTCCCAATATTTAACTTTGGACAGTGACTGAGTAGAGAAGTGACTATCTACGCCAGGGGTGTCAAACTCGATTTGGAGGGGGGGGGCAAGAGGGCGGCATGGCCAGGGTGGGCGTGGCCAGCTCGATGTCACTTGTGTCAGGGGCGCCTGTGGCGGCCCGAGCGCTTTGCAGAGAAAACAGGCTCCTGAGCTCCGTTTTCGGCTGTGATGGCCTCCTGCAACTCTCTGCCAGTGAAAATGGAGCCCGGGAGGGCTGCCCATAGCCCTCGCGAGCTCCGTTTTCACTGGCAGAGGCACCGCAGGCCAGTCTTTTGCTGTTTCCAGGGCGGCCCCGCAAGCCAGGTCAAAGCACCCTGTGGGCCGGATCCGGGCCCGGGCCTTGAGTTTAACACTCCTGATCTACACTAAACCCCCTTCCTCCTCCCACTCCCTGCCCAATGCCTTTCATGTAAAACTAGCACAAGATGGCGGCCACCAGATGGAGATGGAGCCCCTTTCAGTCTGGGTCAGCCAGCTGTTGATGAGGACCAACTGCAAAGCTCATCCTTTCAAGGTGTCAAGGTGAAATCCAACAAAACGTCCTTTAAAGACGTTTTGCTTCTCATCCGAGAAGCTTCTTCAGCTCTGAAGGAGGACTCTTCTCTTCTGAAGAACTGAAGACGCTTCTTGGATGAGAAGTGAAACGTCTTCAAAGAAAAACAAGAAAGCCCAGTTGCCTCTGGGGAAAAAAAACATGGGACAACCACGACCTGGATGACTTGAGAATCTCCACAGAAATCAAGGTGAAACGTTTTCTGCTGAGGCCTGGGGTGGAAATGGCTCCCTGTTGGCTGCGGGCCCTTGGCTCCCCTCTGCCAAGAGGGAGGGTGGCCAGAAACAGGAAAAATGGAGGAGACCCTTCCTTCCCCCTTTCCTTTTGCAAAGCAGCGCAATTCTTGCCAGAGACGTTTCCACCTTCCTTTCGTGTCTTCAGCACCTTCTTTGTCCTTTGCAGATCCTGGGGCTATTGTAGAGGCCCAGACTTCAGTGCCCTATGCCATTGTGGGGGGCATCCTGGCTCTCCTCGTCTTTCTCGTCATCTGCGTACTCATCGTCATGGTGTGGTGCTCCATCCGGCAGAAAGGTTAGTGAGGGGAACCCAGGAGGGTCTCTTTAAGTAACCTCATCTCTCACCTCTGACCAATGAATGGGAACCTGGTGTTCTTTTTCGGATTGCTTCTAAGTGGGCATTGCAAGCATGTACTGTATTTTTTCGGACTATAAGACACACCGGAGTATAAGACGCACCAAGATTTCAAAGTGGTAAACAAGAAAAAAAAAGTTTTTGCCCTCCCCGGCCCCCAGGAGCACTCCGCAGGCCTCCCAAACCCTCTGCGCATCCCATTTTTTTGCAAAAACGGGATGCACAAAGGGTTTGGGAGGCCTGCGAAGTGCTCCTGGGGGCCGGGGAGGGCAAAAATATGACGCATGGGGGGTTTGGGAGGCTAAAAATGGGCCCTATTTTTCTACTTGCATTTTTTATACGTGCTTTCGGACTGCTAGGTTGGCAGAAGCTGCGACAAGTAACGGGAGCTCACCCCATTAACGCGGCACTAGGGATTTGAAACCGCTGAACTGCCGACCTTTCGATTGATAAGCTCAGCATCTTAGCCACTGAGCCACCGCGTGCTCTCAGTATCTCAGTAGGCTATTCTAAAGATCTGGGGTGGCTACAGAGAAGGTGTGCCTCCGAAGTCCCCACCCCATAGAATCTCTAGTCTATCTGACCTAGTGGGATGAGCAGATACCTTCAGCCTCACAAATAACTTGGCCTTGTACATACCTTAAATAATGCGCCAGAGCTAACAGCATGTAGGTGTGTGAGTTGGATTGAAATATGATGGCACTTGCCATGATCTATGAGTGTCATGGTTTGCTGGTTCTCCTGTGGCTTGCAAGAGTTATTATTGTCTGCCTTCCTGGACTGAAGCTGCTGTTTTTTTGGCATCCAGTCGAATTGGGATGGGTTTGTGATTCAGCCCTGATGGGCTGTGATCTCACTTGTAATTCTTAAACACGAGTCTTCCAGGCAAAGCGGTCCCACCTTAGAGCCACAGCTGTAAGACTTCTGTTGCAGCCACGATGTCTCTTGTGGCTGGTGGGATGACGGTCACAACCTCTGAAAGGCACTGGATTGACAAGGGCTGCCCAAACCATAAAGCCAGATGCCTGGCTGGCTCTTCCTTATCATCTTTGTTCTGTTACCCAGAGAATACCTTTTTTTTATATATATATATAATTTGATTTATATGCCACCCTTCTCCAGAGACTCAGGGCGGCTTACAATGCATTAAGCAATAGCCTTCATACTTTTGTATATTTATACAAAGTCAGCTTATTGCCCCCACAAACTGGGTCCTCAATTTACCTACCTTAGAAAGGATGGAAGGCTGAGTCAACCTTGAGCCTTGGAGAGATTTGAACTGGTGTAATTGCAGACAGCTGGATGTTAATTATGGTGCTTTAGTCTGCAGAGCTAAACCAGGCTCTTATTTCCCCCCGAAAATAAGACCCAACCGGAAAATAAGTCCTAGCACCGTGATGGCAAACCGATGGCATGCGTGCCACAGGTGGCACGTGTAGCCATATCAATGGGCTCGCCAGCTCAGCTCTGGCGTGCATGAGCGTGCCAGCCAGCTGATTTTCGGGGCTTCTGGGCCCACCAGAAGTAGGGAAACAGGCTGTTTCCTATCTCCGGAGGGCCTGGGGGGGAGGGGGGGAGAAGGCTAACGGTTCGCTCAAACCGGCTGAATCCCACCTCTGGTTGGACACCCCTGAACTAGACAAGAGTGGAGCCAGTTTGGGGGACACACTTAATCCACCCCCTCTCTCTCTCTTCCCCCCTCACCCCTCTTTTCTGCCCTCACAGGTTCCTACTTGACGCACGAGGCCAGCGGTCTGGATGAGCACGGAGAAGCCCGCGAGGCTTTTCTGAATGGCGGAGATGGTCATAAACGCAAGGAGGAGTTTTTCATCTAAGCCGGGGAAAGGAAGAGGAGGAGGAGGAGGAGGAGAAGCGGGGGGAAGGGGTGTTGGGTGCTGTGTGGGGAGAAGCTGGCGAAGGAAGGAAGGGGTGCGTGCTGGAAAAGGGGAGAGAGGATTGGAGAAAAGCCGGCTTGGGGTGGGTGGGGAGGGCTGGCTTCAAAAACGGAAAAAACCCGAACGAAAAGATGCTTTAAGGAATACAAAAAAAAAAAAAAACCCCATCGTGTACAAAACCGACCACCGGCAGCTGCCACTCTTTTCCCGGTTTGATTTTTGAAACCGAGGACTTTTTAACCCCTCCCCTTATCCAGGAAGCTCCACCCCCTCCCTCCTCTGCCTTCAGATGCCTCTTTCCACCAAAACCTTTTCATCCCCACCCGGTTAATTTGGTAGGGCTGGGTAGGCATGCTTAGCTCTGTCCCCCACCCCCTCGAAAAAAAAAAAAGCGGGATGGGGGACAGAGCTGCTGCATATTTTTTTCCCCCCTTTGGGGTGGAATCAGTACTTTTGAGGGAGGGGGGGGAAAGGGACTGTTTGTATATAAAGTCCAAATGGGAGGTGGAAGCCCCATAGGATGTTGAAGGTGAGGGACGTCCCAGTGCCCCCTCCCCCCCCCCATTGCTTGTTATATCCGACCTTCCCAGGTATTAGCACTGAGATTCACAGTATCTGGAGAGGGAGGGCAGGGCTAATGGGGGGTAGCTTTGGGGGCCATCCCGGTCTTCTGGATGGATGGAGAACCCTTGACCTTGAGTTCCGGGTTCTGGATGACCATGTAGATACCTTGTGTCTGCGTCCCTCGCCCTCCGCCATCCCGCCATTCAGGAGTGCCGTCGTGATGGCCGTCTGCCCCGCGAGGCGTCTTGGGGATGTCTTTGGGGGGGGAGGGGTGTCTCTTCAGGGTGGGGGGGAAATCCTTTTCGGCTGCATGCTTTTCCCGGTCAGGGCCGGGCTGCTCGAGGACTCTTGGGCTGTCAGAAGCAGGTTTTATTTCTTCAAAGCCATGATAGTTTTGGGGAGGGCGAGGGAGGGAGAGGGAGGGAGGAAGAGGACGGGGGGGGGGTGTCTGTCTGTCTGTCTGTCTGTCTCATCCTTGTTATTGTGACATTCTTGGCCGGACGGCAGGAAATGGGACCCACAAAGGCCACCTGAGCATCCAATTCCCACACCATGTTCACCCCTCGTCATCCGTCCACCTGGACAGCAGCACAGCTTTGTTGGGCCAGCTTCTGCGGAAAGTGGAAGACTAAGTGGCTATTTTTTTATTGTTATGTTTTTAAGTCCGGCCGGCTTAAATATATTGGTGAATGCAGATTACTTGTCTCCAGCTCCTCCTCTTACCTCCCTCCCTTTTGTGTAGGTGGTGATGACCATCCTGCTCTCTGACCCAACACCCCAAGGTAGCTTAGATCAGGGGTCTCCAACCTTGGCAACTTTAAGACTTGTGGACTTCCGACTCCCGGGAATTCTTTCAGCCAGCTTTCTGGGAGTTGAAGTCCACAAGTCTTAAAAGTTGCCAAGGTTGGAGACCCCTGGCCTAGATTACCCTCTCCTCTTCCTCTTTTTCTTTCCTTCTCTCTTCTCCCCCCCTCCTCTTTCTCTTCCTCTGCTTTCCTTCTCCTCTTTTCCTCTCCTCTCCTCATCCTCTCCCCTTCTCCCTCTCCCTCCTCCTCCTCCTCCTCCTCCTCCTCCTCCTCTTCTCCCCAGTCCATCTCCTTCAGAAGAAGCTGATTTTGGCTGCTCTGCAAAATGAAACAAACAAACAAACAAACAGAACCAGAATGTTAGAGACTACTCAGCCCCAGGCTTGGATTCTGTTTCAATGAACTTCACCTTCTAAGATGCAGCTGTGGTAGAAGATGGGTTCAGGAGCCACTCTTAAAAACATCTGCTTTGCCCCACGGAGAATTGCAACGGACTGCTGTGGATTTTTTTAAAAAAATAATAATAATGCCTGGAATAGCTGAATTTTGGGGAACTTCCTTTCCTATCTCACCATTCCCAAGGCAGCTGCCGTTCCCTGGCCCCCTTCTTGTGCTTCGCCCTGGTCTACACCCCCCACCCCCCACCCAAGGGGCATTTCCAACACATTCTCTAAACGTCCTAACGCCTGGTGATTCCCGATGGTTCCTTCCAGGATTTTTGCCGACTTTTCTCATTTGTGCCAGTAAATGCTCACCCTTCCCCTCTTCCCTGCCGTTCTCTCTGCAAATCTCTCCCCCCACCCTCCCCACACCCCTTCCCCCTTTGTCTCTTGTCTGGGGAGAAAACTTGCAAACAAAAAAACAGAAGAAGAAAACTGACCATGTGATTCTGTGTCCGTCTCTGGCTCGCAGTTTTTTTATTTTATATTGTTTGTGTCTTGGAAAGAAGGGGAGATTAAAAAAAAAAAAAAGGAAAAATATAATAATTAATATATAACTGGGGATTGGGATGTGTATAGAGGGGCTTATTCCTCTGCAGCCCAAGACTGTTTCCCCCGTGCCCGAAAGTTAATATATATGTAAATATCTATGTCTGCCTTTTAACCACCTTTGATACTTCAATAAATCCCCCTGATTAATTCTTTTAACACCAGTGGTTGTGCGATCCTTGTTCATGAGCGTGCACAAGCCTGCAGTGAAGGTTGCAGAACGGGGGGGGGGGGGGGCGGAGGGGGGCAACCTGCACATAATGGGATACATCCACTAGGCCAGAAGTTGGGAACAATGGCTCTTTTATGACTTGTGGACTTCAACTCCCAGAATTCTGTAAGTTGAAGTCCACAGGTCATAAAAGACCCATAATTCCCCATGCTGGCTGAGGAATTCTGTAAGTTGAAGTCCACAGGTCATAAAAGACCCATAATTCCCCATACTGGCTGAGGAATTCTGGAAGTTGAAGTCCACAGGTCATAAAAGACCCATAATTCTCCATGCTGGCTGAGGAATTCTTTAAGTTGAAGTCCACAGGTCATAAAAGGGCCATATTTTCCCATGCTGGCTGAGGAATTCTGGGAGTTGAAGTCCACAGGTCATAAAAGGGCCATATTTTCCCATGCTGGCTGAGGAATTCTGGGAGTTGAAGTCCACAGGTCATAAAAGGGCCATATTTTCCCATGCTGGCTGAGGAATTCTGGGAGTTGAAGTCCACAGGTCATAAAAGACCCATAATTCCCCATACTGGCTGAGGAATTCTGGGAGTTGAAGTCCACAGGTCATAAAAGGGCCATAGTTTCCCATGCTAGCTGAGGAATTCTGGGAGTTGAAGTCCACAGGTCATAAAAGGCCCATAATTCCCCAACCCCCCTGCACTAAGCTATTTTCAATTTCAGACTTCACAGGTGCCCACAGTAAACACAGCAGTGGGGTCGTGTGGCACTTGGAAGGCCAGCCTCTGCCCAGCCTGATGCCCTCAGAAAGAGCCATCGCTGAATGGGGGCATTTGACTGCTGCTCTCTTGTGGAAGAGGAGACGGCTTTGAAGGGACCTGAATCCCTTTGAAGTACAGGTAGTTCTCATCTTACAACCGCAATTGAGCCCAAAATTTGTGTGGCTAAGCAAGTCATCTGTTAAATGAGTTTTGTCCCCGTTGTACGACCTTTTTTGCCCCATTTTGTCAAAACGAATTACTGCAGTTGTTATGCCAGCAACACGGTGGCTGAGCCAATCCGGCTTCCCCGGATTCTGACTTTGCTTGTCAGAAGGTCTCAAAAAGGCTCTCACAGGACCCCAAGATACCATGCAACTGTCATAAATACGAGTCAAGTTGCCAAGCCTCTGGACTTCGATCACATGAGCATGTAAGGGTCGTAAGTGTGAAAAAACAGTCATAAATGACGTTTTCAATGCCCCTGGAACTTTGAACCGTCACCTAAGCCCAGAGTACTACTACTACTGTAGTAGTAAGAGATTGCAACAATTTGGAAGAGGTTGACATTGTTACACACAACTCTGCAATACTCTGAGGACTTAGAAAGCATTGGGACTACCTACGTTTTAAAAGAATTAATGACAGCCCGCCTACAAGCTCCAGCACTGTTGGTACCTTATCCATAATTAGACATTACATTTATGCTTGTTGAGTCCTACCATAAGGTTTTAGTGGAATAAAATGAATAAATAAAGGTGGAATAAAATAAATAAATAAAGCAGGAACATCAGCTGTGCCAGATGAGTCACCCTTGGACTTTAATATTGGGCTGTTTCTAGAGATTAGTGCTATTTTCAGAAAGGGAAATTAGAGATTTGCTTGCTTCCCCAAGGATCCACACGGGAGGGGTAGATCACACTACAGAAGTAGATCAGTCTAGATCGGGGGTGTCAAACTCAAGGTCCCGGGGCCCGGATCTAGACGGTGCTTAGATGTGGCCTCCGGGGCTGGCCCGTGATGCCTTTGCCAGCAAAAACGGAGCTTGGGAGGGCTGCCCTCCCGAACTCCATTTTCGCTGGCAGAGGGTTGCAGGATGCTGTCACAGCCAAAAATGGAGCTTGGGAGCCCGTTTTCTCTGGCAAAGTGCTCGGGCTTCCACAGGTGCCTCTGACACAAGTGACATTGAGCTGGCCATGTCCATCCGGGCCATGTCCACCCCGCCTCCCACCCCCCGAGGTCAAGCGCAACCCTGATTCAGCCCTCAATGAAACTGAGTTTGTTTGACACTACTGGTCTAGATCCTTTTTTGCTCCCCGAAGCACCTTCCTGCGCATTCTCTTAATAACTTTGCAAGGGAGTTTGGATGAGTAGCAAGCTGTGTTCCTGAGGAGGGATTCAAATGAGGCCTCCACCACAGGTAAGTCCTTCATTTATTTATTTATTTATTTATTGGTTCGATTTATATGCTGCCCTTCTCCTGAGACTCAGGGCGGCTTACAATGCGTTAAGCAATAGCCTTCATACTTTTGTATATTTATACAAAGTCAGCTTATTGCCCCCACAAACTGGGTCCTCAATTTACCTACCTTAGAAAGGATGGAAGGCTGAGTCAATCTTGAGCCTGGCGAGATTCGAACCTGCAGTAATTGCAGGCAGCTGGTCTTAATAACAGGATGCTTTAGACCACTGTACTACCAAGGCTCAGGACCATTTTTCACACACAATAACCATTGCAGCCATTCCCCATAGTCATGTGATCAGAATTCGGACTTTTGGCAACTGGCTCGTATTTATGACGGTTGCAGTGTCCTGAGGTCACGTGTTCTCCTTTTGGCGACCTGACTAGCAAAGTCAACGGGGGAGGACAAATTCATTTAACAACTGTAGCAAGAAAGGTTGTAAAATGGGGCGAAACTATACTGTCTCGCTTAGCAACAGGAATTTGGGGCTCATTTGTAAGTGGAGGACGCCCTGTAGTATCCTTGGCGGGTCCTTTCCCTGCAACCGCCATGAATGTGCTCTTTGCTCAGACTTTACTCGAGGTCCTCATGTCTTCGCAGCTGCGTCTTAACCATCTTGCGGCCTTCGTCACTCCCCACACCCCTGTGGCCACATTTTGTGCTGCTGGTGGTTCAGCCGAAATCTTGCAACAAAATATTTTAAGTCCGATTCCGCTGGAAATAGAGCCGGCATTCTGGTGCTTTGCGCTTTCCGCTGCCTTCCGTTTCTTTCCTTCGCTCTGATTTTTATTACCCCAGAGGGTTCCTTCCCAGCGTTCCCATCTGTCATCCTGTACAAAACTCTTCTGCTGGAAAATATTTCAGCTGGGAACTCCCAGGAAAAATATATTTTAAGACAATCGGAGAAGTGGGTGGGTGGGGATTTAATGTTAAACAAGATGGCATAAATTCTATGGTTTGCAGCTCTTTTTATGGAAGCAACAACGGCACCGAAATACTGGGGACAAAGCAGCAGAAACTGTCCAACCATGCGGCATGCTTCACTGATGTTGCAACTATCGTTTCCCCACCAGAATTAGCCTCAAACGTCTTTGGCTGAATGTCCGTTCTTTGGATTATGTCATCATCACAACTTTCCTCTTGATTTTCATTCTAGATAAGTCTGGGCCCTTCCAACTACTGTGTTTCCCTGAAAATAAGACCTGTCTTATATATTTTTTTCCACCAAAAAAGGCACCAGGTCTTATTTTGGGGGGAGATGTTGTCCACTGACTCACCTCACTTGCGTGCATCACCCCCAGCCTCCTTTTCGCTGTCAGAGGCCTTACACCCATTTCTTCTACAGAAGGCCTCTGCAGCTGATAACAGTCTGTTAACACCTGTAGAGGCCTTCAGGAAAGCCTTGCCGGCCTTGCCGGCTGCAGAAGAAATGGGCCAGCAAGGCAGGTGTTGGGGTGGGCGAGGCCTGGCTGCAACTGTCTGAAGGTAAGTAATAGGGCAGCTCCATCCTCCTATCCTCACCCTAGCTTAAATTTTACCCATGCACCCTGGAGTGGGCGGGGTTTTAATTAGGGCTTATTTTGGGGGGGTAGGGTTTACCGTATTTTTCGGAGTATAAGACAAACCTTTTTCTCCCAAAAAAGAGGGTGAAAATCTGGGTGCGTTTTATACTCCAAATATATCCCCGCCCAGCTTCTCAAACGGAGGTTTCAGAGGCTGAAAAAAGCATCAGAAACGAAGCTTCAGAAAAGAAGCCCCCAAACAGAGCTTCAGAGGCTATTTTTTTCTGAAGCTCTGTTTTGGTGGCTTTCAGAGGCAGGAAAAAAAGTTTTTTCTGAAACAGAGTTTCAGAAGTTTCAGAGGCAGAAAAAAAAGCAAAAAAAAAAAAAAAAAAGCAAGGCACAGAGCTCACAACCAAGGAACCTGTTGCTAAAATTCACCTCTGGGAACAGCTGATTGGGGGTATTCGGGGAGGCCGATCCACCTGCCAATCAGCTTTTTTATTATTTTCCTACCCAAAAACTAAGGTGTGTCTTATACTCCAAAAAATACGGTATATTGGGCACACATGTAAAAATCAAGCTAGGACTTACTTTCGGAGTAGGTCGTATTTTCAGGGAAACACGGTAGTATCCCATGAACTTCATAATTTCAAGTGAATCTACTACACACAGTACAGAATTTCAGAATAATCGAGTTGGAAGGAACCTTGGAAGTCTTCTAGTCAAATTCTCTCCCAAATCTAACTTTTCCAAGTGATATTCCTTGTAAGTTTTTTCCCTTCCAACTTTCATTAGTCCCAGTCAATGCCAATAGCCCACCCGCAGATGGGAACTGTAGTCCAAGCAATCTGGAAGGCATCGTGTCAGGGAACGCTGCAGTAGCAGTAGCAATAGCAATAGCAATAGCAATAGCACTTAGACTTATTTGCTGCTTCTACAGTGCTTTTACAGCCCTCTCTAAGCGGTTTACAGAGTCAGCCTATTGCCCTCAACAATCTGGGTCCTCGTTTTACCCATCTCGGAAGGATGGAAAGCTGAGCCAACCTTGAACTGGTAAGGGTCGAACTGCTGGCAGTGAGCAGAATTAGCCTGCAATACTGCATTTAACCACTGCACCACCTGGACTCTGCATCCTTAGTTCCTCATTTGGGATTCACAGACTGTGGGTTCCTATTTTTGCTGCTTGCCAGTAAATTTATCTCAGTTTTATAAACTGTTATACACACCATATTGGAGAGGAAGAGCAGCTTTTCTAAATGGTTATTTTAGATGATCACTAAAAAAATAAATGCCAGGAGGATAGAAACGGATCCATCCTCCCTGCCCTTGTAGTGGCCTTTTGATTTGCAACGATTTCCCAGGTTTCCTGGTCCCATTTTGCTCTCCTGCCCTTTTCTGAATCAAAACCAATGGGCCCGTCTGTCCCTAATGCTAAAAATTATGGCAGCTGCCAGAGCCAAGATGGATGATGTCTGCTCACTGGGGCAGCAAAACTCATCTTAAGAAGGAAATTGTTCTTAACGAATCTCATTTCGCTCATTAACAGGTAAGCATCTTTGCAGCCTTCTGCTCTTTGGCTTCATTGGTTTGCCTAATCCAATCTACCTCCAACCTTTCGGTGGGGGTGGGGGTGTGAAGCCTCCAACATGAAATTGTGGAGTACGGGAGCCTTCCCTATCTAAACATGGGCCCCCTTCTCTATGAATCCTCATCAGCTCACTTGTGCCACGCTTGTGGGCATGGCCATGGCAGAGGTATAATAGAGCCATTTGCTCTTCCTCTTGTCATCCAGGATTAAAGTGCGAGGTTGAAACAAGAATTAAACTAAGCAGTGAGGTTGGTTGGCATCAGGGAGGGCAGGAGATGAGATGCCAGTTTGGCCTGGCCTAGAAACCAAGAGATGGTGAGTTCTAGCCCCACCTTAGGCACGAAAGACGAGTGCGTGATTTTTGGCTAAGCACCAGGACTGTGAGTTCTAGTTCCATTTTCAGGATCAAAATCAGCTGGGTGACCGGGCTAACCATCAGGAGATAGTAAGTTCTAGTCTGTGTTAGGCATGAAAAGTGGCTGGGTGGGCCCATCACTGGGAGACAGTGAATTCTAGTCCTATCTTAAGACATGAAAACCGGCTGCATGACTTTGGGTCAATCACTGGAAGATGGTGAGTTCTAGTCCTCTTTTAGGTATGAAAACCAGCTGGGTGACTTTGAGCCAATCATCAGGAGATAGTGAGTTCTAGTCTTGCTTTATATATGAAAACTGGCTGGATGACTTTGGGCCAAATACCGGGAGACGGTGAGTTCTAGTCCCCTCTTAGGGATGATTGGAGATTTTAGGCCAGTCACCAGGAGACAGTGACTTCTAGTCCTGCTTCGGGCATGAAAGCCAGCTGGGTGTCTGGCCTAATCATCAAGAGGCAGAGAGTTCTAGTCCCTCTCTAGGTATGAAAACTGGATGGGTGACTTTGGTCCAATCACCAGGAGACGGTGAGTTCTAGTCCTGCCTTAGGCATTAAAGCCGGCTGGGTGATTTGGGCCAAACACCAGATGGGTGGACGGTGAGTTTTCTTCTTGGTGGCCTCCTGGCAAGATTGGTTGGGCATATATTTTTGAAAAATATATATTCAATCTTAGGGTATTCATTCCTGTTGGGAAGCTGAATCTAGAAGCATGTTATATGTCTGCAGAACAGATCCAGAGTACAAGATGGGAAATGAAGGAGGAACTGAGGGACCTCGATTACGTCTTCTTTCCTGGCAAAGGAAGGGAAGTCTGGCAGATGGATTTGCTCAGGATGGCCTCATGTACAACCCATTCTTAAGTGCCATTTTTGCCAGCTACTATTCTAGCTTCACAATTTGAGAGGACACCCAGGTGGAGGGCGGAGGTGAGCCCAGGTGGCAAGGAACTTGCAATTTCGAGGGGCACCCGTTTCTCTGAATCTGTAGATGTAACCACCGCCTCTTAAAATGCATTGCTCTTTTATGATCTAATATTTTATACATCCGAGAGAAAATTGACCTAGGCTGTCAATCTTTGCTGTTGAAACCATGCCCACCTCCCTCCCGAAAGCTGAAAGGATGCCCTGTTGGGGAAAGGAATTTGGCTGCATTCCATTTCCAGATGACAAGCATGACATGCAAATCTGGTGCAGAAAACACACACACACACACACACACACACACACACACACACTTAACTGGCTTCATTGCTGTTAGTATAGAGCTGTCAAAGCACAGAGCCTTGATGGTACAGTGGTTAATGAACCCTGTTATTAACACAGCTGCCTGCAATTTCTGCTGGTTCGAATCTCTCCAAGGCTCAAGGTTGACTCAGCCTTCCATCCTTTCTAAGGTAGGTGAAATGAGGACCCAGTTTGTGGGGGCAATAAGCTGACTTTGTATAAAAAATATACAAAAGAATGAAGGCTATTGCTTAACGCATTGTAAGCCGCCCTGAGTCTCCGGAGAAGGGCGGCATATAAATCAAAAATTAAAAAAAAAAAAAAAAAAAAAAAAAGGCGCCTTGATAAAAGTGGATAATGTAAATTTCACAATATCCTAGGATAAGCTAAATGAAGACTGGGTAGTTTATGACTCAGCATTGTGGAAATCCAACATGTTGTCTTGTCCTCACATGCTTTACGAATCAGGTTATCACCTTATGTCAGAACGCGGTTGATTTCTCTGGCCGTTTCTTTTTTTACAGCCCAAATATCATGGCAGTTATCAACTCCCTAATAGATCCACATTTTTCTAGCTCAACAACTTTCAGAGGTGTGGACTTCAACTACCAGAATGCTGGCTGGGGAGTTCAGGTCCATGCTTGATGGCTGGAGAATGCTGGGAGTTGAAGTCCACACGTAATGAGTGGGGAATTCTGGGAGTTGAAGTCCGCCTGTGATGGCTGTGGAATTCTGGGTGCTGAAGTCTGCCTGTGATGGCTGGGGAATTCTGGGAGTTGAAATCCGCCTGTGATGGCTGGGGAATTCTGGGAGTTGAAGTCTGCCTGTGATGGCTGGGGAATTCTGGGAGTTGAAATCCTCCTATCTTGTGGCTCGGATTGAGAAACACTACAGCAGTGTATAAGACTCCACTCTGCTTATTATATTCCATGTTAACTTTCACAGGTTCCCTCTTCCCTGGGGATAAGACTCTTCTTAAAACAGGAGTTCATTTTGTTTTAACTATATTGGAAAAGCAAGCAATAGCTCCCCCCACCTTTAAAAAAAAAAAGAAAAAAAAAAGAACAAGAACATAAATTCTGAAAGGCAATCCAGTTATCCTGGATTGTCTATGGATAACTAGGGTTTACCCTAGACCAGGTGGTACACCTTGGCATAAGAGGGGTGCCTCTGGGGAAGATGCAAAACAACCCCTAACCGTAATCACCCCATTGCCCGATTTGTTCTCCCCGATAATGGGAGTACCGCTGATTTGGCATGATGGAGGGGCACAGCTTTTGATGTACCCAGAGATGGAAGAGACGGTGCGGGTTTTTTACGAGGACTGAATATCCAACAGAGGCCTTTTATGATTGGTTTCGGTAGAAGTTGGGGGAAACACCGCTCTGCGCTGTCTTTGGCTCAGCCTGGTTTATAGCCCCCTGGGGCGCCGTAGACAATGCGGGTGATAAAAGGGTGGGGGGGAAGCCCTGTTGCCACTCGCTCCGAACCGCTACCGTGGCAAGATTCTGTTATTTTTTATTTTGATGAAAGGAAGTGCCGGATGGGGGGACATTTAAACTGCATAGTGCGGAGACAGCATGATATATACTGGGTCCTCCGTACACCAACTGCCCTCCCCTTCCTCTGCATGCGCTTGTATGCAAATAATAGCAAAACACCGCTGAAATTCAAGGCATTATCACCTTAAGACTGAACCCAAAGCTCTAACAAAAACACCCCTCTGGGTCAGGGATGGAGAGCTGCAGGACGACTCTGGATCACGGCAAGAGTCTAAAAGGAGAATATATATATATATTCTCCTTTTGTTGGAGAATATATATATATATTCTCCAACAAAATGTTGGAGAATATATATATATTCTCATCCAACAAGATGTTGGACTGAACCACAGGCCAAAGAGAGGGAAGACTTTTTGCAAGGTTCGTAAAATAATAAGCGATTGTTTTATATCCCTCCGTGTTTCCAATGCTGTGTTTTGCAGAACAGGTGAGAATATATTTGCAGTCTCTTGCAAAGGGACTTACCGAGGACCATGCATGAATGAAATTGAGGAGATGGGGTGCAGAATACACTCCAAACAAGAAAAAACAAAACACCTTGATGTGGATACAGTGTTAATCTGCCTTCCCTTCCACCCCCACCCCCACCCCACCAATTTTGGAGGGTCTGATCCTCCTCTTGGTTATGGAATGTCAATTTTGTCTTTCATAATCGGAGTTTTCCTGTCTTCGATAGGATTCATTTTTTTTAAAAAAAATAAGGCTTCTCTCTTTTATTACAAATTTTCTTCTGCTGGAGAACAAGTACGATTGTAAAAAAAAGAGCAAATGTTTGTTTATTTTCAACAAACAAACTGTGTAATATCCCAGTGCCTTATTCTTCAATCATTGACTCGAAGTTAAAAAGTAAAAATATTAAAGAGTCAGCATCTGTCCAAACATGAAAGAAATAATGCTGGTCAGGGCAGATATTGGCCAAATGAGCGACAGGTAGTATTTTGGCCTAGAAAGGGTAACAGAATGGCAGGCAAAGAGCAGCTAATGTAGCCGGAAAGGAGAGATTCGTAGGAACCCCAATATCACTGCTGCCCCCCCCCTCAATTCTTCCAAACAGATTCCCCCCAAAAAGCCAAGATAACAATTCCCCCAAATATACACAAAAACAACCAGTTACTGTACACCAAAGATATTGCCGCCAGTCCATATTCAATACAGGAAGAAAAGTTGGATCTTGAAAAAGTTCGTTTCATCCTACCGAAAAGGGAGGAAAAAAAAGTTAACACAGCTGGTAGTTGTTGCAAAGAATATTTTAACTCCATGTTTTTCCAAATTTGACAACTTTTAACATGTGTGGGTGGACTTCAGCTCCCAGAATTCCCCAATCAGTGTGGAGGTTCTGGAAGTTGGAAGTTCACACATCTTAAACAGTGGTGGGATTCAAATATGGTGGATTTCACCCCTACCCACCACGGCCACATCCACCCAGCAACTGGGCATAGAACCCCTTGCTAAAATTTTTGAAGCCCACCCCTGAATATAAATCCTTCCATATCCCCACTATCCTGTCACAGCTGAAGAAGCTCCTCGGATGAGAAGCGAAACGTCTTCAAAAGGAAAAAAACCCAAGAAAATCCAGAATGAAGAGATCTTCCCCAGGATTTCAGAAGAAAGAGATCGCGCTGTACAAGTTTACTAACCGGGGGTATCTGCTTCACATCACCAGAGGCTGGGTGTCTCCCCCAACGGAAGGCACAGAGTCGAGGCTGCCTTTGTAAATGGGGGTTCGCTGGCCAGATTCCTCCCTATGAAGGAAAAGACCAACGTTAACCGTTTCTGATTCATAAACACACAATCTGAGCAACGCACGGCCTGGTCTGGTCTGAGGAACAGGGGCAAACGATGTTACTGGTTCCTCCGTGCTTGTTTATCCATTCCCACTTCCCAGAGGTAGCTCAGTAAGTCTCTGTTAAACTCAGCAGTAGGAAGACCCAAAGCAAGGGGTCTGGCTAGTCCAGGGGTCTGCAACCTTAAACACTCAAAAGAGCCATTTGGACCCATTTCCCACAGAAAAGAAAACACCGGGAGCCACAAAACCCTTCCCGTGCCTGACTATTTCTTGAGCAGCCACAAAACTAGCATATGTAGTTGAATTAAACATTCTGTTTTCTTCTGAAACTTTTCTTTTCTTGGATTTATCCATGGTTGGCCTACCAGGGGTTGAAAAGCTCAAGAAATCATGTGTCGGCGGGTGTCACACATTGGCGATTGCGACATATATTTTGAGTGAGAGGGAGCCGCAGCAGAGGGGTGAAAGAGCCACATGCGGCTCCAGAGCCGCAGGTTGCTGACGCCTGGGCTAGTCTAAAGAAAAGAAGAATTAGGGGCGACATGATAGTAGTATTCTATTCTATTCTATTCTATTCTATTCTATTCTATTCTATTCTATTTTATTCTATTCTATTCTATTCTATTCTATTCTATTATTATTCCTCATTCCATCCCACCTCCATCCTATATATTCTATAAAACCTTCTGTAAAAAACAATGTTTTGGCTGGAACTGAATTCTCTGCACCTGCAGAATCAACTTTAAGCTCTGCTTAAAGGAGAATTTTTTATTTTTATTTTATTTTTATTTATTTTTATATGCCGCCCTTCTCCGGAGACTCAGGGCGGCTTACAATGCGTTAAGCAATAGCCTTCATACTTTTGTATATTTTATACAAAGTCAGCTTATTGCCCCCACAAACCGGGTCCTCATTTTACCCACCTTAGAAAGGATGGAAGGCTGAGTCAACCTTGAGCCTGGTGAGAATTGAACTCGTAGTAATTGCAGGCAGCTGGATGTTAAATGCTGCCTTAGTAGGAGGCATTAGCCTCCTACGCCACTCAGGCTCCTCAGGTCGTGAAATGATCACGAACAATTCCATCTTCTGTGAGTCCATAGGTTAGATTCCGCTATTTGCGATGAGCCCCTACTAGCACTAACAGGAATGGTAGCTAATGTCCTTGGGTGGGACAGGCCAAATTTTGGGTGCCAAAAAAAATAATAAATTCAAATTTAATTTAATTAATTCAATTTATATGTCGCCCCTCTCCGAAGACTGCCTGGGACCAGAGCAGGCATGTCTCTGACCACTGCAGCCCCAAAAATCCCACCGGACACTCACAAAGCCATTTTCTTCTGGACAGCTGCCCGGTGACGTGGAATGAGGAAGGCGAAGATCAAGATCAACAGCAGCAACAGCACGGCTGGTAGGGCCACCGCCAGGGCCAGCATTGGGGTGCTGAGGGACATCACGGACTCTGGAGAAGACAAAGGGTCAGCGACAAAAATGGGAACCGGCCCCGGTGCCCTCCACCCATCTGCCTCCACCAGAGGACAGAGAAGGGCAGTCAGCCGTGCCCACGGGATCACCTGCAGGGAGACGGCAGCTACGCTGTTATTAAAAGAGGAGTGGCACCAGCAAGCCTTCAAATTAGGCAGGGCTGGTTTCAGAGGGTGGTTTTCATTAGGTTTCTCCCGTAAAGGACGTGCCACACTACATGGAGTGTCTGGATCCTAATAGGTTTGAGGGCGGAGGTTCATCCTCCGAACTTGTGGCTGGGTTTCTGAATGTTTCGTTACCAGGCTAGGTAACATCTTTAGCGGAGATTTAGGCAGGGGTGGGATTCAAAAATTTTAGCAAGGGGTTCTCTGCCTGGTTGCTGGGGGGCGTGACCTACTCGGCCTCCTGCATCACGACAGTGGGGGCATTTTTGCCCTCCCCAGGCTCCGGAGGTCTTTCTTGAGCCTCTGGGAGGGCGAAAATGACCTCCCCCAAGCTCTGAAGGCCCTCCGGGAACTTCCGGGAGGCCCGTTTTTTGCCCTCCCAGAGCCCTGCATCCAAAACAGGCCACGTGGAGACTCCTGGGAGGGGAGGGGCAGGGTGGGCAAGGCCAACCAGTCCTTGCAACTATTGGTTTACATCTGAACCAGATGTCAAATTAGCATCTGGTTTGCCCGAACTGGTCCAAACCGGCTGAATCCCACCCCTGGATTTAGGGGGTGTCAGTGTTCTGACATCCCCTAAATTTCCACTGAAGATGTTACCTAACCTGGTAACTATAAACGTTCAGGAACCAACCCACAAGCTCGGGGAACGAACGTTCACCCTCATCCTACACTCGAGCTACAGATATTCACCACTACTGCAAACCTAATAGGATTATTTATTTACTTAGCGTATGGCATGTCATACACGGGAGCAGCCTCTGTGGTTAAGACACTGGGCTTGGCAGCTGGAAAGCCGGCAGCTCAGGTTTGAGACCCGAGCGTCACTCAACGGGGTGAGGTCCCGTCCTCGCCCCAGCTCCTTCCAACCTAGCAGTTTGAAACCATGCAAATGAGAGTAGATAAATAGGTACCCTTTCTGTGGGAAGGTAATAGCGCTCCGTGACATCACATGCTGGTCACATGACAACAGAAATGTCCTCAGACAGTGCTGGCTCTATGGTCTTGCAATGGAGATAAGTACTGCCCCCTATAATTGGCAACAACTAGCGGACTCCTTTACCTTTATCATGCATGGACTAGCAATATATATATATTAACATTTCACTTAGATCTGTAAAATGTAATAAAATATAAATGTTAAAAAGATCCATGTTCAAATACCGATGTCCAGGCCAGGGGTGTTAAACTCATGGCGTCACGTTGTCGTCATGTGACGTATTGCGACTTTATCCCTTCGCTAAACTGGGGGTGGGCGTGGCTAGCATGTGACGCATCTGGCCTGCGGGCCGTGAGTTTGACATCCCTGGTCTAGGCCATCTAACCATTGAAACGCATCACCGTTTATATTGGGGGAAAAAAAAAATCAGATGCTGGAATAGTATATGCCCTCAGCTTATAGCCGGTCACAATCTACATGTGATCTACATGTGATCCTACGAGGCCTTTATATTTATTGCAATACTGCCATTACTAAAAGAAGGTTGTGTTACAAATTAACTACGTTGCCTGAGGGACACTGATCACTTCGAAAGAGTCAATCTGAGAGGAGCCTTAGGTAGAGATTCCCCTCGCACATCTAGTGCTAGTCGTTTTCGACTCTAGGGGGCAGTGCTCATCTCCGTTTTGAAGCCGAAGAGCCAGCGCTGTCTGAAGACGTCTCCGTGGTCATGTGGCCGGCATGACTAAATGCCAAAGGCTCACGGAACGCTGTTACCTTCCCACCAAAGATGGTCCCTATTTTTCTACTTGCATTTTTTACGTGCTTTCAAACTGCTAGGTTGTCAGAAGCTGAGACAAGTAATGGGAGCTCACCCCGTTATGCAGCACTAGGGATTCGAACTGCTGAACTGCCGACCTTTCAATCGACAAGCTCAGTGTTTTAGCCACTGAGCCACCATGTCCCTCAACGAGAGGAGCCTTAATTGGTCCTAAAAAGAGTCCTACTGAGGGGACTTGTTTTATGACTCTTTCAACTTTCAAGAAGATGAATGAGGAGGCCGGGCTGATGAAATCTAGATCCAAATCAGCCTATTTCCTAGATCATACTAAGTCATTGTTTAATCGTAGTCTGAGCAAACCACAAGAAGTTGGCTGCATGGCCTACTTACCAGGCCATACGAACTATGTTTTACAAACCAACATGGTTATGTCCACACAGCAAGCTAGTCTTAGCTGAAAACATTTTGGCGGCCTCTTTTTTGTGGAAAGCCACCTATGATCTCAATCCCGCAGAAACGTTGTCTGCAAGTAACTCCTACTAAATAGCAGGATTTAATTTCTAAGTAAATTAAGTATTAATTTCTAAGTATGCAAGGCTGGACTGTAAATATTGTTGTTTGTGGCAGCAGGAAATGAGAAATGGGCTTGATTGGGTCAGAGGGTCACTGCTGCGTGGAGAAGCTCAGATGTTCCTGGTTAAAGATGATGGAACTCAACAAGGGTCTCAACACCTGATGGGCTCTTTTCCTGGAAGTTCTCCCAACAAATATGGAAGATACCAAGTGGCCAGACTTCATATTGGACGTCCAAATTCAGGGCTTCTCACCGAAACTGAAGCTGTGCTTGGTGCTCTCCACCAGCAAGCGGATTGATTTGCTCTTGGTCAACTGAGGCAAAGTTGGATGGTGGGCCTGGCAAGTGTAGGTCCCGCCTTGCTCCTGGGTTATCTTGGAGAGAGTTAAGGAACCTGAGGGCAGGATCCAGTCATCTCCCTATTTATAGGAGGGGGAAAAAAAAAGAACCGTTAAGAGAAAGCTTTTGATCTACATCATGAAGCTATCAAACTCCGCTAGCTTTCTGACACCTGAAAAGACGACTTGGGAAAGTGTCTACGGAGATGCTCAATCATCCAGGTTATGGTTGTCCCAAAGGTGCTTTTAAAAAGGCAACTGGAGTTTCTAGGGCAGAGATGGCGAACCTTTTCAGCACCGAGTGCCCAAACCAGAACGTGTGTGCATGTACATGCATGCCATAGGATCGCCATCAAGGTGTTGGTTATTACCTTTAAAGCCCTACATGGCTCAGGGCCAGGCTATCTTCGAGACCGCCTTCTACCGCATAGCTCCTAGCGACCGGTAAGATCCCACAGAGTTGGTCTCCTCCGGGTCCCGTCAGCTAAACAATGCTGGCTGGCGGGCCCGTGGGGGAGGGCCTTCTGTGTGGCTGCCCCAGCTCTCTGGAACCAGTTACCTCCTGAGGTCCGGACCATCCCCACCCTATTGGCCTTCCAAAAAGCGGTGAAGACCTGGCTTTTCCGGCAGGCCTGGGGCCGTTGATCTCACTCTTGTGATCTGTTGAGATCCGGCCATGAATGGTGTGAATGAGTTTTTAATGTTTTTAATTTTTCAATGTTTTTTTATAATTATTTTTTAAAATGTATCGTGAGCCGCCCTGAGTCTTCGGAGAGGGGCGGCATATCAATTTAATTAATTAAATTAAATTAAATTAAGACCTCCAAGGTCCCTTCCAACTCTGTTATCCTACTCCATTCTGAAGTCTTGTTCCGTCTCTCTTACCTGTCGAATCCACTCGTAGAGCGGTGCCTTGGAGGCGTCCGCTGAACACTGAAGTTGCAGGCTGTCGCCTTCAATGACCGTTATGGAGTCTCCTACCGTACCACACCAGGAGTTGGACTGGCTGATGAAGACTTTGTGCAGATCTGAGGAAGGGGAAGAAGACACCGAAAGTCAGTCCTCCTCCTTACCCATCATCCCCGCCCCTTCTTAATTCGGAATGCCAGCCTGGTGGGGGTTCAGGGTCTCCGTTGCTGGGGCTCAGAAGCGGTTTTCCATCGATCCTCCCCCCCCACCCTCCCGCCTACATATATCATTCTGTAAAGAACCAGCATGGCTTCACATCAGTTGCTTCTGCTTTTAAATCTGTCCTGTTAATGGCACCGTGCTGATTGAGAATCAACCGTGCCTAGGAGAGTATTTTTTTCCCTCCGCTCATAAATGTGCTTTTTATTGGCATTTCAAATCCCTCTCTTTCCATTCTCGGTCTTCTTCAGCTAAACACTCTACTGCAGATCTGCGGAGTGTGAACTGCAGGAGCCTAGTCTTCTAAGAGGAAAGGGTAACGCAATCTCCTAGTCCTCATCTCCTGTTTATCTACTGCCCTCTGGTGGCTAGAGGGGGAATCCAAACCCCCCACGTACACTCCATCTGCAAGTCCAGTTCATCCGAGACGGTGGTGTTGTCGGTGGCATTCAGGCTGGCACAGCGGTAGGGTCCGGCGTGCCAAGATTGGATGTCGCTGATGGTCAGAAGGAGGCGCCCGTTGTCGTGACTCACGGCGACATCGTAAAACCAGCAACGCAAGTCGTGAGATTGATCCAAAGAGATCCAAGAACGGAGCCACTGGAGATGGGAGAAAGATCAATGTTGATCGGGAGCCTTAATTGGCAACAGCTCACTGTTTGTGGCTGGGGAATTCTGGGAGTTGAAGCCCACAAGGCTTAAGGTTGCCAAGGTTGGACACTAATAAGCTAAATCGTATTGGTATCGTCTTATGGTTATTATTACTCTGTTGATTTGAATGTACATTGAGAGCTTCTGCACCAAAGACAAAATTCCTCATGTGTCTAATCACACTTGACCAAATAAAGTACTGTATTCTATTCTGTTCTGTTCTGTTCCATTCTATTTTCTATTGTTTTGTTCTGTTCTATTCTATTTTCTGTTCTATTCTATTCTATTCTATTCTATTCTATTCTATTCTATTCTATTCTATTCTATTCTATTCTATTCTATTCTATTCCTAATTCTAATCATTCTAATTCTACGGTATCAACAGAGGCTTGCTTGTTAGAGGCAGGCATGGTCAAAGCAAATTCCTTGATTAACCTACCTTGCTGTATTTTTGGAAGGTGAAGTCCGACATATTTTCCCCATAACTGACCAGGCATTCCAAAGTCACATTGTTGCCCTCAAGGATAGGGCCCTCCTGGTCAGTCAGATGGATGGTGGTGAATCCTGGATTATAAAGTTGGAAAGATGATTAGGGGACTGGAGGTTAAAACATATGAAGAACGGTTGCAGGAACTGGGTATGTCTAGTTTAATGAAGAGAAGGACTAGGGGAGACATGATAGCAGTCTTCCAATATCTCCGGGGCTGCCACAAAGAAGAGCGAGTCAAGCTATTCTCCAAAGCACCTGAAGGCAGGACAAGAAGCAATGGGTGGAAACTAATCAAGAAGAGAAGCAACCTAGAATGAAGGAGAAATTTCCTGACAGTGAGAACCATTAATCAGTGGAACGACTTGCCTCCAGAAGTTGTAGGTGCTCCATAACTGGAGGTTTTTAAAAAGAGGTTGGATAATCATTTGTCTGAAATGCTATGGGATTTTCTGCTTAAGCAGGGGTTGGACTAGAAGACTTCCAAGGTCCCTTCCAACTGTTATTCTATATGGGCAGCAAGCAAATTAGATGATTGATAGATAGATAGATAGATAGATAGATAGATAGATAGATAGATAGATAGATAGACAGACAGACAGACAGACAGACAGACAGACAGACAGACAGACAAGAAAGGAAGGAAAAGATATAGATAGGTAGATAGATAGAAAGAAAGAAAGGAAGGAAGGAAGGAAGGAAGGAAGGAAGGAAGGAAGGAAGGAAGGAAGAAAGAAAGAAAAGGAAGGAAGGAAAGAAGGACAGTTAGAGATAGATACCCTGTTTCCCCTCAAATAAGACATCCCCTGATAATAAGCCCAATTGGGTTTTTGAGCACATGGCAATAAGGCCAAGCGCTTATTTCAGGGTTCAAAAAAATATAAGACAGGATCTTGTTTTCGGGGAAACACGGTAGATAGATAGATATAGATAGATAGATGATAGAAGATAGATAGATAATAGACAAGAAAGAAAGAAAAAGATTAAAAAAAGAAGGAAAAATAGATGACAGAAGATAGTTAGATAGATGGATGGATGGATGGATGGATGGATGGATGGATGGATGGATGGATGGATTCAAACATAGATAGATAGATAGATAGATAGATAGATAGATAGATAGATAGATAGATAGATGGATGGATGGATGGATGGATGGATGGATGGATGGATGGATGGATAGATTCAAATGTTGATTGATTGATGGATGGATGGATGGATGGATGGATGGATGGATGGATGGATGGATGGATAGATTCAAACATAGATTGATTGATAGATAGATAGATAGATAGATAGATAGATGGATGGATGGATTCAAACATTGATTGATAGATAGATAGATAGATGATAGATAGATAGATAGATAGATAGATAGATAGATAGATAGATTCAAACATGTCCCAGCCAGATTGGTTATGCTGTGCTAAAACTGAGGTCTCTGTGAAGGCAGGAAGAAGGTTGCCACCTTCAGTTTTGCTCCGTGGAGGAAAAAGAAAACAGCTCCCCCACCCCTCCACCCCATCTCTAAGTCATAAAAAACTCCTCCTCTCAGAAATGTCAACATTCAACTGTGAGTCCCTTGAAAAAAAAGAAAGAAAAAAAAAAAGAGAGGAAGCGCTGGAGACCAAGATTACACTTGTCCAACGACACAGCATGGTTTCTCACCTGACTCGCCTGACCCTCTTCCAGTGACTAAAGCCGGAGCGTTCTCTGCACGAAACGTCTGTCCTACACCCCCTGCCCCACCCCCCACCCCTGCAAACGGAGTCGGGTAAGCGGGTTCAAAAAAAAAAAAAAGGAAAAAAAAAAGGAAACCCAGCAGAAAATGTTTGGGTTTTGTTTGTTTGTTTTTTGCATTGCAGTCACTGCCCATTTTTTCCCCAACCCCCCCCAGCCCCCCCTCCCCCTTTATCCAGGGTTCATTGCCTTTCTGCACACACACACAAAAGGGGCTTGCCCAATCTTTTTTTGCTCGTCCGTCCAAAGGTTAGTTAGGGTTGCGCAAGCCCACGCACGCAGGGCATTTTCCCTGGGAAAGTCAACGAAAGTGAAAGTCGGGCCTGTAAAAGCTAAAAGAGCCTTGGTGGCGCAGCAGACTAAAGCACTGTTAAGTAACACCAGCTGCCTTCAATTACTGCAAGTTCAAATCTCACCGGGCTCAAGGTTGACTCAGCCTTCCATCCTTCTGAGGTAGGTAAAATGAGGACCCGGATTGTGGGGGCAATAAGCTGACTTTGTATAAAAAAGAACACCGCTTAGGGGCCCCCCGAAAGCCCTACTAAGCAGGTATATACAAAAGTATGAAGGCTATTGCTTAACCCATTGTAAGCCGCCCTGAGTCTCCAGAAAAAAGGGCAGCATATAAATCGAACTAATCAATCAATCAATCAATCAATCAATCAATCAATAGGAAAGAGCATTGGGAGTTTGGGATCCTAAAAAAACAGCCAGAAGGGATCATCATAGCTGGAGTTGCTCCTCTTACTCTCCCGGGTGACTTTTTAAAGGAAACCCCCCCCTTTTTTTTCCCCCTGTGCAAGAAGAAGAAACTGGCTGCCGTGGCCAGATATTCTTATATGCACCAATTTTTTTGCACCATTTCCTCCCACTTATCCTGCCAGAACTGAAGAAACCTCTGGTGATCAGAAGCGAAAAGTCTTCAAAAGAAATAACCAAGAATGTCTGGTTGCCTCTTGGAGGAAAAAAAAAAAAAAAGCACCTTTGGGGACAAGCAGGACCTGGATAACTGAGAATTTCTATAGACCCCAATTTCCATGCTTTTAGCCCAGGGGTCTCCAACTTTGGCAACTTTAAGCCTGGGGGACTTCAACTCCCAGAATTCTCCCAGCCAGCAAAGCTCTCCTGTCGGACTTCAACTCCCAGAATTCTCCCAGAAAGTTGCCAAGGTTGGAGACCCCTGCTTTCGACTACAGGTAGTCCTCGACTTACGACCACACTTTCCACGCTTTTAGCCCAGGGGTCTCCAACTTTGGCAACTTTAAGCCCGGGGGGGGGGGGAGGCTTTGCTGGCTGGGGAATTCTGGGAGTTGAAGTCCCCCAGGCTTAAAGTTGCCAAAGTTGGAGACCCCTGCAAAGTTTAGCCTCCCCCCCCCCCCGACCCAGCTTCTTCTGCCCGCTGGGTTCACACAACCCGCGCTGACCCTCCAACAAGGAGCCTCTTCCGTGGCGTGTGAACCCAGCCTGCTTTTCCTAGGAGCGGGTGGGGGGATGTAGGTACCCCCGCGATCCGACTCACCTGCACGAGAGAAGCGGAGGGTCGCGCTGAAGGCCGCGGCTAAGAGCCAACCCCGAGGACCGAACAACTGCGCCATGGCGCTCCGACGGCTGAGTTTCCTCCTCGGCTTCGGCGCTGGGGCTGCAAACAAAAGCAGGAAAGGCGGGCGATCGCGCGCGGAAGGGCTTGGCCGGGGCTGCCGGGCTCCGGCAGGGCTAGCTGGGCACAAGGGAGGCGAGAAAGTCGGGGAAGCAGGACCCGTCTGAGTGGCCTCGGCGCGTCCTCCTCCTCCTCCTCCTCCTCGTCTCGGCGCTCTGGGGCTTTTGGAGCGGGGGAGGCGTCTGCCGGGCAAGCGCTGGGCGGGAGGGGCGGGGAAGTGGAGTTAATCGCTAAACCGGCGAAACCGGTTCGAGAAACTCAAGATCGGGCAGGGCGCAGAAGGAGCCCGCGAGGGGGCGGACGGAGGCTGCTGCGTGGTTGGGGTTTTTTTTGTTATTGTTGTTGTTTTGGCTTGCTTGGTTTCCTTTTCCTGCCCGGGGAGCAGCGCCTCTACTGCTGTTGCTGCCTGCCTGAGCTTGCTTGGCTGATCTCTCGCTTGGATGGACGGCCGGCTGAGTGGCCAGTTGAGTGTCCGGCCGGCTGAGTGGTTGGACGGCCGGCTGAGTGGCCAGTTGAGTGTCCGGCCGGCCGGCTGAGTGGTTGGACGGACGGCTGAGTGGCCAGTTGAGTGTCCGGCCGGCCGGCTGAGTGGTTGGATGGACGGCTGAGTGGCCAGTTGAGTGTCCGGCCGGCCGGCTGAGTGGTTGGACGGACGGCTGAGTGGCCGGTTGAGTGTCCGGCCGGCCGGCTGAGTGGTTGGATGGACGGCTGAGTGGCCGGTTGAGTGTCCGGCCGGCCGGCTGAGTGGTTGGACGGACGGCTGAGTGGCCGGTTGAGTGGCTGGCCGGCCGGCTGAGTGGTTGGACGGACGGCTGAGTGGCCGGTTGAGTGGCCGGCCGGCCGGCTGAGTGGTTGGATGGACGGCTGAGTGGCCGGTTGAGTGGCCGGCCGGCCGGCTGAGTGGTTGGATGGACGGCTGAGTGGACGGTTGAGTGTCCGGCCGGCCGGCTGAGTGGTTGGATGGACGGCTGAGTGGCCAGTTGAGTGTCCGGCCGGCCGGCCGGCTGAGTGGCTGGCTACCTACCGCGACTCACTGCACCCCGAGTCCGGGACCGTCCGCCACAATCCCCCCCGCTGCCCGGGGAGCAGCGCCTCTGCTGCTGCTGTTGCTGCCTGCCTGCCTGCCTGAGTTCCCGCTTGGCTGGGCGGCTGGCTGAGTGGCCAGTTAAGTGGTTGGACGGCCGGCTGGATGGCTGGCTACCTACCGCGGCTCACTTGAACCCGAGCCCGGGATGCTCCTCCACAATCCCCTCGCTGCTCGGGGAGCAGCGCCTCTACTGCTGTTGCTGCCTACCTGCCCGCCTGCCTGAGTTCTCGCTTGGATGGACGGCCGGCTGGATGGACGGCTAAATGGCTGCCTGGCTACCTACCGCGGCTCACTGCACCCCGAGTCCGGGACGGTCCTCCACAATCCCCCTCGCCTTCATTCTAACCGCCGCCGGGCGACTTCCGAGCGTCTCTCGAGGCGTTGGCGTCGTCCGGTGGGTCGGTTGGTCCCCGCCGTCCTCGCCTTGCCCTGCCACTAGAAAGGGGCCAGTGGCCCAAGCTGGCCAGGCGAAGACCGCGGGGCTCCTCCGGTGGGGATTGCGCTTCCCCCGCCCCCGACAGCAATTCTCGTTGGAATCGGTGGAGTTTGATGATGGTGGCTTGTTTGTCCACTCAGGGGTGGCCGATGGATTCTTCGGGTCCCAGACTGTGGCTTTCTCCCAGATGTTGTGGGGGGCTCCATCACTGGAGGTTTTAAAGAAGAGGCTGGACAGCCACTTGTCTGGAATGGGGTAGGGCAGTGTATCTCAACCTTGGTAGCTTGAAGATGGGTGGACTTCAACTCCCAGAATCCCCCAGCCAGCAGCTGCTGGCTGGGGGATTCTGGGAGGTTTTTTTTTTCTTTAATTTATATGCTGCCCTTCTCCGGAGACTCAGGGCGGCTTACAATGCGTTAAGCAATAGCCTTCATACTTTTGTATATTTATACAAGTCAGTTTATTGCCCCCACAATCTGGGTCCTCATTTTACCTACCTTTGAAAGGATAGAAGGCTGAGTCAACCTTGAGCCTGGGGAGATTCGAACTTGCAGTAATTGCAAGCAGCAGATGTTAATCTGTTAATAACAGTGCTTTAGTCCACTGTACTACAGGCTCTGTCTACTCTAGTACAGAGTTGAAGTCCACTCATCTTCAAGCTTCCAAGGTTGAGAAACACTGATATAGGGTTTCTTGCTCGAGCAGCGGGGTTGGACTAGAAGACCTCCAAGGTCCCTTCCAATTCCGTTATTCTGTTATCTTCGAAGAAAAGCGGAGGTAGGATTTGGAGGAATGCTGGCAGTCCTAGACTTGCAACCATTCATTTAGTGACTGAAGTTACAGTGGCACTGAAAAAGCGACTTACGACTGGTTCTCACACTTGCGACTGTCATCACAGCATTCCCCAGAGTCCTGCGATCCAAATTCGGGCAACTAGCACATACAACGGTTGCAGCATCCTGGGGTGTTGTGATCCCCACTTGGGAACCTTCCCAGCCGGCTTCCGACAAGCAAAGTCAAGGAGGGAAGTTGGATTTGCTTAACGACTGCATGATTCGCTTAATAACCGTGACAAAAATGATTGTAAGATTGGGCACCACTGAGTTAATACCTGCCTTTCTTAACAATGGAAATTTGGGTCCCCTTTCTGGTCATAAGTCAAGGGCTGCCCCTTACAGGTAGCCCTCGACTTACAACACTTCATTTAGTGACCATTCAAAGTTACAACGGCTCTGAAAAAAAGTGACTTACGACCATTTTTCACACTTACGACCATTACAGCATCCCTATGACCATGTGAATAAAATTCGGACGCTTGGCAACTGGTTCACATTTACGACGGTTGCAGCGTCCCGAAGGTCACACGATCCCCTTTTGCGACCTTCTGACAAGCAAAATCCAACAGGGAAGCCCAGATTCGCCTCACCACCGTGTTACTAAATTAACAATTGCTTCACTTAACAACGGTGGCAAGAAAATCCCTAAGGGGGGGGGGTTGGATTAGATGACTTCCACGGTCCCTCCCAACTCTGTTACCGTTACTGTTAAGTCGTAAAATGGGGCAAACCTCATTTCACAAATGTGTCACTTAGCAACGTAAATGTTGGGCTGGGTTGCGGCTGTAACTCGAGGACTGCCTGTCTTATGACTTAAGGAGGCCAGAGAGAGGCCAGCGAATGAGCTGCTGGAATTGAGAGAAGAGAGAAAAACATTGCGGTTTTTTTCAAGGTGAAGTAATTCAAACCCAGACTCCTTGTCTCTGGGAATTTCCACCGGCCTAGAGAAGTTGCAAATTTCCACAACCCTCCCCTCTTCCTCCATTTCTGCTGGCACAAATATTGCACAGCACAAAATTGTAGGTTTTCTCCGTAAGCCTTTCAGATAAGTGAACAGAAAACAAAAGTGATGGCCGCACTTAAGATTTCACAACAAGGCTTATGATTTTTGAGGGATTTTTTTGGCCTTGAAATTGGGACTCCGGTGAAGAGACCAGACCGAATTCTGGCCTGATGAAACGAAGCTTTAGGGAAGCCTCAGTCGGCAAGCTAAAAATAATTAAAATGAGAAAATTATGTGCCGGATGCCGGGGGGGTTTTAACTGCCTCACCACAGAAAAGTCACCACTTCCTTGTTTTGACGAGAGAGACAAAGAAGTCATGTGTGTGTCTTTGTGTTTGTGTGTGTGTGTGTGTGTATGTGTGACTTATTTTGAAATCCCTGTTGGGAAAATGGTAAAGATGAAGAGAAATGCTTAAAGTCATGTTCAACTCCTGGGGATTTCAGGACAAATCTGCTGCATCTTGTTTTCTTGTCCTTGGGTTTTATTATTTCCTCTGGGGAAGCTTTTGGCTTTCCAGATTTTGACTTTTTAAACCTTTGCGGTCTTTTCTCGTGGTTGCCCATCCAGCTAAAAACCGGAGGAATATTGCTTAGCTTTTTAAATCAGCCAAGCTTTGTTTGTTGTTATTATTAAATTAATAAAATCAATCCCGCACCACTTAATTTTTTATCCTACCTTTATTCTTGTCTGTGGAGAATCTCAGTAATCCAGGTCATGGTCATCGCAAAATTGCGCTTTTTCCCAAAAGGCAACTGGACTGTTTTTTTATTTGAATAAAAATAAAACAAAAAAAACAAACAAACAAAAAATAATCCAGTTGCCTTTTGGGAAAAAAAAAAAGCACCTTCTGTTCTTGTTTATAAACAATGCAAGGCAGTCAACATACCGAATACTCCTTCCTCCTCTTATTTTCCCCATGACAATCACCCTGTGAGGTAGTTGGTGCTATAATGTCTTTGGTTTTGTCTAATGTCTTTGTAGCAGGAATGTTTGCAAAATACAATTTTTTAAAAAAAGAAACCAAAATGGCTGTGATGATGAAATCAAAGTGAGAAGCGCTTTAATTGCATTGTCGTGACTGCCGCCATCTTGACTTTTTTGCATGCATGAGGCATTAAAAATGTGTGGGGCTTTGATTGCATCATCCCATCTGTCAACTTGAGCTTTTGTATTATATCTTGCAGATCCTCTATCTTTTTACTGCGGTACAAATCCTGGGAAATGAGCCAATTCGGTGTAATGGTTAAGGTGCTGGCCTAGAAACCAGGAGGCTGTGATCTACTCCCGTCTTGGGCATGAAAGCCAACTGGGTGACTTTGGGCCAATTACCAGGAGCCTCTGAATTCTAGTTCTGCCTTAGGCATGAAAGCCAGCTGAGTGACTTTGGGCCACTTGCTCTCTCTGAGTCCAACCTACCTCACCGGGTTGTTGTGAGAAAACAGGAGAAGGAAGGAGCATTATGTATGTTTGCCATCTTGAGCTACGTGTAGTAATAAAGGCAGGATAAAAAAATCAAATAAATAAGCAAGTAAATAAGCAGATAGATAGATAGATAGATAGATAGATAGATAGATAGATAGATAGATAGATAGATAGATAGATGGATGGATGGATGGATGGATGGATGGATGGATGGATGGATGGATGGATGGATGGATGGATGGAGGGATAGATAGATAGATAGATAGATAGATGGATGGATGGATGGATGGATGGATGGATGGATGGATGGATGGATGGAGGGATAGATAGATAGATAGATAGATAGATAGAGAGATAGATAGATAGATGGATAGATGATATAGATGATAATGATGATAGATAGCTTGATAGATGATAGTTAGGTAGATGATAGATAAATAGATAATAAATAGTTGATAGATAGATGATAGATAGCTTGATAGATGATTGATAGATGAGATGATAGATGATAAAGATTGATAGAGAGAGAGAGAAATGTAGATAGATAGGTAGAGATAGATAGATAGGTAGGTAGGTAGGTAGGTAGGTAGATAGATAGATAGATAGATAGATAGATAGATAGATAGATAGATAGATTGTAGACAGACAGACAGATAAATAGATAGATTTATCAGGTTCATTAAACATTTCAGAGCTTTGTCAAAGAATGCTCACTTTTTGCTTTGGTTCAAGAAGCATCTGCCCCACCGTTCGTCATACGAGGAAGTACATACGGTATTCTATTAAAACGCAAAGCGGTTTGAGACCGGATCTTTAAGAACAAGTTGACTCAACTGTCTGGATTCTGCCTTGGGTGGGGAATTTTAGAGGCCAAAGTCTACGGATCTTAAAAGTTGCCAAGTTTGAAAAAGAGTGAGATGGGAGAAGATTGTCCACCTGACTCAAAGCAAAATATAAGAATCTCTTCCTGATTGAGCCAAGCACTTGAAAAATAATGCAGGCTCCTCCCGTATTCCTCTTGGCGTCTCCCAGCCACCCCATTTGTGGGGTTTTTTTTAACTTAGCAAAGTTTTTCTGCCTTTGATCATTTCACATCAAAAATACAGCACAGCTAGACAAAGGATCAAAAGCATGTTTAAAAACCAGGGTAGAATCCGAAAGCATATATAGCTGTTGGTGTGTGTGTTATCTATGAAGATAAAAATCTAGATATATGTAGATTCGTGTCTGTGTTTGTGTGTTTATGCATGCCTTCCAGATAATCTTGACTCCTAATAACTGCATAGACAGTTTTCTTGGCAAGTGATTTGCCATTGCCACCTTCCTAGGGCTGAAAGGAGGTGTCTGGCCCAAGGTCACTCGTCTGGCTTTGGGTTCAAAGAACTAGAACTCAGGATCTCCCAGTATCTAGCCTGGTGTCTTTAACAATTGCACCAAACTGATATAGAATATGCCGTAGCTATTTCTTGCCATACTGTAATTTCAGATTTTCAAAGTCAGTCTCGCCAAATACTACCAAGGATTACACCAAGCATTATGGTGCTGTTGTATAAATTATGTGTGAATCAGGCTTATTCAACAAACCATGGTAACCCTAACAATGGTTTATTGCTGCATATGAAGCTGGCTGCTGCTCATTCACACACAATGGACAATATAACCAAAAGGGAACAGAAAATCTAATACAGGTAGTCCTTGAATTACGACCATAACTGAGCACAAAACGTCTGTAATCTACTGAGACAATTGTTAAGTGGGTTTTGCCCCATTTTACGATCTTTCTTGCTACGGTTTTTAAGTGAATCACTGCAGTTGTTAACTTAGTCACACAGTCATTAAGTGAATCTGGCTTCCCCATTGAGATTGCTTGTTGGAACGTCGCAAAAGATGATCCCGTGACCTGGGACATCCATCATAAATATGTACAAGTGGCCAAGCATCTGAATTTTGACTGTAGGGATGCCGCAATAGTCATAAGTGTGAAAAATGGTCATAAGTCACTTTTTTCTCCAGTACCATTGTAACTTTGAACGGTCACTGAATGAGCTGTTGTAAGTCGAGGACGACCTGTACAATGATGTCTAAACGGTGGCTCATTCAGCAGACCATGGTAATCCTAACAGTGGCTTATATAACTGTTATTATTACTGTAATAAAATTATTATAATTTTGTGAAGGTCGCTGAGCTGCTCCTCATTTGCACACAATGAACGATATAGCCAAAAGGGATCAGAAAAATCTAATATATCTATAATTATACGGCAGTCTTTCTATCTAATGTGGCAGTCCATTTTAGACATTATGAAAGTGTTAAAATAGCTTTGGTTCTGTTATCTGGCAGTAAATCAGCTCCAGATATTAACTTCGGGCTAGCGAAAAAAGGAACTAGGCGATGGTGAAATCTAAAATTTGTTCCCACCGATTCTGTGGGCGTGGCTTGGTGGGGGGGGTAATGTGACTGGGTGGGCGTGGTCAATTTTTTTTTTTTTACTTTTAAAACCATTTTTTTTACATGTAAAACCATGTAAAAAAATGCTTTCAAAAGGCTCTGACGATCTCAGCTGATTGGCAGGCAACTCAGCTGGGATCGTCAGAGCTTGGCTCGTCAGAGGCATTTAAAAGAAAAAAAGCCTCTGATGATTGCGCAGCTCAGCTGCCTTCACATACAGGGATGGGGGAGCGGGGGCAAGGATTTTTGCTACCGGTTCTCTGAACTGCCCGCCGCCATCGCTACCTACTCGCCCGAGCTGGTCTGAACCGAGAGCATTTCACCCCTGGAACTGGGTTTGTTTAAAGTATTATTAACTTTACAGTGTCAAGGATCAACCGATGCAGGCCTGCATCCATCACCATTAGCCATTATCCTTTAAGATGGTCTCACGTTTCCAATTTGAGATTACGTTCCAAAGTGCTTCTTTGCAGTAAGAAACAGAACAATCCGTTTAAGACGTCTTAATAAACAGCATACTTTGTTGGTTTGTTTTTTAAAAAAACCCCACAAAACAATCATTCCATCCAGCTTATTGAGTTAGCGAAAAGCCACATAAAAAAACAAAACACAAGAACACGATTCCATAAAAACGGCACTTAATCCCATTCATTAGAGTTGCCGTTCGATCAAACCAGACTCCCATGATATTGCAGGGCAAACCAGAAGTCGTAACCCAATGCTTACAATTTAATATTAAAAAAAAAAAAAAAGCATTCGCTGCCTTTGCCAAGGAAGAGCGTTATGGGACGTAATAATAGTAGAAGAGGTAGAATTACTGGAACATAATAATAACTTGCTATTTCGCTTCTGTAAGAATTGCTTTGCTCCTGTAAGAATTAGAATTGCCTCTGCCATTTGCTTCTGCCATTTGACCTAACTCCTGTTATCTTGTTTTTGTGTACAAGTCGGTGCCTGGTGCGGGGTATGTCATGGTTTGGCAGGGTTACATCGGGCAAATACCTGTGTTGCTAAGCACTCAGCCCCCCTGTTCCTTGCTGCACGGCCAATGGGGCTATAAGGAAGGCATGGGCCAGGGGCAGAGGTGGGTTTCAGCAGGCTCTGACCAGTTCTGGAGAACCGGTAGCAGAAATTTTGAGTAGTTCGGAGAACCGGTAAATACCACCTCTGACTGGCCCCACCCCCATCTATTCTCTGCCTCCCGAGTCCCAGCTGATCGGGAGGAAATGGGGATTTTGAAGTAACCTTCCCCTGGAGTGGGGAGGGAATGGAGATTTTACAGTATCCTTCCCCTGACACGCCCACCAAGCCACGCCCACCAAGCCACACCCCCAGAACCGGTAGTAAAAAAATTTGAAACTCACCACTGGCGAGGGGGCCAGAATTGGGTACTACTCCTTACATGCATTATGTCTGTATGTTCTGGCTATAGTTTCACCCAGTGGTGGAATTCAATTTTTTTTACTACCAGTTCTGTGGGCATGGCTTGGTCGGCTTGGTGGGCGTGGCTTGGTGGGCATGGCAGTGGAAGGATACTGCAAAATCTCCATTCCCTCCCCACTCCTGGGGATTGGATATTGCAAAATCTCCATTCCCTCCCCACTCCTGGGGGAAGGATACTGCAAAATCCCCATTTTCTCCCCACTCCAGGGGGAAGAATATTGCAAAATCTCCATTCTCACCCCACTCTGGAGCCAGCCAGAGGTGGTATTTGCCGGTTCTCCGAACTACTCAAAATTTCTGCTACCGGTTCACCAGAACCTGTCAGAAACCCCTGGTTTCACCCAGTATTTTGTTTTGGCCAAAAATAAAATCTTCTTCTTTTTGCAAGCTTCGAGTCACATTCTCTTTGGCATCTCAGTGGCTCAAAGAAACTTTGGGGACCTTACAATGCCTTCTTCTGCCCACTATCATCACCCACTATCTTCTTTCAAGGGATGGTCACACAATCACTGGTGTGTCAGTACAACAGCGGGGAAGATGGACTTGGATGTTTAATAGTAGTGGAAAATACTCTTAGGGAGGTGGCTTTAGACCCCATTCTTTGAATAACTTGTCGAACCTGCTTGCAACAGAGTCAACAGTCAAGAAGAATGTTGGTACCAACACCAAGAATGATGATTTATAGCAGAGCCAGAAACCAGGTCTCGTTACAAGGTCGATTTTGTGAAGATTTAAAAAAAAAACCAAGATATTTGTAGATTGCCATAATCAGAAGAAAGGAAAAAACAGATCCTGACCTCTTAGGTAGGGAAGAAAAGAGACCATCCATCGGTGACCACAGGTCATGACAGTAGAGCCAAAGGGTTCCTGCATCTCCCTTGTCTTTCAGAAACCCTGAGCTTTGATGACATCACAGAGCAAGTGGGGTGGGTTGCCAGTGAGGGCTTGTGACCCAGATGTGGTCAGTTGCTGATGACCACACTGTGGTCATCATAAATTAAATCAAGAGACCACAGGATGGCCCGTCTAACAGAGGCTGCTGGAGGAAAGTAATGAGCAAATTCCACTGGATTCTTTTTTTTTTTTATAGTCAATTATATCCTGTTAATTCTTTTTTTTACTTTTTTTTTTGCTCCCCGTAGAATAACATGGTGAAAGAAGGAAGTTGCACATTGGATTTTTTTCAGAAGACGGGGGACTCTGATCTCCTAAAAGACACACTGTCCTTTTATACGTATCGTGACTCAACATATAACTGAATGTCTCAGTTTTCATTGTGGAATCGTCAACAAAGGGCAGTGTGTGCCTGATCTTGGTTGATCTCAAAGGCTTCTCCTGGAGAACACGTGGAGAGAAGGAGAGCACAGGAAGCCCCATGGGAAGATGGGGTGGGACGAAATGTCAAGAGGCAGATCAGTTGCCACCTAATTTGACCTTTTGTGGGAGCAGTTGGAAAGTCCAGAGTTGTATTTCCTGGAATGAGGAAGTGGACAGGGTCCTCACGATGTGAGCTCGACTCAGCGTTCAATCTTGTCAACATTCAGATGTGTGGACTTCAACTCCCAGGATTCCCTTGCAGACTGGCTGGGGAATTCTGGGAGTTGAAGCCCACCCATCTAAGATCCATGTCCCTCCTAGCTTGTTAAAGCATCTTGGAGAATATAGTGTGAGGGGGTTCTAGTTGCAGTGAATTCTTTGAATGAAGGAAGCCTGGGAGAAGGTCTCCAGGAAGGCATCACTGAACCTTACTATACTGGACAATTTTTGTCTAGCATCTAACCTTCCCTTTTTGGGGACAGGTGGTTGAGAAGGTAGGTTGCTCTACAGCTTCATGGGACCCTGAATGAAGTGGATTATCTGGATTTCTTTCAATCAGGAATCAGATCTTGTATGGGACAGAAATGGGATTGGTCTCTGGTGAGAGTAGCATAGGGGTGCATCCATCTTGAACTCCATTTGACCTTGATGGCCATAGAAGATGGTAGGGGGCTGGGGGCTAGGACGTACAAACCACAGTTACAGGAATTGGGTATATGTGTTTCCCCGAAAATAAGACCCTGTCTTATATTTTTTTTTTGAACCTTGAAATAAGAGCTTGGCCTTATTGCCATGCGTTCAAAAGCCCAATTGGGTTTATTATCAGGGGATGTCTTATTTTGGGGGAAACAAAAGGATTAGAGGTGACATGATAGCCACTTTCCAATATCTAAGCCATAAAGAAGAGAAGGTCAACCTAGTTTCCAAATCATCAGGTAGAACAAGAAGCAATGGATGGAAACTCGTCAAGGAGAGAAGCAACCTAGAACTAAGGAGAAATTTCCTGACAGTGAGAACAATTAACCAGTGGAACAACTCGCTTCCAGAAGTTGTAAATGCTCCAACGCAGGTTTTTGAGAAGAGATTGGAGACCCATTTGTCTGAAATGATATAAGGTTTCCTGCTTGTGTGGAGGATTGGACTAAAGTCCCTTCCAACTCTGTTATTCTGTTATTCTATATCCTTCTGGATTGACTCAGAGCATCGGAATGGGCTTTTCCAGTCTAATCATAGACTTCCCGAGTCACTTCTTTGTGAGGTAGGCACAGTCATATAAATTTAACAAAAATTAAATAAGAATAAATAAAACGAATTGACGCTTCTGATTATCTGGCAGGGCCCTGAGGTGTGAGTTGATTTACCACTCCATTTCAAAGGAGATCTGAGGAGTTCCAACAGAACCAAACATCAGTGAGAATTTAAAGGCAGTTAAAAGAATCTCATTAAGAGGAACGAAATTTCCGAGGCTGAGAAAGTAACATCTAAACTCAGATGGAGAGGGGGGGGGAAATCCCTTTGCTTTCAAGAAAAAAGGAAGGATTTTTTTCCCCTCTTTTTAAGTTCTGAGAAACAGTGAGACACAATGAAAATGCCCTGCTTAGTATAAGGTTAGCAAATATTTTATTTTATTTTATTTTATTTTGGAAAATGCAGACTTCCTGTCAGTGGAAGGTTTTGTCTAAGACAGGGGTGGGTTCTACTTACCTTTACTACCGGTTCGCAACAGGATCGTGCACGATCCCGTTATATTATTATATATAATATAAATATTATATTAATATTTATAACTTGCCCAGCTCAAGACTGCTGGGAGCTAATATCTCACTATGGAGCTCCCCTTGAGAAACATCTGCAAACTTCAAAGGGTTCAGAATGCAGTGGTCCATGTGTTACTGGCCAGTTGCGCTATTCCCACCTACTGAATACCAGTATATTTCTAAGTGCAGTTCAAAATACTGGTTGCAGCAGTTTCCAAGTGTTGGGAATTCATAGCATCCCAATCCTGGATGAGGAACAATTCTCAGATCTCCTAATCATTAGCCATTGTGACTAGTCCAGGGGTCTGCAACCTTAAACACTCAAAGGGCCATTTGGACCCGTTTCCCACAGAAAAGAAAACACCAGGAGCCACAAAACCTGGGTGGGCGTGGCCAACTCGACATCACTCACTTCCACCAGTCACATGACACCACCCCCCAGCCACGCCTACCTAGCTAGTCATTAGGGCAGAGAACCAGTTGTTAAAAAACACGGGGAACCACAAAACCCTTTTTTTTTAAAATTATTATTTTTTTATTTGATTTATATGCCACCCTTCTCTGGAGACTCAGGGCGGCTTACAATGCGCTAAGCAATAGCCTTCATCCTTTTTGTATATTTTTATACAGAGTCAGCTTATTGTCCCCACAAACTGGGTCCTCAATTTACCTACCTTAGAAAGGATGGAAGGCTGAGTCAACCTTGAGCCTGGCGAGATTCGAACCTGCAGTAATTGCAGGCAGCTGGTCTTAATAATAGGGTGCTTTAGACCACTGTACTACCAAGGCTCCTTTTGACACCTCCCTCTCTCTCTCTCTCCCCCCTCTTTCTCCCTCTCTCTCTCTATATCTCTCTATGTCTCTCTCTCTCTCCCCCTCTCTCTGTATCTCTCTGTCTTTGTCCTGGCCACTTCTCCATCCCCCACTGTCACCCTTACCTTCTCAGGCCAGGTGAGGAGTGACTGGGAGGGCGAGGGGCGGGCCCAGTCAGCGGTGGGATCACCCGACGGAGCCACAGCAGAGAGCCCAAAGAGCCGCATGCAGCTCCGGAGCCGCAGGTTGCTGACACCCGGACTAGTCCATTAGGCTTGTCACTCAGAAATCAAGATCATTAGTGTCTTCTCTGTTTTCAGACGTTCTTGTGTTTCTGGTTAATTTAGAATCTACAGGACAGGTACCAAAGTAGGAGGTACACTAAGGCAGGTGCCAGGGCTGAGATAAACAGACTCACAATTTTAAAAAATTGTCCCAATGAATAATTTACAGGACCCGCATCAGTGGGTCCTTTTTCACTCAACCGTGGTGAGCCCAGAGCAGTGAGGATGGTATTCCATGGAACTGGACTCGCCAAGGAGTTGTATACCTCTTCAACCTGGCTCTCTTCCTCCAGGCTTGAAATTGCTAATCTCAGGCAGCAAGGGAAGGTTAGATATTAATGATGATTAAGTGTCTAGCAAGTTATTGGGTGCCTGCCAGGATAAGAGAGGGAAATAATTATCTAAGTGGGATTAGAACAGAAAATTTGTTATCTCGCAACTCGTAAGAGAAAATAGAGCATCTCCCTCCCTCCCTGGTGTTAATTCAAAAATCTGGGTCATTCAATCTGTCCCCGGCAAGATTGGCCAAAATGTTTAGCAATATGTCCCCAAACTGTTAGAAATGTAAACAAATACCTGGCACATAGTACCACATGTGGTGGACAAGGCAAGGAAAATTTGGATACAAATGCATATGTGATTAGAACAAATGACCAGACAACATATAGAGTTTAAGCCAGAATTATTTTTTTACTAGGTATATCAGATGGTTATGATAAAGGGACAATACACCCAGAAGTGGGTTTCAGCAGGTTCTGATCAGTTCTGGAGAACCGGTAGCGGAAATTTTGAGTAATTCGGAGAACCGGTAAATACCACCTCTGACTGGCCCCGCCCCCATCTATTCTCTGCCTCCTGAGTCCCAGTTGATCAGGAGGAAATGGGTATTTGCAGTAACCTTCCCCTGAAGTGGGGTGGGAATGGAGATTTTACAGTATCCTTCCCTTGCCACGCCCACCAAGCCACGCCCACAGAACTGGTAGTAAAAAATGTTGAATCCCACCACTGAATATACCTAGTATTACACCTCTTGACTGCCGCAAGAATTGTGTATGCGCAGCAGTGGAAGTGCGAAAACACCCCCTCAGAGGAGGAGATGATAAGGAAGATACTGGTCTGTGCGGAGATGGACAGACTAATGCTAAAAATAAAAGAGAAAGGAGATACAGAATTCTATGCTACATGGGATAGTTTCTATCAATGGTTAGAAACACGAGGTAGAAGTTGGAATGCGAAAGAATTAGGTTAGGTGGACTTGGAAATATACCAGTAGGTATTAGAATGATAGTGTCAGGTTTTCAGGCCGTCTTCAAATAAATTGCGTCTCAAACAAAGTCTTTTTTGAAACAAACTTCCATTTTATTTAGCACGGCAACTTTTACACTGACTCCATGCAACCAGCACTAACGTGCTGACCCAAAATCCCTCCTCTTCCTTCCCCCACTCCTCTGCATTCATTGGCCATCTTCCCAATCATTCACCCCTAATCTACTGCTCCAACTCAAAGAATTTCCCCCCTCCCATCCATCTCCTAGGGGACATTATCTCCAGCTAAAATAAGTAGGTGAAAGGCAACCGTCCCGTTGCAGACACTTGCGTTCTCCTTCTCATGTCAGCACTGGGATAAATGCATCTTGACGTGCTGACAGATAGATAAATTGACATACTAGAATATGATGGTCAGAAATTACTGTACAATACTCGCACTGTTTAAAATAGTATATATGTTATTTTGTTTTTAGCTTTGTTTCACGGCAAGTGGAACTCCAGGACAATTACACTGTATTCAATATATTTATATGTAAACAATAAAAATATATTTTTTTAAAAAATGTGGATCACTCACAGGACATTTGTCCTGGACATAAATATTGATAGACGCAAAAACTCTTTAGAGTGGGTGTGTCCAACTTTGGAAACTTTTAAGAACTTGTGGACTTCAACTCCCAGAATTTCCCTTCCAAGTTTAGCCACCCTCGTCTACGCTGTTTTTCCTACTGTTTGACATCAATGGCAGATTGCACCTCCTTGCTCTATACTTGGGTTATTATTCTTCGGTCTTCTTTCTTTTAAATAAAGACTTAGTGGGCCTAAGGCGATCAGGAGTGGAAATACTTGCATTTTAAAACCCAGCATGTGCTTCTTGGGATTCTGGAATTCGACTGGTTTTCAATAGAAGGCAATCTCTCTAACTCAGGGTTGAACAGTGGAGTTCTTGGTCCTCCCTGAACTTGGTTATTGGCTTGCTGATTTTTCCTTCCCAGGTAAACCTCTCCAGTGCTAGAAGGCACATAAACAACATATACAAACAAAAGAGGCAATAAAAAAAAAGCGACAAAGGAAACAAAAAGATCAAAACGCCTCTTGCTTGCCAACAAACAACATGCAGATAAACGGGGATTAACTCCAGGATTAACACGAGAACAGACAGTCAAGAGGAAACCAATACTTTAATGGAGGAACTACCAAGGAGAAAATAACCCTCCTGCCAACAAGGACGAAGCAAACTACCAGTGGTGGGTTTTAACCGGCTTTACTACCGGTTCTCTTCGTGCAGATGCTCCGCGCAAGCGCATTATGAATCTGCCCGGCTGAGGTGCGGCAATCCACTCTGCTGCACTTATCAACTGGGCTAAAAAAGAAGAAATAAAAGGTAGGAATAATGCAGGGGTGGGCGGGAGAACCGGTTCGGTGACGTCATATCGTCACTGCTACCGGTTCGGTCGAACCGGGCCGAACTGGGAGAAACCCACCACTGCAAACTACTATATATAAATAGGGAGCGAACTCCAGTCTCTTCTAGCTCACTGCAGTTGTTGCCTAGCTGTATAAAGAAACATAAAGTCATAAATTATAAGTCATAAGTTTATTTTGTCAAGCACATATAGGATAACAGGTAAAAGTATAAACATAATTTGAATACATGAAAAGAGTAAGTAAAAACGAATATTAGGACAGGGACGGTAGGCACGCTGGTGCGCTTATTGCACGCCCCTTACAGACCTTAGGAATAGGGTGAGGTCAACAGTAGAAAGTTTAAGGTTAAAGTTTTGGGGGTTTGGGGAAGAAACCACAGAGTCAGGTAGTGCATAAAGGAGGTTATGTGACCCTGGAACACTGCAACTGTCATAAATATGAGTCAGTTGCCAAACTTCCGAATTTGGATCACATGACCATGGGGATGCTGCAATATGTCGTAAGTATGAAAAATTGTCACGTCATTTTTTTCAGTGCCGTTGTAACCTTGAATGAATTGGTGTAAGTCGTGTAAAGTAAAGGTAAGGTTCCCCTCGCACATCTGTGCTAGTCGTTCCCGACTCTAGGGGGCGGTGCTCATCTCCGTTTCAAAGCCGAAGAGCCAGCGCTGTCCAAAGACGTCTCCGTGGTCATGTGGCCGGCATGACTCAACACCAAAGGCGCACGGAACGCTGTTACCTTCCCACCAAAGGTGGTCCCTATTTTTCTACTTGCATTTTTTACGCGCTTTCGAACTGCTAGGTTGGCAGAAGCTGGGACAAGTCACGGGAGCTCACTTCGTTATGTTGCACTAGGGATTCGAATCGCTGAACTGCTGACCTTCTGATCGACAAGCTCGGCGTTTTGGCCACTGAGCCACCGCGCTCCTTGTAAGTCGTGTACCACCTATATATTCCTCCCCTTATAAACCAGCATGACCAATGGATAGGAAAGTTGCAAACACCATGTCTAAAATGCACTAGATTTGAGATAAGGATGATACAGAACCTTGGATGCAAAGTCTAATGCCAGAAATCAAGTCGGAGCTGATTGAACCTGATGACTAATTCAAATCCCCTTGATTTTAGTTGCTCCCTGTAAGACTGATGGACACGTCCCACTGAACTTGACTGACTGATTGATTAAAACATTGATGTATTGCCTTGCTTCAAAAGCCTTAGGAGGTTGGAAGTACAACAGAAATAAATCAGTAAAATTAACAAAACCAGACCTTGACCCACAAGGTCAGCCAGCTGAGGTCCATCATCTGTATTTAAAGCTGCTCAGAATTATGCCCTGTTTACAGCTTTATGGAAGACGAAGAAGATTCTCTTCCAACTTCTGGCCTCAGAGTTTCATAATATGCCCCCCCCACCATTCTTTTCATCTCATGTGGGCTGGGGACCCATAGAAGACCCTCTTGAGATCCCAGGAGGGCCTGATTCTATCATTAGTACGTGGCTCCACATTGTTGTATGCTCCAGGTTTTATGTCCAGGAGAGTTTTTGAATCTAACCAATGTGGTCATTCTATACAGCCGTGATGGCGAACCTATGGCACGGGTGCCACAGGTGGCACGTGGAGCCATATCTGTGGGCATGGAAGCATTGCCCTAGCTCAGCTCCAGTGCGCATGTGCATGCCAGCCAGCTGATTTTCGGGCCTTCCGGTCCCACCGGAAGTTGGGAAACGGGCTGTTTCCGACCTCTGAAGGGCCTCCAGGGGTGTGGGGAAGGCTGTTTTTGCCCTCCCCAGGCTCCAAGAAAGCCTCTGGAGCCTTGCGAGGGTGAAAAACGGGCCTACCGGGCCCACTGGGCCATCGTGTGCCAAAAGTAGGGGGAGTTGGGGGGGTGTCACACGTGCATTGAATTATGGGTGTGGGCACACGCACGTGCGACCCCACTGTGCTCCCCCCGCTTTTGGCACACGACGGCAAAAAGGTTAGCCATCACTGCTATACAGTATGATTGTCAAGTTTCTGAAAACTGCCCTAATTAATTCATGAGCCATGATCCAAACTTCAAAGGAAATATAGTCATTTATTAGGAGCACCATTCCGGCAATACTGGGATGCAGTTAGGACTGATCCTGCGTAGATTTACGTTCCCCTATGACCCTGTCTCTCGCCTCCTCTCTGGCCATGTCATAAATCACATTCTCCAATTACCCACTTTGGCTGGCTGTGAAACCTAACACCCTCCTTCTGGTTGCGGTCGGAAAGAATGTATGGAATTCACTTCAGTTCTCCCTCCCTCCTGCTCATGGCAACTTGAAAGCTTTGCAAGTTGACATTGGTTTCACACTTCTCAATCAATCAAGGAAAGAGCCGGAAGGGACCTTGGAGGTCTTCTAGTCCACCCCCTGCTCAAGCAGGAGACCCTACCATTTCAGACAGTTGGCTGTCCAGTCTCTTCTTAAAAACTTCCAGTGATGGAGCACCCACGACTTCTGGAAGCCAGCTGTTCCATTGGTTAATTATTCTCACTGTTAGGAAGTTTCTTCTTAATTCCAGGTTGCTTCTCTCCTTGATTAGATTCCATCCATTGTTTCTTGTCTCGCCTTCTGGTGCTTTGGAAAATAAATGGACCCCCTTCCTCCTTGTGGCAGCCCCTCAAATACTGGAATACTCCTATCATGCCACCTATTCTGCACCATATAAATTGAAGGGAGAAAAAGATTAAAGCCTCAGAGGGATTTTTTCTTTTTTTTAAAGGATTTGGGGGAAACGAGAGTATAATATTTAGAAGTCCCCTTCAACATCATTTTAAGAGCGGCTTATGCTCTTAAAATTAGAATGCCGTTGATTGGCAGTTTTTGCTCCCTGTAATCCTATTAGTCTATTTGTGTTTTATATTTCTGTTGTTTTGCTTTGAGTTTGGATTCTCTGCCTCTTTTGGAAAATGCAAGCAGGCCTTTTTTTAATAAAGAGAGACGGATGAACGCGAGACACAGTTGGAGAGCTTCGCGTATTTCATTTAGGATGAAAATGCACAAAGTGAGAAACTTTCACACCAGAAATAATGTTTCTGGGTGAAATACCAAAGCGGGAGCAGCAGATAAGAATGCATTAAATTCATACTGAGGAGAGCTGGGTTCGAATCCTAGTGCAGCTCAAGACAGGTGGTTCTCGACCTGACCTGGGGCCAGAATTTTCATCGTTAAGCAAGGGGGTGGTTGAGCGAGTCACGTCCGATTTTATGACCACCATTTTTTTTTTTGGTCAAGGTTGTTAAGTGAATTGTTGCAGTTGTTAAACGAAGCAGGTGGTTTGCTAAGCAAATCTGACGTCCCCCCGTTGGCTTTGTTTGTCGGAAGCTGGTTGCGAAGGTCGCAAATGCTGATCACGTCACCTGATCCTGGGATGCTGCCTGTTCTGACCCAGCTCCCCAGACACCACAAACCCTCTGAAATGAACTCAAAGATTCCTTTATTAGGAACGCCGGCAGCCCCGGCAAAAAGTTTCTCCTTCACCTCAGGCTAACAAGTCCGTCTGGCCGGGAGATGAATAGTTGTCTGGCACATCTATTCATCTCTGCCCCCTGCCTTTTATCCCTAGAGCTAGCAGCGGTGGCTCTTCCATCCTGAGGACCGGCCCATAGATTTCCACTGCTCTCCTCTCCTCTGCCTTCTGTGCATCGGCGCGTCAGGAACTGGACCCATCTGTTCCTCCTCCTCCTCATCAGCCACCTCCAGACCTGGGGGCTGTTGACTCTCCATCTGAGGGCTGACGGGCAGCCCAGGCTCCACCTCTGTCTCTCTCTCTCTCTCTCTGACAACTCCATTCCCACTTTCCCCTTGGATCTCTCAGGTTGCCTTGATGCTGACTCTAACTCCCACACCTCCTCCTCCTCATCTGATTCGGCTGTTGGAGGGACCGACAGCCAACAGGCCAAAACACTGCCACTTAAGTACGTGCCAGTTGCCAAGCACCCACTGGCCATGAGGACGCTGCCACTTAGGACATGTCATAAGAGCGAGGATTGGTCAGAGCCCTGGTGGCGCAGCAGACTAAAGCACTGTTATTAACATTAGCTGCCTGCAATTACTGCAAGTTCAAATCTCACCAGGCTCAAGGTTGACTCAGCCTTCTATCCTTTCTAAGGTAGGTAAAATGAGGACCCGGATTGTGGGGGCAATAAGCTGACTTTGTATAAAATATACAAAAGTATGAAGGCTATTGCTTAACGCACTGTAAGCCGCCCTGAGTCTCCGGAGAAGGGCGGCATATAAATAAAAAAAAAAATAAAAAAAAATAAAAATGGTTGTAAATCAAGGACTACCTGCAGTTTTTTCTAAGCCTGGCACATCCTCTCTAAGGCTACTGGGCTTTGTTAAGCTGCTGTAAAAATAAAAGCCAGATTTATGCTGCTTTTCCTGGCAGCTCAGAACAATTTGCAACTGTAAAAAAAAAAAAAAAAAAAAAAAAAAAAACCTCAGAAACCTCAATTAGAGATAACATAAAAAAGAACAATAACCCATAAAGGGATTTATGGGGCAGAAGAGAAGGGAACAGTTCATAATCCCACGTGTGATGCCCGGGGCAAAGATGAATGAGTTGAAATATGATTAATCATATGATTGTTATATCCCAAATATTTTATTGCTGCTAGGCCAAAATTTAACAAGGGAAGCTTCTCCTGTTGCTCTATCTGCTAATTTTATCCGGTTATTTTTTGCCGAAGGGATGGGAATGGGGTGGACGAGAGGGAAACGGGGTAGGGGAATTGACGTCCCTGGTGCTCCTGCCCAGAAGGCTTTTTGAGGATTTAGGTCTCACGTGGCTTAAACTTGGAGTGGGTATTGTTGGCAGCTAAGCCATGTTGAAAAACTCAAGTGGTTTGAAGCTGGAAGGCGCCAAATGCAATCTCCCGGCTTAGTACTGCCAGCAATTAACCCGGCATAATGGAGACCAAGGCTTGGCTGGCAAGCGAGGGAGGGAAGACATGTTCCCTGGCTCCCCAGCGAGGAAGACCCTGGCATGGAGAAAGAACCTGGGGTAGCGGAGACGACAAAGTGAGGACTGTTCAAAAGAGAAACCGATCTGCAGGCTGAGTGAGGTTGCGTCTCTAATGTCATCCCCGAGCAACATTTAGATTTCACGTGCTTTCTGGCTCTCCTTTGACACGAGATCAAATTCCCACCTTGACAAAACGGAGCTTCTTAGATGAGTTGTTTGAGATACATTCCCCCTGTCGACTCGTCTTTTTCTTCCTGGCAGGACTTTTGATTTGTTTCATCAGCAGAACGGGAAACTTAAGAGGAGCTCCCTTTCATACGCTGAAATGTTCAAAGCGCTTCTCAAGCTTCCTATCATTCAGTCCTTGATTTGGCACAACGCTGGGGTCACAAGGACGATTTAAGATGGATTTTTAATCTTTCAAACGCCTTTCTCCAAACTGGTGCTTTCCAGATAGGTTGAAGGACAGCTCCAATTTCCCCCAGTTAGCTGAGTCATGTCCAATGGACGCTGGACTGAGTTCATTTAGCAATGGCCACATACAACTAGTCCTCAGCTTACAACAGTTCGTTGAGGCACCGTTCGAAGTTACAACGGCACTGAAAAAAGTGACTGTTGTCCACACTTAACTTGTATTTAAGACGGTGGCAGGGTCCGCCTGAGGACAATAGGATCATGTTTTTGTGACCTTCTGACCGGCAAATCAAAGCCAGATTTGGTTGTTAAGTGAAGCCAGATTAACTTAACAACCACATTGCCAGAGGTGCTATTCAGCAGGTTCTGACCATTTTTGGAGAACCGGTAGCGGGAATTTTGAGTAGTTTGGAGAACCGGTAAATACCACCTCTGACTGGCTCCACCCCCATCTGTTCTCTGCCTCCCGAGTCCTAGCTGATTGGGAGGAAATGGGGATTTTGCAGTAACTTTCCCCTGGAGTGGGGAGGGAAAGGAGATTTTACAGTACCCTTCCTCTGCCATGCCCACCGAGCCATGCAACACCCACCAAGCCACACCCACAGAACCTGTAGTAAACATTTTTGAATCCCACCCAATGCGCGTTGCTAACTGAACGACTACAGCAATTCACTTAGCCGCCATGGCAGGAAAAGGTTGTAAAAATGGGGCAAAATTCATTTAACAACTGTCTCGTTTGGCGACAGGCATTCTGGGCTCTAATGTGGTCGTAAATCAAGGGCTCCCTGTAAGAGGGAGTTCTTGAGTTATGATTGCAGATGGGACTGGAATTGCCATTGTTAAGCAATGCACGACAATATCTGACCACATCTTTTAGGGACATAAATCAAGGCAGCTCGTTCAGTGGAAATGTGGACAATCCCAGGTGAAAGCGTGTGTGGGTGCCACATGGTGGGGGAGGTCCTGGGTGTCCCTGCATTGGCAGTGCACAAGACTTCTATATAGAATAACAGAGTTGGAAGGGACCTTGGAGGTCTTCTAGTCCAACCCCATTTAGGCAGGAAACCCTATACCCGGGATGGCGAACCTATGGCACGTGTGCCCGAAGTGGCACATGGAGCCATGTCACCTGTCACGCACTGTGTTGCCCGTTCCTCTTCCAGGTTTCTGGCGTGCATGCATGGCCTTTTTGCATGTGGCAGTGCTGGAAACTAGAAGAGCTGGTCTTCCTGCGTGAGCATGCACGCTGGCCAGCTGATCTTCACATGCGCATGTGCGCCAGAAACCCGGAAGAGTAGTTGGCTGAAACAGGAAGTTCAGTAGCTGAAACCGGACGTTCATTTTCAGGCGCGCACATGTGCCCTGGGCAGCTCCTCTTCCGGGTTGTGGCCCAGACATGCGCGAAGCGTGTGTGCGCACTCCCTTTTTGGCACTTGGTGCTGAAAAGGTTTGCCATCACTGCCCTCTACCATTTCAGACAAATGGGTCTCCAATCTCTTCTCAAAAACCTGCGTTGGAGCATCCTCAACTTCTGGAGGCAAGTTGTTCCACTGATTAATTGTTCTAACTGTCGGGAAATTTCTCCTTAGTTCTAAATTGCTTCTCTCCTTGATTAGTTTCCACCCATTGCTTCTTGTTCTACCCTCAGGTGCTTTGGAGAATAGCTTGACTCCCTCTTCTTTGTGGCAGCCCCTGAGATATTGGAACACTGCTATCATGTCTCCCCTGGTCCTTCTTTTCATTCAACTAGACATACTGGGCTCCAGCATCCATTCTTTATGTTTTAGCCTCCAGTCCCCTAAAGTATCCTAAGTCTGAGGGAAGAAGGGTGCTGCAGTGGGGTGCAAGCTCAGGAAGATTGGGGAAAGGGGGTGCAGGGTGCATACCAGCAACTGGGAGACTCTTGAAAGAGGGTGCAGGATTCGGGCGTGCATGTGTACAAGCGCATGAAGGCAGGGGAAAGAAGGCATGAGGTATGGAATCTGCTCACAATCCTCATAATTCAGTCATTGCAGATCTATTTCTCTAAAAAAGTTTTCAAGCAGGACATAAAGGAGTCATTGTTCCCAGCATCTGTTTCTCAAAAAACAGATCTAGGCAAGTTTGGGGTAAACATCACATTGAGTCCTGTTTTTTTTATTTTATTTTTTTTATCTTGCATGAATATTTTGGTAGTCTGCCAAACCTGTGACCTCCCAAAATGATAAAGAAACGTCAGAGCAGGAGAATGCGTGGAATTGAAACTCAAGTTCATCGTAACCTCAGTGAAGGGGCTTTCAAGATTTGTTTGAGTATCTCTGCAAAAGAGGAAGATACCAAGTCAACAGGAAGCGATTTAGTGCCAGAACTGAAAATACCTCCATCTTTCGCCCACCAGATTCTCAGGAACGGAGAGCTTATGGAAAGACCCCTGAAGAGGGAGTTGGGAGGTGAGAAGAAGAGAAAAGAAGAATGGGAAAAGGAGAGGAAGAAGGGGAAAGAAGAGCAGGAGAGAGGGAAGAGGAAAGGAAGTAGGAAAGGAAAGGAGAGGAGGAATGAGGAAAAAAAGAAAGGAGGAGAAAGAAGGGTAGGGAAAAAGGAAAGGTTGGTAGTAAAACAAAAGAAGGAAATGGTAAAAGAGCAGACCCGAACAAATAATTAATTAATTACCTAATGGAAGTTAAAGAAGAAGATGAACGAATAATGTATAAAGATGGATAAAAGACTGTACATTTAAACATGTTGATGAAAAATAAAAATAAAACACTTTTTTCAAAAAAAAAGAAAAGAAAAAGGAAAGACCCCTGAAGAGGATCAATACAGGTAGTCCTCGACTTCCGACCGTCGTCCAGCCACTGTTCAAAGTTACAAGAGTGCTGAATGAAGAAGGGAACCGGTCCTTGAAGTTCCTGCCGTTGCAATGTCCCGCAGTCACGAGAACAAAATTTGAAGCACTTGGCAAGCAGATCCCACAGTCACGGGATCTGCCACTCGGGACTTTTTCCCTGCTGACTTCCCACATGCAAAGAAAATGGGAAAGCTGGCAGGGAAGGTCAGAGGTCGCTCAGATCAGTCTCCCCTCCCCAGGTCTTTCTTTACTTGCTTTGACTTTACAGGACAATTTTTTTTTTTTTTTAAAAGCAGAAACATTACCTTCTTTGGGGGAAAAAACACCCCAAATATTGTTTGGAACATACTGCCTAGCTGAGCCCTTTTTTTCCTCGACGGAAGTCTGGAGCCTACACAAGCACAGGTAGTCCTCAACTTACAACCACAATTGAGCCTTACAACCACAATTGAGCCTTGATAGTACAGTGGTCTAAAGCACCCTGTTATTAAGACCAGCTGCCTGCAATTACTGCAGGTTCGAATCTTGCCAATGCTCAAGGTTGACTCAGCCTTCCATCCTTTCTAAGGTAGGTAAATTGAGGACCCGGTTTGTGGGGGCAATAAGCTGACTTTGTATAAATATACAAAAAGGATGAAGGCTATTGCTTAGCGCATTGTAAGCCGCCCTGAGTCTCCGGAGAAGGGCGGCATATAAATCAAATTTAAAAAAAAAATAAAAAAATTGAGCCCCACAATTCTGTTGGAAAGCCAGACATCTGTGAAGTGAATTTTGCCCCGTTTTATGACCTTTCCTGCCACGGTTGTTAAGCGAAACACTGCAGCAGTTAAGTTAGTAAACACAGTTGTTAGATGAACCTGGCCTCCCCATTCACACTTTGGTTGTAAGAAGGGCGCAGAAGATCCCTGGACACTGCAACTGTCGTAAATACGAGTCAGTTGCCAAGCATCCAAGAATTTTGATCATGTGACCCTGGGAATGCTGCGGTGGTTGTGTTGGGAGAAATGTCCATCTGGGTTCAGTGCCAAATGGGAAGAAAGACACCGCAAACATGCAGACTGCTTGGAAAGATGGTTTAATGGTGGACAGGACCACGTGGATTTTTTGGGTCCTGGGCAAAACGAGCACATGGGTGAGAGAGATAGATTTATACCCTCTCTTGGGCCCCGCCTTGGAGCTTCCTGTTCCTGTGGCAAGCTATTGGCTGCTGTAGGTTTTCTGAGTCAAGCTTGGTTGAATCTTGCTGGGTGATGATGTAATGAATGGGCTTTGGGCAATTCTTATTATGGCTTAATGGCTATGCCCTGGTTTGGATCTTGAGTGAGGGCTAATCCTATTATGTCCTGAGGGTGAAGGTCTTTGTGTTGTAGATAAGCTGGCCCAGCCTTTTGTCTTGTAAATAACCAAAGTATCTGCTGGGGGCAGGGAGCTGGGGCTGAGTTTCTGTCTTAAGATTTCTATTTCTCTTTTAGGAGAAATATTCTGCCTTTTTAATAGAATATTTCATTTTCCTAGGAGAGGGGTGGGTGCTAACTTCTCACAGCTGTAAATGTGAAAAACGGTCGTATGTTACTTTGTTCAGTGCCGTTGTAGCTTTGAACTGTCACTAAATAAATTATGGTAAGTCGAGGACTGCCTGTACAAGATTTCTCCCGTTTTCCAACAGCTCCTACAAAAATCTTTCTTTCCATCCTGTCCCAAAGGTGCTTTTTCAGGAGGCAACTGGACTTTCTCGTTTTTTTTTCTTTTGAAGACTTTTCGCTTCTCATCCAAGAAGCTTCTTCTGTTCTGATAGGATAGTGGGGAATGGAAGGATTTATACTCCTTGCAGACAGCTGGTCGTTTGCATCCTTTCAGAGGGTCCTTGAAGCACTTGGAAGTTTATTTGTGCCCTCAGGGTCACCTGAGTGGCGCTCCTGGTTTCTGTAGTCTTGTTCTGTACCCCTTCCTCACACAGGCAAACGTAATACCAAGCACGCCTGCCAATATTTTATTAGGTAAACAGATTAGAATTCCTGGCAGACCAAGGTTTTGGCAGCAAACTGCCGAATGCCTGCCAAGACCGTTTTCACTCCCATAAAGCAGAAGAGGACTTATCTTCAGTCCGTTCCAGGAGCGACAAATTATCCACGAGACAAGAGTTTAGTCAATGTTCAGTCCAAAATATATTCAAGCCGAATTTCAGAGAACACAATGTGACTTTCAGAGCTTAACTTTGTCCGTCACAAAGCCTGAAGAGCAATCCCACCCACTTTTATTCCTGTTGGGGCATAGCTCCGTGACTCAGCTCAATCTCTGACCCTCCCACGCCTCTTCTGTTGCTGCGCACGCTTTTCCCTCCGACGCTGCCTGGGATCAAGCCAGGATTCATTATCCTCGCTCCCTATCAGTTGGTGCTCCGATATGCCTTCTTCCTGGCACATCCCAGGCTGTTCCTCCTGGCCTTCGGATGGAACCTGAGGCATTGCCAGAAAGGAGGGTCCTGGAGAGGGAGGCCTTGTCAGTTCCTCCCCATCACCTTCTGAGTCCTCCTCCTCTGTTAGGACAGGCTCGGGAGTCGGGGTCACAACAAGTCTGCATTTTTTCCCTCTGGAACTCCATTCCTACTCCCACACCATTCCAAGGGCGTTAGTCCCAAATTGCATAGCTAAAAGTCTGCAGAGATTCTGTCATCCAGGTCGTAGTTGTCCCAAAGTGCTTTTTTCTTTTGAATACGTTTTGCTTCTCATCCAAGAAGCTCCTTCAGCTCTGACGGGATCGTTCTTTTTTCCATCCTCTTCAGCAGCATGAATTCTTTCTGGTTTTATTTTTTTTTATCACAAGGGTCATGTGAACCCTGTGTAGGAATAGGAGACAGGGGAGGTAAGGTTAGCCTCGCACAAGGCATGTATTGGCGGATTAAATTCCATTTCTCTGCATGGGAGAAGAAACGAAATGAATCTGATTTCACTGATTAGCAGAGCTGCATGCTAGCTAACTAGAGGAAGGTGACATCGTATTTATTTATTCTGAAACCATCTTCTTCTTGCTGGGTTCCTTTTTAAAAAGGCAGTTGGAAGCCCTCATGCCTGCCTTCCCTGAAGCTTTTCTCTGATTCTGAAAATCAAGTTAGAGGAAGCTTACAAGGTAATTCTAGGCAGGCGTGTGACTCAGTGGAATTTGCTCCCAGAAAATTGGATAGAAAGGTACAACTTTCTTTTAATGAAATCTGGCTGGGCCAATCACCAGGAGACGGTGAGTTCTAGTCCCGCCTTGAAAGCCCACTGGGTGCCAGTCACACAAACTCAGTCCAACCCACCTCACAGGGTTGTTGTTTTGGGGGAAATAGGCGGACGGCGGTGTATGATGTATGCCTGCTGCCTTGAGTACTTCTAGTATTATATTTATAGTATTGCGTATTAAAGGTAGAATAAAAATCTATTAATTAAATGAACAAATACTGATAAAGAAGAATATTTGTAGCTCAGGCATGAAAAGAGGGGTCCTTGGTTTTTATTTTTTATTTTATTTTAATTCAAACAATCCATCTTCCATTAAACAGTGTGTCGTCTGGGTACAAATGTCTTGTGCAATAAAAATTAAAATTTACAGCCATATTCATTGTTTGTCTATTCTTAACTTAATACTGATATACATAGCATATCTAACACTGTGACAATCCTCTTCTTAACTTACTTAATTCTATTGATATATTTTCTATATTTCACTAATCTACTTTTATTTCTAACTTTCATATTTATTCTCTAGCCATCGGTAGAATAGTTCCCATATAATATAATATTCAGTTTGTTCCTTCTCTTTGATTGCAAGTGTTAACCTATCCATTTCTGCACATTCTAATATTTTCCTCATCACATTCTCATCCGTAGGAATCTCTTCACTTTTCCAATTTTGTGCAAATCTTGCAGACATCTTCCAGAAAACAACCCAGGTCAGAGAGCACCCAGGGGGTCCCTCAAATAAAAAAAATTAAATTATCCTATTTATTTACCAACATCATTCTTACATTTGTCTGTATCTGTATGTGCAAAACATCCGTTCTGGGTAGAGAAGGGAGCTATGAGCATTTTAGCAAGCTTATTCTATGCCCCGGACTCTCACAAGAAGGGCGAGTTTCTTGATGGCAGGCCTTTTGAAGGACTTGTCTTAAAAGCTTACAAAATTAAAAATGCTACCTCATTAATTAGGGATGTCATTTTGATTAACTCAAAGGTTAATCGTTTGATGTTTGTAACAGACTAATCAGCGAAAGCTTGCCATGCTAATTTTGAGATAGATTCCTAAGTAGGGGTGGGGTATTTTTCCACCGTGGCTTGTAGATGCACAGTGTGTAGCCCCTTCCGAGTCATTCCCAGACTGCCTGAAGGATGCTCAAAGGGCTACCCTGGAACAGCCTATCATCCTTCCTCAGGTGTTATTACACAAGCCACTACAGTGTGTTTGTGAAGAGGGAGTCTAGTGATTAAGGCAACAGGCTAGAAATTGGAAGATTATGACTTCATGTCTCATTTTAGGCATGAAAGCTGCCCGGGTGACTTTGGGCCAATCACCAGGAGACTGTGAGTTCTAGTCCTGCCTTAGGCATGAAAGCTGGCTGGGTGACTTTGGACCAATCACCAGGAGACAGTGAGTTCTAGTCCTGCCTTAGGCATGAAAGCTGGCTGGGTGACTTTGGGCCAATCACCAGGAGACAGTGAGTTCTAGTTCTGCCTTAGGCATGAAAGCTGGCCGGGTGACTTTGGGCCAATCACCAGGAGACTGTGAGTTCTAGTCCTGCCTTAGGCATGAAAGCTGGCCGGGTGACTTTGGGCCAATCACCAGGAGACAGTGAGTTCTAGTTCTGCCTTAGGCATGAAAGCTGGCCGGGTGACTTTGGGCCAATCACCAGGAGACTGTGAGTTCTAGTCCTGCCTTAGGCATGAAAGCTGGCTGGGTGACTTTGGGCCAATCACCAGGAGACAGTGAGTTCTAGTCCTGCCTTAGGCATGAAAGCTGGCTGGGTGACTTTGGGCCAATCACCAGGAGACTGTGAGTTCTAGTCCTGCCTTAGGCATGAAAGCTGGCTGGGTGACTTTGGGCCAATCACCAGGAGACAGTGAGTTCTAGTCCTGCCTTAGGCATGAAAGCTGGCCGGGTGACTTTGGGCCAATCACCAGGAGACAGTGAGTTCTAGTCCTGCCTTAGGGTGACTTTGGGCCAATCACCAGGAGACAGTGAGTTCTAGTCCTGCCTTACACATGAAAGTAGCTGAGTGATTTGGGCCACCAGGAGACTGTGAGTTCTAATCCTGCCTAAGGCATCAAAACAATCCTGCCTCACAGTTATTGTCATATGGAAAAGAGGAGCATTTGGTAAGTTGGCTTCCTTGAATCGGCTAAAAAAAAAGATGTAAAACGGCAGGATAAAACATTTAATAATAATAAAAAGCCATTGTTTTTATTTCTTAGAAAGCTGTTATTTAATCAAACAATACATTTGTTTAATAATATTTAATAATATTTATTTATTTAATAATAATTGAGTAATGAAATTCTGCAAACAAATAACTGGAGATCTGCAAGCCAATCACCGAGGCCAGAGGACATAAAATAATTCAATACAACTAGTCTAAGTGATTGCATCTGGCTGCAAAAATCAGGGCGACCAAAGGGGGCAGCAGGGAGTTTTACTGTAGCTTAGCTCTGTTTCTGTCCGCTGCCCCCTAAACGGTGACCCCTTCTTTTTCCTCTCGAGGACGCCCTCTGCTGGTAGCTACCACCTCCGGCGGCAATCTTGATGTCTGAGCGCCCTCTAGAGTCCCTGACGGAAGCTTTTCCTCTAGGTCTTCAGTGCTGCAGGACCGTCTCACGAATGCAGCCGCCTGACTGCAAGGCTCCAGAGGGAATTTCTCCAGAATTGCTGCTCTTTAAGACACTTTTGGATGTTTAGGCTTGGGGAAAGAAAAAAATCCCACCAGCCGATGGAAAGGAGGCCACGCAGCAATTCTGTCCCCGCAGCCTTCTGCTTCTACGGGAGTGCTAGTACCGCAATTCCTAGAATTTCAATTCCATTTAAAGCTGTCTAGGGATCTTCAAAAATTAAAACAAGTAAGTCCAGTTGCCTCCCTAAAAAAGCACCTTTGGGACACCCATGACCTGTATGACTGAGAATCTTTACAGACTTTTAGCTATGCAATTTGGGATGAACACCCTTGGAATGGTGTGGGAGTAGGAATGGATTTCCAGAGGAAAAAATTGCAGACTACAGGACCCAGGAGTGCCACTCAGGTGACCTGAGGATAAACCTCCACCTGCTTCAAGGACCCTCTAAAAGGATGCAAACGACCAGCTGTCTGCAAGGAATATAAATCCTTCCATTCCCCACTATCCTTCCAGAGCTGAAGAAGCTTCTTGGATGAGAAGCGACACATCTTCACAACTAATTTTAGTCGCTTTTCTCTCGCCGCCCTTCCACTTTAGACCAGGGGTCTCCAACCTTGGGAACTTTAAGCGTGTCGGACTTCAACTCCCAGAATTCCCCAGCCAGCAAAGCTCTCCTGTTGGACTTCAACTCCCAGAATTCCCCAGCCAGCAAAGCTCTCCTGTCGGACTTCAGCTCCCAGAATTCCCCAGCCAGCAAAGCTCTCCTGTCGGACTTCAATTCCCAGAATTCTCCCAGAAAGCTGGCTGGGGAATTCTGGGAGTTGAAGTCCGCTAGGCTTAAAGTTGCCAAGGTTGGAGACCCCTGCTTTAGACTACAGGTAGTCCTCGACTTACGACCACACTTTCCACGCTTTTAGCCCAGGGGTCTCCAACTTTGGCAACTTTAAGCCTGTCGGACTTCAACTCCCAGAATTTCCCAGCCAGCAAAGCTCTCCTGTCGGACTTCAACTCCCAGAATTCTCCCAGAAAGCTGGCTGGGGAATTCTGGGAGTTGAAGTCCGCTAGGCTTAAAGTTGCCAAGGTTGGAGACCCCTGCTTTAGACTACAGTCCTCGATTTACGACCACAATGGGGCCCAAAATGTATGTTGGCTAAGTGAGAAATGTGTTAAGTGAGTTTTGCCCCATCTTAATGACGACCCTTCGTGCCACATTTGTTAAGCCAATCGCTGCAAGTTGTCCAACGAGTAACATGGTTGTTAAACGAATCTGGCTTCCCCTTGACTTGGCTTATCAGAAGGTCGCAAAAGGGGAATCACGTGACCCTGGGGCACTGCGACCGTCATAAATACGAGTCAGTTGTCAAACACCCACAATATAAATCACGTGATCCTGGGGATGCTTCGGTCATAAGTGTGAAAAAAACCCTAAGTCACTTTTTTCAGTGCCGTTGCAACTTTGAACGGTCACTAAGCGAACTGTTGTAAGTCGAGGACTACCACCTGGGCTGGGCAACCTCTCCCTCTGACTCTTGCCGTGCGCATGCGCGGAACGATTCGAACAGCACACCATGGGGAGAGGGGGGGGAGAGAAAAGCAAAACTCCCGTTTAGAGCGACTCGCCGCCCGCTCATGCGCAGTGCCGGATTGACGAACCCGACCCTCACGGCGCACGCGCGAGGCCTGAGGGTTGGTGGGCGGGCCCTGCCTATATATATTTTTTTTAATCCCCCCCCATCTCTCTTTTTCTCTGCGCTTGCGCAGCTAGGGGGGGGTTCTGTGGCCGGAGGGGACCGGGCTGCCCCTCCCCAAATCCGGAGGAACCGGTGAGTGGTAGGCTGTGCAAGGCATTGTGGGAAAGGGGTAGCTTCCCTCCCCTCCCCCCCCCGCTTGTACTTAATCTTGGCTCGTGGGCCCTCTTTTTTTTTTTCCCCTCCTCTCTCTCTCCCCAGCCGCGGTGCATGATGGGATCGTAGACTCCGCCGTGGTCCGCTAGCCGCAGAGCATGCTGGGAAAGAAAGGCCCGGGGCCGGTTTATAGCGCTTGGCTTGGCTTGGCTGGCGGGGAGGGTGGGCAGGCCTGACTATTATGGGATGGGACCCCGGGAAAAGAGGGTGGGGTGGGGGGGGTGCAGGCTCCCCGCCATCTCCCTCCCTCTCTCTCTTTCGTGTCCCGGTTCTGCTCCTCTTGCAGGTTGGGCCGCTGGCTTGTTTTGAGGGGTGATGTCCGAAGTACCCAAGCCGGTGGAAGTGGGCAGCTCTGAGGACATTGGCTTTGAGGAGGAGGATGGGACCTCGACCGGTGAGCGCACGGGCCAGGCGGAGCTTGGGGCCGGGGGAGTCCCTGAGCTCGCCCCGTGGGGGTCGAGCGTGTCACGGACACGAGTGGCCCTGGCTCTGCGTGTGAGTGCGTGTGTGTGCGCGCGCGTGTGTGTGTGTGTGTGGTGCGTTTCTGGTAGGCCGCCTCAAAATCTCCCGACAAGCTCTTTGGAATTGGGATAGGAATAGAATTGGAATAGAATAGAATTGGGATAGAATAGAATAGAATAGAATTGGAATAGAAATACAAATAGAATTGGAATAGGAATAGAATTGGGATAGGAATAGAATTGGGATAGGAATAGAATTGGGATAGAATTGGAATAGAAATACAAATAGAATAGGAATAGGAATAGAATTGGAATAGGAATAGAATTGGGATAGAATAGAATTGGAATAGAATAGAATTGGAATAGAAATAGAATAGGAATAGGAATAGAATTGGAATAGAATAGAATTGGGATAGAATAGAATAGAATAGAATTGGAATAGAAATACAAATAGAATTGGAATAGGAATAGAATTGGAATAGGAATAGAATTGGGATAGAATAGAATTGGAATAGAATAGAATTGGAATAGAAATAGAATAGGAATAGGAATAGAATTGGAATAGGGATAGAATTGGGATAGAATAGAATAGAATAGAATTGGAATAGAAATACAAATAGAATTGGGATAGGAATAGAATTGGGATAGAATTGGAATAGAAATACAAATAGAATTGGAATAGAAATAGAATTGGAATAGGAATAGAATTGGGATAGGAATAGAATTGGGATAGGAATAGAATTGGGATAGAATAGAATTGGGATATAGGAATGGAATTGGGATAGGAATAGAATTGGAATAGAATAGAATTGGAATGGAATTGGGATAGGAATAGAATTGGAATAGAAATACAAATAGAATTGGAATAGGAATAGGAATAGGAATAGAATTGGGATAGGAATAGAACAGAATTGGGATAGGAATAGAATTGGAATAGAATAGAATTGGAATAGGAATAGAATTGGAATAGGAATAGAATTGGAATAGAATAGGGATAGGAATAGAATGGAATAGAATGGAATTGGAGTAGAATAGAATAGAATAGGAATACAAACAGAATTGGAATAGAAACAGAATTGGAATAGAAATAGAATTGGAATAGAAATAGAATATAATTCTTTATTGTCCAAGCATGATTGGACACACAAGGAATTTATCTTTGGTGCATAAGCTCTCAGTGTACATAAAAGCTATAAGGGATAAATCATGATCATCGTCATAAAAATACATCATAATAAATCATCATACAACAGTGATAAGTGTTCACACACCGTTAGCTTTCCCGTTAATTGCACATCTTACACCAGAGCACCAGGGGGTGGCATTGTGCAAGGAGAGGAGTTCAAAGGGACAGCCCTGGAGACTTGGAGCAAAAGCATCGCTTAAAACAGTGGTTCTCAACCTTCCTAATGCCGCGACCCTTTAATACAGTTTCTCATGTTGTGGTGACCCCCAACCATAAAATTATTCCTAAGACCATTGAAAATATGTGTTTTCCGATGGTCTTAGGCGACCCCTGTGAAAGGGTCATTCGACCCCCAAAGGGGTTGCGACCCACAGGTTGAGAACCACTGGCTTAAAACAATTACATGTCGAAATTCCAAGTGGCACTTTGCTCTCATTACAGGTAGTTCTCGACCTAACCACCACAAGGAAGCCCAAAATTGCTTATTGCTAAGCGAGACACATTGGTTAAGTGAGTTTCTGGCTCTGTTCAACTTTTTTGGCCATGGTTGTTAAGTGAATCACTGCAGCAGGCGTTTAAATCAGGTTGTTAAGTGAAGCAGGCTTCCCCGTTGACTTGGCTTCTCAGAAAGTGGCAAAAGGCGATCAGGTGACCATGGGGCACTGCAACTGTCGTAAATATGAGTCAGTTGCCAATTGTCTGAATTTTGATCTCGTGACCATGGGGATGCCACAACGGTTGTGAAGTGTGAATAATGGTTATAAGTCACTTTTTTCATTGCCGTTGTAACTTTGAACGGTCACTAAATGAACTGGTGTAAGTCGAGGACTACTTGTGTTCTGCAAGGGCTCCTGCAACCCCCATGTTCTGAATGGGTTGTGAGGAATGTGTTGTCTTGGGAAATCATGGATAGCTGTTAACTGGCACCCTCTGGATAAGTTGGAGTATGATCATGAACATTTTCAGCATGGTAGAAGTTTAAATTTAAAGAATCCTCTGCACAATTAATTGAAGAGTTTCTGCTTTTGGAGTGGGGGCAGAGAAAGCTATACTTGTGAATCTTTTTCTTCTTCTTCTATCTATCTATCTATAAAAGCCAAATACCATTCACTCGTCACGAAATCTCCAGAACTGTAAAGCCTACAAACCTGAAATTTGGCACATATGTTCCTCTTGGCTTCTAGGTGCTCGCTAAGAAAGGATTTTTCGAAATGACCATCCGATCATTAGTATTACTTATACAATATTAACACGCTCTGATGCAATGGAGTTAGATATTCTACTCCCCCTCCCCACCTGAGAAGAACTCTGTTCCAACTGCCAGTTGCCTCACATTCCGTTATCTCAATTCAAACCGGCAGACGTTCCATTCCTTCACTCAGGAGCAGTCGGGCTCCTTACAGTACTAAACGTCGCTACCTCACCAAAATGTCTACGCCTTCCACCTATGGAACTGCTTCTGAACTCAAGGCGGCGGGAGAGAGATTCCCTTATGAGTTTCAATCACTGACCACCACTGAGCCAGCAGATTGTGAACCGAATTTCTCCTGCATAGTGTCCCAGCCCCAACTCAGTTCTTACACTGACCCACTCATTCCAGACGCATCTGTTCCATCTACTGTAACACCAGTGAAAGGGAAAAGAGGGAAAAAACGCAGGCAAAGATTTACAGATGTGATTAGGAAAACACAAGTAAGGGAAGCTGCAAAAAAGTATCGTCAAAGTCATCCCGAAGTCAATAGAGAGGCGGTAAAAAAGTATGCATCTAATAACCGCTACGTTAAATGTGAACCTCAGAGTGATTACTCCAGGGAAAAGGTTGTTTATCTCGGACCTCGGTTAACCTGTGCCTGGTGCCATGCCCTGAAGTGGCAGGATGAGACTCCCGGGATATGCTGCAGTGGCAGTAAAGTCCCAACTCCCTTCCCTTGAGCCCTACCCTGAACCCTTACACAGCTCAATCACGCCCGATCACATAATTTCATAGCAAAGCATGGGTATCCAGCTAGTAGAATGGAATTGGAATAGGAATAGAATTGGAATAGGAATAGGAATAGAATTCTTGTCCAAGTGTGATTGGATACACAAGGAATTCGTCTTCAGTGCATAAGCTCTCGTACAAAAAAGCTATAAGTGATCAAATGATCATCATCATAAAAATACATTTGTCATAAATCTTAAGATACAACACTTAGTGATAAGTGTGAACATACCGTTAACTTTCCCGTTAATTGCACAACTTGCACCAGACCACCAGGGGGTGGCATTGTGCAAAGAGTTTATTGTCATTGCACGTGGTACAACGAAATTAAATGCCGTATTCAGTGTACATTATAAGTATAAAAATAAAAACACACACACACATCCTTTACATTCTATATAATTGAAATTGAAAACCCGATATTGCACTATATTATAGAATTCAATATGGTTATTGCCCTGGAATAGAAGCTGTTTTTCAGCAGTTCAAAGGGACAGCCCTGGAGACTTTGAGCAAAAGCATCGTGTAAAACAATTACATGCCAAAATTCCAAGTGGCACTTTGCTCTTATTACAGGTAATCTTTGATTTAAGAACACAAGGGAACCCAAAATTTCTTGTTGCTAAGCGAGACACATTTGGTTAAGTTAATTTTTGGCCCCGTTCTACTTTTCTGGCTACATGAATCACGGCAGCAGATGTTTACATTAGTAACATGGTTGTTAAGTGAAGCAGCCTTCCCCATTGACTTGGCTTGTCAGAAAGTGGCAAAAGGGATCAGGTGATCTCGTGACTGAGGATGCTGCAATGGTTGTTAAGTGTGAACAACGGTCATAAGTCTCTTTTTTTCAGTGCCGTTGTAACTTTGGTCACTAAATGAACTGTTGTAAGTGGAGGACTACTTGTGTTCTGGAAGGGCTCCTGCGACCCCCATGTTCTTCTGAACGGGTTGTAAGGGATACGTTGATTTGGGAAATCGTGGATAGCTGTTATCTGGCACCCTCTGGATAAGTTGGAGTATGATCATGAACATGTCCAGCATGGTAGAAGTTTAAATTTAAAGAATCCTCTGCACAATTAATTGAAGAGTTTCTGCTTCTGAAATGGGGGCAGAGAAAGCTGTACTTGTGAATAGCAAATATCTATAGGTCATACACATACAATAGCCATTATTTGGGACCAGACTGCAGCACTGAGAAACTTGCATGTGATCATCTTGATCTGCCTTTGAGGCTTAACGATCAAAAATAGCTTCTTGATTCATGACTTAAGCATATAAACTTCCATGGTTTTAGAGCAGGGGATGATGGCCATTTTATGACTCGTGGGCTTCAACTCCCATAATTCTGGGAGTTGAAATCCAGAAGTCATAAAGGGGCCATTGGTCCCCACCTCTGACTTAGACTATGGTAGATAACGGTGAATTTTAGCACTTAACTCATGGGTTTTAATTGTGGCAGGTATCTCAGCCATGCAGGAGGAAGAGGAGGAATCGGAAGCAACCTCGGTATCTTCTGGAGACAGTAGCCCCGCGACCCCATCTGCCAATGGCTATCCAGGTAAGCAGATCTGTCAGATCATAGGAAGGAGTGTTACCTAACAAACTTTGGCGCAGCAGTAGAAGAGATGTTCAGGTTTGATGTTGGGCACAGACTCAGCTATTAAATTTATTGTGCTTGGGGCCGCACTCTGTAAAAAGGCAATCAAAATACTACTTTTGCAGATATGAAGAGTATTATTTCCAGCACCACTGAATAGCTGTAGTTCTTGTCTCTTCTTAATTTAAGGTTTTTTTCCTGCAGGTTGCTCTCCTCACATTCCTTTACGATTCCAAAAAGTTACATAAAACGTGACCTCTTGATTTAGTAAATTATCCATGGGTCTGGCAAAAGAAAGTCCCAAAAAGGTGCTTTTCCAAAAGCCGAACAAAACTGAAGAAGCTTCTTGGAATGAGAAGTGAAATGGTTTCAAGGAAAAAAAAAATCAAAGTCCAGCTGCCTTTTGCAAAAGCACCTTCGAGACAACCCACAGATGAAATCCAGCAGGTTCTGACAGGTTCTGGAGAACTGGTAGCGGAAATTTTGAGCAGTTCGGAGAAACGGCAAATGCCACCTCTGGCTGGCCCCAGAGTGGGAGGGAATGGGGATTTTGCAATATCCTTCCCCCAGGAGTGGGGCAGAAATGGGGATTTTGCAGTATCCTTCCCCTGGAGTGGGGTGGGAATGGAGATTTTGCAGTATCCTTCCCCTGCCACACCCACCAAGCCACACCCACAGAACTGGTAATAAAAAAAAAATGGATTTCATCACTGGGACAACCATGAGATGGATGATTGAGAATCTCCATAGACCATAGGTATCAAACTCGTGGCGTCACGTTGCCATCATGTGACATATCGTGGAGCTGGGGTGGGTTGGCCTGCGTGTGACGCATCTGGCCCACGGGCTGCTGGTTTGACACCGCTGGCATAGACAAATGTTCCCCTCCCCTATGTTAGAACTGTGAGTTGTAGAGTGGGAGACAAGCCAAGGGTGCTTTATACTTGCATACTTCACTGTGTTTTCTCTCTTTTTGTTTTCCTAGGTCCCCAGAGCAAAGAACCCAAACTGGCCACTGGAGGGGAACAGGCGGATGATGTTGGAGACGGAGGGCAGGATCGCCTCAGCTCTTCCCAGGCTCCTAGCCCCGAATGGCACGAATGCCCTGAATGTGGGCGTGGCTTCGGCACATCTCGGGCCCTGAAAGTGCACCGTAGCTACCACGTGGGGCGCAAAAGGCCACACAGTGGTTCCTCTTCAACCAAGCCACCTCCACCTCCACTGATCTTGCCGGGAAATCCTGACAGCCAGGAAGGGCGGACGGCCCCGACCTCCGGCCGGGGCAGAGCTTTTCACTACATCTGTGCCGAGTGTGGCGTGGGCTTTACCTCTCCTGCCACGCTGGAGGGCCATCGCTGCGAACACAGCTGGCGCAGAAGCCCTCCAGCCCCTCCTCGTAATAAGCTGGCTCCTTCTCCTGCTCCCAGAGAGGCTAACGGGGATCAGGACACAGATGGGGCTGACGGACCATACCACTGCACCGAGTGCCCAGGCGAATTCGGCTTGGTATCCGAACTTCACGAGCACTACATGCTCCATGCTCGCGGAGAGCTGTAGATCGGTCTTCAGCCCCTTTACCCCCACACCCCCCCACTCCACAGTCCGCTTCCATTTCCCTGTTGTCATAGGTGGCCCCCTGCTAAGGGATTCTGTCCTGCTAGGATACTCAAAAGCGAAACCTCCTTTATCTTTAGTTCCTTTAAACGACAACAAAAAAGAAGACACATTTCTATATACCTGAGATGAATTTAGCTTTGGAACGAGGAAAGAGAGATGACCTTGGGAGCAATTGCTTTTGTATCCTGCCTCCCTGGCGGTGAGTGCAGTGACTTAAAAGCCCATCTGCAGGAAGTGAAGTTTTCCCTTGTCCCCTGCCCTTCAGTGATCTGGATCTGACGATCTCTAAAATATTCTAACCCTCACCCAGCCCCCCCCCCCGCCCCCCCAAAAGGGGATCCTGTTCATGAACTTTTTCGAAAACAGTAGCACTAGCAGGATTGCCCTCTACAAGTCCGTTTCATTAACAAGAATCAGGATTGTCTTCGGCCAGACCCCATCCCAAATGGGGAGATGGGGCCCCCCGGGAGTTAGTAAGAGATGAATTGGAATCGCTTTGTCCTAAGTGTGCAGAGATCCTGCTTTCCCAGACAAGTTCCTTCTCAGTCAGGGTCCTGTTTTCATTGTCGTCAACGTTGGCACTTGGGCGGCCCATGCCAAAGTACAGAAGCTGTATTCCGTTTTGTGTGTGCGTGTGTGCGTGTGTGTTTGGCTTTTAAGGAAACGGCTCCTGGGAACGGCACCTGATCCGCCATAACTCATGAATTCTAACAAATATCTCTTCACCGTGATTGGGAGAGAACGGTTTAATAAAAACGATTCTGTATGTATGACCTTTTGATTGTGCCCCATCTCTGTGTTTGCAAATGGGGGAAACTGAGGGGTGCTGATTTGGTGCAGCTCTTGGCTGGTGGTCTCTCTTATAAGGAAGCCGGTTCTAGTTTGAAAGGCACCTATCTGTGCAAATGAAGCTGCCTGATCTTCTCTTGAGTTTAGCGATGCACAGTCATTCTTTACAAATTAAGTTCTCTTTTATGTCCTTATGAGAGTTTAGAATAAATAGATAAGATAGAATTCTTTATTGGCCAAGTGCGATTGGACACACAAGGAATTTGTCTTTGGTGCATAGGCTCTTAGTGTACATAAAAAGAAAAGATACATTCGTCAAGAGTCATAAGGTACAACACTTAATGATAAGTCATAGGGTACAAATAAGCAATCGAATCGTACTAGGAAACTATAAATTGTAAGGATACAGCAACAAGTTTCAGTCATAAGTGGGGGGAGATGGGTGATAGGAATGACGAGAAGATTAATAGTAATGCAGACTTAGTGAATAGTTTGACAGTGTTGAGGGAATTATTTGTTTAGCAGAGTGATGGCGTTCAGGAAAAAAATTTGTGTCTAGTTGCTCTGGTGTGCGGTGCTCTAGGATAGCAAACATTCTGCCATCACCAAAGAAGCAGTCCTTATGGTGGTTTGCCAGGAATATTACAGGTTGTCCTCAACTTACAGTGGTGTAGCAACCAGTTGAAGTTATAATAGACTTCCCCAGAGATACTTACGATCCTATTCCAAAGATCTATTGCAGTGTTTCTCAACCTTGGAAGCTTGAAGATGGGTGGACTTCAACTCCCAGAATCCCCCAGCCAGCGCTGCTGGCTGGGGGATTCTGGGAGTTGAAGTCCACCCATCTTCAAGCTTCCAAGGTTGAGAAACACTGATCTATTGACCATTTCCCCCTAGGTCATGTGACCATATTTCTGGCCCTCTGCAACTGGCCTGCATTTATGGCTGTAGTGTTGTGGTCACAAAACCACATTTGACAATGTTTTTCATGAAAACTGGCATTTGCCAGCCCATAGTGAACAATTTATTTATTTTATGACTGCAGTGGTCACTTAAATCCTACCAGTTGCTTAATAATCGCCATAAAATTGGTGATACAATGAGGTTAGTCATATGACCCAGATTGTTGGGGGCAATATGCTGACATTGTAAACTGTTCAGAAAGTGCTGTAAACATTGCTATTTTTGCACAGATATGCCAAAGCCAATCCCTAAATCTAGTTTCTATAGATCTGTATTAACCAAATCTCCCATAACTGCATAAATATGCATATACAGCTACGTAAACAGTTTTCTATTTTTTGTCTCTGGAAAGTTCCATTGCATTTAATGCAACACAAACCATGAAAGTAAGGTTATCCAGAAATATTATTTAACTGCTCAGTGAGAAAGTTGTTGCCGTGCCTATTAAGGCTTCCACCGTTTCAAAAGGCAACAGCTAGAGTAATCCCTCACCCTGCCTGGAGGAAAATTCAGTCGAAATGTATCACGAACAAACCTCTGCAACAATTCTAAATAAATAAATAAAATAAATAAATTCGATGCCAGTCCCATGTTTACAAATTAACTGGGCTAGATCTCTCCTGCTTCAGATCTTCCAAAAAAAATCCTGCAATTCCTTCATCATCAGATGCTGATTCTTGAAACTATTTCTTCCTAATATGTGACCAGACTCAAATATTCCTGAAAGATAGGAAGATAACTGCAAAATTACTGTTACTATTACTTCTTATTCGTGGCTGTACAGGAAAATTGCCTTGGCAGATAAAATGACATAATTCCCACTGGAGAATATTCTTTCCAACACGTGACATCATGACGTGCAATCAAAAACGCAGGAGAATTGATGGAAAACTGAACAGAAAGCTAGAGCGGACGGCGCCTGCGTCCCTCGTTTAAGGTTCATAAATGGCTGGGAATCTTGCTAGGAGCATGCGCAGATACAACTAGCCAGTCTTTGAAGCCCAGCCGCATCCCACTCCTACAGATCTACGGGTGCCTTGTAGAACGCTTTCTGTAGTGCGCATGCGTCATTTCTCACGTGTGTTTTTTTGTGTGTTTTTCTCTCCCTCCCTCCCCCTCTCCGCTTGAAGCTGTCTACGGTATTGCCTGAAACAAATTAACAATAATTTATGAGACCTGGCTCAGAGATTGGGCTCTTGGGAGGCTTCCGCATTTTCCCTAATTTGTCTGTGTGACAAATGTCACACAGGCGGCAGTCTTTAGGCATACGGCCGAAATAAGAGTATGAATTTCGTGCAGGCGTTCGGAATGGCTCGACCTACGGGAAGAGCGGTGGTGGTGGTGGTGGTGATGGGGTCCTTTCTGGGAGAAGGAAGGCCCCCTGACAGAGGCCTAATGTGGAGTGCAGCGGAGAGGGGAGGTGGCGGTGGGGTGGCAACCGAGGCTATCCGGAGGGGATGACCGGGGGAGTCAGCGGCAGGGATTTGGGGCACGTTTCCTGGTTCGGAGGGCCGCAGCTGGAAAGGGGGTCCAGGTGGAAGGCTCCGGGGGCCGCTGGGGCATCGATGGGAGGGGTAGGCCGCAGTGGCAGAGGCAGGCGAGGCAAGGAACAGCAGCAGCTCCGGCCTGGCCTAGCTGTGGGGAGGCAGAGGGGCTCGTCTCGGGCTTGAGGCCTCCACCCCAGAGGAATCTCCAACCTTGGCCTCTTTAAGACTTGTGGACTTCAACTCCCAGAGTTTCTTTGCCAGCAACTGTCATCTCTGTCCCTCAGCGGCTCCTCAGCCTCAACTAAGCTCCCGTTTCATGCTGAATAAACTAAATTATCAATAGAAAACTGTCTTTCGAGACAGTTATATATATATAACTCCAAAAGCATTTTATTAAAATAAATTTGATTTAAAAAAAATCCGATTTAAATTTTTTAAAAAAATCCGATTTAAATTTTACAGAATCCGATTTAAATTTTAAAAAATCCGATTTAAATTAAATCCAATTTTTAATTAAAAAAAAAATCCCAGTTTTTATCCACCCTGGTGGCTAATGGCTTTCATCCTGTGCTAGATCTTGGGTCAGAGCCTGCTGTAGTAATCCTTACCATTCTTGCTTTTTGTTAGTTGGTCAAACTTTGCGGGCAAGGAGTTTCGAAATATCCTGTCTTGAAAGGATTTCTGCCCGCAGTATTTGCTTTGCTTATGAATAGAGCCATCTAGATAGTTGGCTGCTTCTTTCAATTAAGCTCTTTATCTCCTTAAGTGCTGGCATCTGCTGTGGGCTCTTAAGAAAGACTTGGGGGGCGGCTTTCTGCCTCTAAAAACATGTTTTTCTTTAGAGAAATATAATCTGCCTTTTTAAAAATATTTCCCAAAATATTTCATTCTTCTGGGGGTGGTGGGCTTCCCACAGTGGGAAAAACAACACATTTACCTTCTGGGTCTCCAGTGCTGTGGAGTCGGAGTCGGAGTCGAGGAGTCGGAGTCGGAGGAAATTTTGGGTACCTGGAGTCGGAGTCGGAGTCGGCAAACAATGCACCGACTCCGACTCCGACTCCTACTAAATTTAGATTGGAATTTTAAAAAAAGCAAGTTTAAATGTCCCAATTCACAAAAAGTTATAATTAATGACTTCTCTACTGTAAGAATAAAGACCAATGCATGCAGTGCCTCACGTAACCGCAAAATGAACACGTTAAGTGACCGTGAAGAAGCATGCTTTTCATGTGCTTCACTATAAGGCACGCAACGCACAATTAGGAGTGGCAATACTTATACTTTCCATAGTGTTGTGTTCTGCTGTTACAGGGAACGCAGCGCCCATGGGTAACCTAGCCTCTCACTGATAAGGGATTAAGTAAATATGTTTTTTGCAGGACTAGAGACACTTGCATAAGTGAAGGGAATGGAGGGTCAATAGTTCAAGACTGAAGCTGTAAACCATTGGAAAAACTGCTGTCATTCAGCTAAGGCTATAAAAACTTGTAACTCTGATTGTTAGCTTAAACTTTAAACATGACTAAACACTGTTTAAATTTATGAACCGGCCAAATACTCTGTTCAAAGAAAATACATTGTATGTTTGTATGTGTGTTTCTAATTATTGTTATTTATTCATATTTGTTCTCTTTTATTCTTTAAAGTTTAACAATTCATTCTTTATCTTAATATCTTTATATTTGTTTGGGGTTGGCTTTCTTCCCTTTCATCTTTTTTATTGTACAGCAATCTTTCTCCTCAAACCTACCACCTCTCTCTTTTCTTTCCTTCTTACTTTCTCTTCCTCACCCTCTTCTTCTCCTCCCTACTTCCTCTTCCTTTCTCCTTCTCCTCCTCTCTTCCTCCCTCTCTTACCCTCACTCCTACTCTAATTTCCCTTCCCTTCCTTCATCCCTCTCTATTGCTGTATCCTTTTATGTATATGGACTACTCAGAGGGCTGAAAAAGTTATTTCTGACTGGTCCTCTCCCTTTTGACCAGTCCTCGAACTTACGACTGTCCTCACATTTTACGTTTTTGCCCTATCTTGTCACCATGGTGAAGAGAAGCAGTTGTGAAATGAGTGACATGGTTGTTAAAAATGCTGCACGGGCATAAATGTGAGGATGGTCATAAGTGTGAGGACCAGTCAAAAGTGCGAGGACCTGTCAGAAATGACTTTTTTCAGCCCTCTATACACATAGCCATGGCCACCCGGTCACATGACCAGCTAGCCACACCCACCCAGTCACATAACCTCCAAGCCATGCCCACAAAATAAGCCACGCCCACAGAACCGGTAGTAAAAAAATTTAGAACCCACCCCTGGTTGGGGGTCACCACAACATGAGGAACTGTATTAAAGGGTCGCGGCATTAGGAAGGTTGAGAACCACTGGCTTAGAAGAACTTGGTGGAACAGCTTCTTGGATTCAACTGTAAGTGTTTATATTGTATAGGACAAATCATGTCTAGGTTTAGTGCTGGGATATATAGCTTATTTGTTTGTATAAAGCCATGTACGTACAACTTACAAGACTGTGTATGTTGATATTAAAAATCTAATTATATGCCAGTTAGTATAACATATTTTATATTTTAGGGAAAGAGGCATCCTAAACAATGGCAAAAAGACTGCTAACAACAAACACAACAAAGTCTACTGTTTATGAGCACTTTGCATTATCAAGTGATGGAAAACATTACGTGTGCCAATGTATTAGAAAAGATGATGATGGTGAAAAACAATGTGATGCAAAAATTAGCAGTTTCAGTGGGCCTGATAAAAATGCACCTACAAGAGCATCAAATTTGAAAAGACACTTACAGCGTTTTCATCCCAAAGTGTTAGAAGCCGTGAATGAGAAAGATAGCAATGAAAACATTGCATCTACTTCTGTGACAAAAAACGTTCAGAAATCTACTGGAGAACAATCACAAATAAGAAAATTCTTTATATCTGACAAAGTTACCATAAGGATGACACCAGAAAAATTCAAACACCACATTATTGAAATGGTAGTAAAGAATAGTGTACCACTATCCTTCTTTTCACAGACAGCCTTTTTAGGCCTAAATGGAGAAATGGCAAAAAAACTTGGTGTTTCTCTGGAAAGAGAAAGTATAAGGAAACTTATAATTGAGGAGGCCAAATGTAAAAAGGAAGAACTACAGAAAGTTATGAAAGGACGTTTTGTCTTCCTTAAAATGGATGCATGCACACGTCACAGAGTCAATTATTTCGCTATTAATGTTAGATTTGTGGATGAAAATAACAAAACAATAACACGGACCCTCGGAGTAAAGGACACTCAGGCACATCACACCAGTGATTACCTTCAGAAGTTAGTGGAGGGTGTTCTAGAAGATTTTGAAATTAAAAAGGAACAGATTTTATGTGTTGTGACAGATAACGCTTCTAACATGTTGAGCACAATTGAGAAGATGAAGGCAGATGAAGAAGGTATCAAACAGATATTAGACTTAGAGGAAGACAGCTCTGCAAGTATTAGAGAAAGTTTAGAAACTGAAGAGAATGCTGACATTTTTTTAGACAACTTTGTTGAAGAAGCATTGAAGCTTGCTACTATTCATCATATGCGATGTGCTGTTCATACACTGCAACTTGCCATAAGAGATGGATTAAAAGATCGCCATGCAGCTACATTAATTGGCAAATTACGGCAAGTAACTGTTGCAGCCAGGGCCCCAAAAACAGATGCAATTTTGAAAAGACGTGCAGGAAAAGGAGCCATTTTGGATCAAACAACTCGCTGGGGAAGCACTTATTTAATGGTGAAGCGTTTGCTTGAACTTAAAGACTTCATAGAAGAAATGGACAATGAAAATCTTGCATTAACTGCAAGCCAGTGGACACAAACAAAAGAGCTGGAGAACCTTCTTTCTCACCCCTTCACTGTCACCAAGAGGTTGCAATGTGATGATCTAACCCCGGGTAAATTCCTCTTGGAATGGAAGAGCCTGTTATATCGCCTGAACAAAAATGGAGGGTTAATAGCTGAGGGCATTGCATCTTCAATGATGAAAAGAGAGAGTCTTTTGCTGGAAAATGAAATCTTGTTAGCGGCTATTTATGTCGACCCAATGAGCCGACTTTTATTGAACAGTAAACAGATTGCTACTGGGAAAAAGGCCCTCTATGATGTAGCAGTTCGCATGAAGGGATTACGACCTGAAATACCTCCACAGGAGGATGGAGTTCTTTTAAGCAATAGTGGTAACTCAGAATCATCTTCTTCAAACGAAGAATTAGACTTTGATTCCTTCTTAGACAAAATGGAAGTTGCTAAAGGAAAGCGACGTCGCATAAGCGTTACAGAACCAGTAAATGTCCAAATAAAAAAATTCCAACAGGAGTTTTATAAAGCACTAAAAGAAGTTGAAAAGTATGATCGCTCATCAAAACTTACTGTTGAAGAAGCCATCCTTGTTTATCCAGAGATCGTTAGTGATGTGGCCAGAATAGTTACTGCAATGCCACCCACCCAAGTCAGTGTCGAAAGATTATTTTCAGCCCTAAAAATAATAAAGTCTGACTTAAGAGCCTCTATGAAAGAGGATCTGGCAGAGGCAATTCTCTTCCTTAGAACTCTACATTGAATTGATTTGCATTTGCTAAGCCTATAACTACATTTCAAGATTAATATAAACCATTTCTAGGTTTTACAGATTTTGTTTTTGGTTCATATAGATAAGCTTTGTTTTTGTTCTAAAACAACCAAATAATGTGGTTTGTATTTTTGAACTGGTAAAGTTCCTGTTCCTGATGTTTATGCCTGCTGCTACTATCCAGCAACTTGATTAATTAAATTAATAAAAAAAAATTAATAAAACTTTGTTGTTTTCATTGTGTTTGTCTTTTGCTTAAACTGTTCAATACAGTAGACTGTTGGCTTCCCAGCCAGTAGTCCTGTGGTAATGACATGTATGTTGCCTTTCTTTCCTTCAAGGAATGTATAAAATACATTCGCATATTAATACAGAGGAGTCGGAGTCGGGGAGTTGGAGTCGGGGAGTCGGAGTCGGAGTCGGAAGTACAAAAAACTGAGGAGTCGGAGTCGGAGTCGGAGTCGGAACATTTATCTCCCGACTCCACAGCTCTGTGGGTCTCATACGTTGACCTTGCTTGTTTTATTGACCCAAGAAGGTGTCGTAAAAATATCCCAATAAAGAGGAACACAGACAAACCACAAGCAATAAATCTTACTTTTAAGATTCAGAGGTTTATTTCATGAGCAATTTGGAAGATGAGTAGCCAACATAGAAATGCAATTTCACAACAAAACGTACATTATTAAACCATTGCAACGGGGTCCAATGACACATAGCAGATCCTACAAGGACTGCTATTGGGCAAAGGACACCATTCTCATTTCAAGCCACATTTCTTATACCTTTTTTATTGACATACGAATTCCATAGTTTTACTTCCTTGTTCTTTCTTACAGTCTTACTGACTGTCACTCTCTGCAAATAACTGTGTACATTTGAAGCTCTCAGCCATTTGTTATTTTCAGTTCCTCATTTCCCACCATCTCATTCTTCCTGCTCTTAAATATATCCGCACAAGTACCTACTTTGCAGAAAATGCAGCACACAAGTCAGCACATTATAGAAATATGCCTGGTACATTTTGCAATTATGTTAGTTTAAAACTTTGGTTCAGTCCTAGATCTTATTACCTGCAACTTTCCAATGGATATATTTCTCTTCTCACAAAGGACTTAGAATAACTTCATTGTCACTTTAAATGTACACTAATTGGCATACATTAAAATGAAATTTGCTTTAAAATGAGAAAAGGGTTCTTCAAAGTTGCTGCCAAACTTCTTGTAAGAGAAAGGTGTGAATCCAAAGGGTCTTAAAAGGGGTAGGCTGTCCTTGGGCTGGAGCTGAATTATGCAGGGAGAAAAACTGGGAAATGTGGATATTTGGGGGCTAGAATTAGCACAGTTTCCTCTTATTGACCTGAAGGCAGAGGGAGATGAAGTCCAACATGCTTTTAGAAGTCACGGTTTGTGGTGTGGTGTGAACTGGATGGGCCTGGATGTTTTTGCTCACTGCTTGATTTCGTTGTTACAGGAAGCGATGGCTGAATCTTCTGCAATTGGCAAGTTAACATTGGCTGAACCGTTCCTTAAAAAGGTGTCAAACTGTAACAGCGGTGTGTCACCGTCCCAGAAGCATCTCTCAGCCTTTAAACCCGAACCTCTCTGGATAGATGGAAACCCTGCAATAGTGCCGGCAGAGAGCAAGGACAAAGAATGGACTAGAAATACTGCCATTTGTGAGTGTTGAGTCTGGTCCTTGATTTCAGAGGATTTCTAGGGGGTTACAGTTACATTAAGAGAAGGGTGGCATGGAGATGGAGCTCTTGCCTCAAATCAGTAGGCTGTAGTTTGATCCTAGGTAGCAGCAGATATTTCTCTTTCTGGGCACAGAGAAAATATCTGCTGCGAACTCTGCATAGGCATCAGGCAGGGCATCCAGCCAGTAAATGCTTAGCTCCATTCAATCTCCCTACTTCACCCCGATGCAAAGGATTACAGGGTTTTTAAAGGAAAAAGAAAGTTACATTAAGAGAAACGGTGTAGTGGTTAAGGCAGGGGTGTCAAACGGATGTCCCCCGGACCGGATGCATCACATGCAGGCCATGCCCACCCCAGCTCCGCGAAGGGGAAAAAACATCGCAACACATCACGTGATGTCAACATGACACGGTGATTTTGACACGCGTAAGTTAAGGCATCAGGCTAGAAATCAGAAGACTATGACTTCTAATTTGACTTGGGCACAAAGCAAGGTAGGCGACCTTGGGCCAGTCACTCTCTCAGCCCTAGAAAGCAAGCAATGGCAAAACATTTCTGAAATCTTGGCAAGAAAATTTCAACTTGTCCAGGCAGTTGCCAGGTGTCAGCATTGATTTGAAGACACACAGACACCTTAGTTACAAGTTAAGCAAATCACCGCATTTGTTCAGTGAATTACATGGTTGTTAAGCGAATCAGGCTTCCCCCATTGATTTGCTTGTCAGAAGTTACCTGGGAAGGTAATCACAAATGTAGATCACATGACCCAGGGATCTTACAACCATTGTAAACATGCTGGTTGCCAAGTGCCTGATTTTTTTATGACGTGACAGTTGCGTGAGGATGAACGTAAGTCTCTGTTTTTCAGCGCCCCTTGTAATTTTTAATGCTAAACCAATGGCTGTAAATTGAGGACTTCCCTGTAGATTATTCAGTTGTTTCTTTGTTGTGTTGTCATACCGTCATACCATTGCTTGTCTTGCGATCTGTAGATTAGTTATCTGTACCTCAATAACCTTATACCCACTGCTGCCTCTCTTCCCTCTCCATTTCTAGATAGCCTGGGTACCAATCAGTGCTTTCACTGCCTGATTACCTTCCCTGACGAGAAATTCAAGGAACGGCATATGAAGCGAGAACATCCGGAGGACTTTGTTCAGGCCAATTTGCGGGATGCCCTGTTTCTCTGCTTCGTCTGTAACAAGGCTTTCAAGAGTTCCCAAGCGCTTATCGGCCACCAGCGAGGCCATGCCTCGCCCTCGCTCTCCGATTGCAGCGACTGCTTGCGGCCCCCCACCTTTGACTGTGCTGACTGCGGCCGCCGTTTTGATCAGCTGGCCAACTACCAGCATCACCGCCTAGGTCACATGGCCGGCCATAGCTTGCCTCATCAGTGCCCCGATTGCAGCAAAAGTTACCGGCAGCTTTCCATCCTGCGTCAACACCAGGTTTTCCATCGGCCAACCCAGGTGCTGCTTCCCTCCCGACCCTATTCCTGCACAGAGTGTGGGGAGAGCTTCAGGCACGAGGCAGGCCTGCACGAACATTACATCCAGCATGCTCGCGGGGAGCTCTAGCGCGGTAGCACTAGCCAATCCCTCTGCTTCCTGAACCTGGGTGGGGAATGGAAGGCCATGGGCATTGCTGTCTGGGATGGGGAGCCAGATTCCTTTTTGGGGGTGGAAATACAGGGCAAAATCTTTGTTCTTTGGAAGTGCTGCGGCTGCTTATGTTCCCCTTAGAACAGGGGTCAGCAACCTGCGACTCTGGAGCTGCATGCGGCTCTTTCACCCAACATACAAATGACCAAGAAAATAAAATATTTAGGGATTTGTCTTACTGCAAGATGTTCCTCAATTAAGGAGGACAATTACGATAAATTGCTACAACAAATCAAAAAAGACTTCGAAAATTGGAAAAACCTACAGATCTCGCTATCGGGGAGGATCGCCACGATTAAAGTGAATATTTTGCCAAAAATACTATTTCTCTTCCAAGTTATACCAGTAAAATTAGAGAAAAACTTTTTTGAAGCTTTAAATAAAATAGTTACCAAATTTATATGGCAGGGAAAAAGACTGAGAATTAGACTTAAATTACTATAAGACACAAAAGATAAAGGAGGAGTAGCACTCCCAGATATATATATATATATTATCAAGCCTCTTACATAACCTGGCTAAAAGAGTGGAGAGAGTTAAGGGATAAAAGAACACTAGCAATTGAGGGAAATGATCTACAAGCGGGATGGCATGCATTCTTTTGGGATGAAAAAGATAAAAATAGCTATTTTAGAAGATATATACTAAGGAATGCATTGCTACTAATTTGGTTAAAAATAAAAAAAACAGCATTACACAAGCATTAAAACATCCAAATTTAACTGAATGGGATAAGATAAGATATAGAGATATACTAAAAGAACAAGGAAATTTGAAATCGAAACAGGAATTGGAACATGATCTTAATAGAGGAATTAATTGGCGGACATACATGCAAATTTAGTCTAAATATAAAGAAGATACAAAATTATATGAAGTACAAAATGAGCAACATGAATTGGATAAAATTATAGAAAGGGACAGGAGAAATTAATTAGTAGGATATACAAATTTTTACTGCGATATAAAATGGAAGAGGAAGTAGTTAAAGATACAATGACCAAATGGGCAAAAAAATTTAATCATACAATAGAATTGGAGAGATGGGAAACAATGTGGCAAATAAATACAAAATTAACTATGTCCATGGCATACAAGGAAAACCAGTTGAAGGTGTTCTACAGATGTTCCACCTTAGCAGCTCTTAAGGTGTGTGGGCTTCAGCTCGCAGAATTCCTCAGCCAGCCTATAAGTAGTCCTTGACTTAACAACAGTTGAACCCAAAATTTCTGTTGCTAAGCAAAACACTTGTTAAGTGAATTTTGCCACATTTTATGATCTTCCTTGCCATAGTTTGTGGCAAGAATCACAGCTGGGAAGGAAATCACTTGCAGGTGTTAAGTCAGTAAAAGGGTTGTTAAGTGAATCTGGCTTCCCAGTTGACTTTGTCTGAAGCTCACCAAAGGTGATCACATGACCCCAGGACAACCCCCCCTTACACCTGTTCAGGTAATCCATCAGCGCAAGTAACCTTGTATTATAAAATGAAGGGACCCCGGAACTCTGCATTCTCACAAAACTACATTCTCTAGCATCTTTTTGGCCATTTAAAGTGGTGTCTGTCTTGAGATAGTCCTTGTGATGCTGAAAATGGTAAAACGAACTTGAAATTGTTTTTGCAACGGTGTGAGTGAATCTTCTAGATCTTAAAATGAAGGAAACCCAAGCACTGTCAATTTGACCCCCATGCAGGACTGTTTCTACTGGCTGTTCTTCTCTGGATGCTCGAGGTGGAGAATTTTAGGGAAAAAGATCTTTTTAAACTGTGATGTTGCTGTGGGTTTTGCATCATGTAAATGACACATTCTGCAGGCGAATTGTGATTTATACACGGACTTCTGTATCTTTTGAGGTTATGATTCCTGGCACTTTATTTTTCCTTTGATATTTTATTGTATAATGGACTATTTTTAAAAAGTAGGAAGAAAATAAAACAAAAGAATAACTCCTTGTTGGAAGCTGGCTGGGAAGTTTGCAAATGGCAATCGTTGAGACTTGGGGTGCCACAATTGTTGCCAATGTGAGCTGGTTGCTAGGCCTCCAGATTGTCATCATGGGGACATTGCAATCATATGTACAAGCACTGGTTGTAAATTGCTTTTTCCAGCCCTGTCATAACTTCAAACAGTAGCTATATGAACGATCGTAAGTCGATATTTATACATATTTTCTAGTAATAGTCTTGACTTCCCATCTAATAGAGGAGGAAGATAGGATAAGTTGCTATATTAATTTCTACCCCAAGTACTGGATGTACCATATTTTTCGGAGTATAAGATGTACCTTAGTTTTTGGGGAGGAAAATGGAGGGGGGGAGGAATCTGCCTACCAGGTATTCATCTGGCTAGTCCAAGCACATTAATTCGCTCGCTGGTTTTGAGGTTGGGGCTGTGCTTCTAAAGCACAGCTGAAAATCGGAGGGAGCAGCAATTAGAAAAGCAGGCAAAGCACGGAAGATCACTTTGCTCGCGTTGGGGCTGAAAAACAGCTTCAAAAGCACAGCTGATCCTTGGAGGGATTTTCAGTGACTTAAAGCTGGCAAAGCGCGGAAGGGGTAAGAGAAGGCAGCAGCTGTTCCAGGTAGCCATTTTGGGCACCACGTGGGGTTACATTCGGAGTAGAAGACACCCAAATTTTCAGCCTCTTTTAGGAAGGAAAAAAGTGTGTCTTATACTCTGAAAAATACGGTAGTTGTCAATTACCAAATAGACAATTTTGTCATCCAAATGAGATTCTCCCCCAGCACCCGGTAGTCACAGAAACCACAATGCCCTTGCATCACTCTGAATACAATTTGCTTCAGGCAGGCTGGACAAATATTTGGTAAGGGAATTTGGACTTTGGATCCCGCACTGCCTGGCAAATCAAATTAAGATAAACAATAAAAAAAAAAAATTAGGCAAAGCCTGACTGAGGGTGAAGATTTTGGAAACCCAGTGAGTTGCATACTATAAACAAGGATGATGTTCGAAACAAGATTGTACAACTATTTTAATTGGTCATGCAGCAAATTACAAACAGGCAACCGTTTTCAATTAACTTGTGGCATGGCTAAATGTACAGCGTGTAGAACTTTTCATTGCAGTTTGCATTGTGCAGGCAATCTACCCCTGACCAGTGTTTTTAATAACTCTGTAACTTGACCTACTTCCAGGATAAACAAATTTAAACAATGACTCTTACAATCGACAGAATTCGAATTCTCCTGGACAGAAAACAGCTCTCTTTTTAAGCATGTGTACATCTGGGGAATTCAAAGAGGTTTTAGGCACAGGATGCGCTTTCCTGAACAGGCCAAGCTGTGTGAAGCCTGTACTAGGATGAGATGCGTTTGCTCTTTTTCCCTCCCCACAGAAAAATAAACTAGCTTCCCACTATATAAAACCAGTATTGTAAGCCAGGATCCTAGCGAGTAAGCAAGCGTTTGATTCCTCTGTAATAATAGGAATTGCTTCATACAAAGAACGTTGATTTCTCTGTAATAATAAGGAACTGCTTCGTGTAAAGAATGACTCACCAGTATCCTCTCAACCGTACCAAACTTTTAAGATGTGTGGACTTCCAACTCCCAGAATTTCTGGGAGCTGAAGTCCACACATCTTAAAAGTTGTCAAGGTTGAGAGACACTACAATGTGTGAATGAGCACTGCAAAGGGGTACAGGCTTAGTTAGCACTGACTTTCCATTTCTTTAAGTTTCTACAGCCAAATCTTGCTTGGGTCCTTCCAAAAAAACATCGTCGTTGCCGCCACCACCACCACAGGACACTATGCCAAGCAATCTTTGCTCTCGCCTCATGGTGTCCTATTGCAGGGACGCTTCCGTGACTTTTCCTCTCCACTGCTTTTAAAGTGGGGCAAAAAGGTTGTTGGCCCTTCCTCTCTCCCCCACCTTCCCCAAATCAATCTATTCCACCATCTCTAGTCCTTCGAGAAGGCTGCCAGCAGCAGCCTCTCTGCATCCCCGGACAGTTCCATGACAGCTTGTTTCAGCAGGTTGTAAACCTTCTCCACCGAGATCGTGGCCTCCACTTCGCCTCCTCGGCCCCAGTAGGGCACGTAGCTCCACGCCCAGTTGCTCCACGAGGGAGACTTAACTATGAGGGTGAGCACCTCGGTGGGTTCCATTGCCTGGGCAAAACGACTTTGGATCTGTTCCTGAAGCCGGTCGGCTACTTTGCCAGTACACCGGGCCGTGTTCGCGACGGACATTTCATTCAGGCCAAGGTGGATGCAGAAGCTGGCGATGATGGCCAGGAGCTTCTCAACCACAGTCTCATTGAGATTGTCCACAGAGGAAAGGCCAACTTGCAAGGTCTTCCCCCACACGTCTTTCATCAACACTTTGCTCTTGAGCCTCACCAGCTGGGAGAAGACGGTCGGGATCGCTCTCCTCAATGCCTTCCTCTTCAACTCGGAAGCCTGTTTCTGGAGCTCTTCCCGAAGGAGAGGGAGGTCGTAGGCTTCAGCCATGAAGGAAGAGACCAAGAAGACCGGACAGTCAACACCATCGTTCTTCAGAGCTTCTACGCAGTTCTTCCGGATCTGTTCCTGAAGTTTCTCCTTCAACATGGGTTGGTTTTCAGCTTGGGCCTCCACGTCTACGTCTATCTTGTTCCTCACAAAGAAAGACTGTTTCCCTTCCGAAGCAATAATTTTGGCCAGACAGCTGTGGATGTGCTTGTAACGCTCCGAGGCCACCAGCAGGAAGGCGCTGTAGCGGCTGAGGTCCAGGCGCTTCACATCACCCTCCATCAATCCCACTCCCGGCAAATCCCAAAGGAACATGTTAGGGACGGATGGGAATGGGTAGGCTGTGACTGTCCTGGTGGTCTCGGCCACTCCGGTCGGGGCCGCCCCTGTCTCTTCAGAGCCTACTCTTCTCAGCGCATTGATCAGGGAGGAGTTGCCCGAGCCTGTTTCCCCAATCACAGCTACATTCAGATGGATTTGCGTGGGTTTGGCCAGCATATCCTGGATTACCACTGGGACTTCAGCCAAGCTGTTGAACTTGCAAATTTCAAATAGCTCCTTGACTATCTTTTGACTCACTGCGTGGAAGTCCTTCAGATTTCCCTCATGGTGCCTAGGAAGAACCAAAAGCAGAAATATACTGTAAGCATAATACATTGTCTTCCTAAAGTCATTAGTTGCAGTTACTACACTGGGCATGTCCAATAATAATGTCCCTGCTATCAGAGGACTTTTCTCCTCTTTTGATGTTTGTCATTCTTTAATTTTAATTTTTTAAACCCTAATTTAATTCTAACATTATTTTAATACATTTTTATTGGTCATATTATACTGTACACCACCCAGAGCCCCTCTTTGACACCCAGGTGGGTGGTCGGAGCTTTGCTCTGCCATCGCTACCGGATCACCGAACCACCGGCCAAGATCGCTACCAGATCAGGCGATCCAGTCTGATCCGGGAGCATTTCACCCCTGCTTGAGATGTATATTTCTCACTTGTACGTCTGCCTAATCGCTTGTAATCCCTAATTATTCCACCACCAGGAGAAGCATTCCAAAGGGCAAGGGACCAGGGGAAAAGGAAAACATAGTCACAGTCCCATAATTTCCCTCTTAGCAACCTTAATAGTTCACTTAATAACAGCTGCCAGTCCCAATTCTGGCTCCTAAGCAAGGATGCTAAAGAAAGTCAGCGTGTGAAAGTTTTATGCTAAATTATAGGATTTTTTTCCTACTTTCCTTGATAGTGTTCTGTTTTAGCATGTTTAATTGACTTCCATATAGAAAACAACTAAGGAAAAAAGGACATTAGCTCGACAAGACAGAATGGCATTGTACGGAGATGCAAGAGCCGGACAACCTCTTCTTTTCCAGTCCTGGCAGAGAAGTCAAAATGTTCTGATCTAAGTCAGACCCCTACTTTACCCCCCCTCCCCCTTTACCTTTTCAAGTTGAGCACTTCTCCTTCCAAAGTATCCTCGAACCAAGCAAAATCGTATCTCTCCGTCTGCAGCCCAGACACCAGGAAGATCTTCTTGGACTCCAACCCATCCTTGGTCAAGGTCTCGGATAATTCCTTCCGGATCTGATTCATCTGCTCTGCAGGATTGTATCTGTATTGAAGGCGCCTTGCAGCTGTGTGCAAATCCAGGTCGATCTTGGTGCGAACCACGAAGAAAGCTTTCTTCTTTTGCTTGATCGCCTTAAGGACTTGTAGGTGAATGTCTCTGAAGCCCCCGGTTCCTACCACCATCACAAAGCAGCTGAACTGCTGTAGGTCACCCAGCTTCTTGAGATAGGCAGCCGGTTTCTCGGAGGCCTCAAAGCCGGGTAGATCGTGCAAGATGAGGTGAGGGAAGGTGGGATGAACGTGGGGCTCTGCGGAGAGCGTGGGCTGTTGAGCTTCCCGGAAGTAAGCATAAAGGTTTGTCACTCTGCGGGGCTTGCTCAGGAGAGCCTCAACCAGCATGGTCACCCCCGCACGCTGCTCTCCTAGGATCCCAACCTGGACCTTGAAGGAATTCAAAAAATCCAGCAGTTCCTGGATTTGAGAGGCAGCTGCGACGGAGTTCTGGGCCAGATATTGAGCCTTGCGGTTCCTCAACTGTGCTTTGTCTAAATAGGGAAAGCTGGCCATGGCTGAACTGCAGGAAGAGAAGAGAGGAGGTGAGTGTTGGCCCCGGCAGGAACCTTTTGGTGAGAATCAAGGCTTCACACAACCACGGATTGCAGGTGTTTCTCAACTTCGGCTATTTGATGATGGGTGGACTCCGACTCCCAGAATTCCCTAGCCAGCATGGGGAATTCTGGGAGTTGAAGTCCACAAATCTTAAAAAGTTGCCAATGACACAACGATGCTCCGGTCCCATCTCTGCTTTCCTACGACTGCCCTACGCAGCAGGCCTTCCGGCATCACAAGTGTCACAAGCAGAGGAAAAAAATCCATCCCTGCAACTTTTTAGGATTTCTGCCTAGTTCCCTGCTGGCTTTCAGGTTGGGAGACCAGACCCGGCAACTCACTTCCATCAAAAGCCACTGGACAAGCTGGATTGGTGTGGGGTGCGGCAGAAAAATATTAATATTTATTTAAATTTTAATCTGTTTTTAAATTATTGGGGTGTTTTAATCTGTCCGGGCCAAAATGATTTAATTTGATTTTATCTGGTTTTTAAATTTTGTGTATTTATGTATTTTATTGCTTGGCTGTTCACCGCCCTGAGTCCTTCGGGAGTAGGGCGGTATACAAATCAACTAAACTAAACTAAACTAAACTAGTATTTTTAATATTCAAAGTTTAAATTTGTTTTAAATTGATTGGGTTTTAAACCTGTCTGGGCCAAACTATTTAAATTTGATTTTATCTCTGCTTTTTAAATTTTGTATGTATGTATTTTATTGTTGGCTGTTCACCGCCCTGAGTCCTTCGGGAGTAGGGCGGTATATAAATCAAATAAAAGTAAAGTAAAGTAAAAAGAGGGACCCCCCCCCAATAGACGGAGCTTAAAAGAAGTTCTCCCTTGAGAGGGGTTCAAAGACCCTCCCGCTCCAGACCCTGCTTTGTCTTTTGCCCGGTAGCCCCCTCCCACCCCCGTCCTTCCTTCCTCCCTCCCCGTTCAGCCCGGGATCAGCAGGAATCGAAAGCTACCGCCTCCCGACCGCGCCTTAGCGGGGCGGGGGGGGGGGGGGGCTGCCATACCTCAGACGACCTTGAGGGGGCAGCAAAGAGATTAGGGAATAACGCCCATCCTTTGGGTCGCCCGCAGTTATGCAGCTCACACCTGGCAGGTGGTCAGCGGGGGCTTAGCAAGTCTTCCTGCCCGTTGTTGTTGTTGTTGTTGTTTTTTGGGGGGGAGGTCGGGGATTTCTTCCCCCCCCGCTCTGCCTTTCCAGGTGAACCCCCCCTCCCTCCCTGCAGCCCCCCCACCCCACCCCCTTGGCCACTTGCCCGGATTTGCAGGGCAGGAGCCGCTCACCTGTCCTCCCAAAGGGGATCCAGGCGCAGCTGGGGGAGAAGAGATCCTTGGCCAACAACAAGCCCACGCGTGGGCAGTCCTTCCCCTCGGGCTGTGTGTGTGTGTGTGGGGGGGCTTTCCTCCCCTCCCCACTTCTTCCGCGCCGGGGAGCCTCCGACGCGCTTCCCGAGCGAACCGTGCGCGCGATCCAGAAGCCGCTTTTGGCAGCTTCCCTTCCCTTTCAGTCCTCCCCCGCGTCCGCCCCCGGTTCTGTGTGCTCGCACCGCGGCGCCGCAGAAACCGCCCCTTGTGACGCGCCCGGGGAGGAGGAGGAGGAGGAGACCCGAGAAAGCAAAGACCCCACCAGCCCGGGAGACCCAGCGAAGGGGGGGAAAGGGAGGGTCGGCTCGCTTGCCCAGGGAATCCGGACTGCGCTGCGCTGGGCGCCCGACCTGCTCTCCGTCCTTCTTAAGGGGCGCCCGCTCTGCAGGTAGGTGGGGAGGAAAGGCGGTTGTTTGCAAAGGGCCGGATGCAAAAGGCTATTGGCCACTCCTTTCGTCCAACCTGGCTTGAGCCACCTAGGTTAAGCCTGGCTAGGTGGCTCCAGCCTGGCTAGGTGGCTCAGTGGCTAAGGCGATCCGAAAGGTCGGCAGTTCGGCGGTTCAAATCCCTAGTATAGGTCTCCTGCGTGAGCAAAGGGGTTGGACTAGATGACCTCCAAGGTCCCTTCCAACTCTTATTACTGTTATAACCCCAACCGGAGTTGTTGATCGTCTTTCCGCAAGGCAGGATGGCTGAGCCGGCAGAACCTGGACAGCTCCCTTTTCAGCGCTTGGCAGCCCCAGGAACAAACCTCCGTCTTTCCAGCTTCCCCCCCAACCCACGTTACAGAACAGGGTTTCTCTGACTTGGCAACTCTGAAGAGGACTTCAACTCCCAGAATTCCCCAGCGAAGCATGGAAGCCCGGAGGGAAAAAAATAAATAAAATCTGGTCTAGCTATTAAAACACCGGGCTAGAAACCAGGAAAGGGGGAATTCTAGTCTGATAGGAAAGCTGGGCCATTTATTGGTAGACTGGCAACATAAATGAACGTTTCAACTAGATGAGTGGAACCCAATAAATAATAAAAATAAAATAATAAAATAAAATATAGTAAAATAAAATAAAATAGTAAAATAAAATAAAATAATAAAAAATAGGCACCTTCTTTCACATGTGGTGGACATGCCCGGAAGCGAAAGGATATTGGAGTAAGATCAGGAGATGGTTACACGAAATAATTGGGGAAGATATTGAACTAACACCAGAGATTTTCCTCCTGGGAATAATAAAGAAGCCATATATAAAGGAAATGACACATTTAATGATCCACATAATCACAGCCGCTAGATTGGCATACGCACAGTTTTGGAAAGAGAAAATTCAACCACCAGAAGAGCTTACAATTAAGAAAATACTCGAGTGCGCAGAGATGACTAAATTAACTTATGAATTAAATGATGAAAAGTCAGTATACTATATGGTGTGGGAAAGGTGGTACAAGTGGTTGCATGACAAAATGGAAGAAAGATCAAAGGTGTGTTAAATATTGGTTAAAAGTGAGTCAAAATATCAACAAGTATTATTTATGTAAATAGTTAAAACACTGCATATCCGATACAAATTGAAAATGTTTATTATATTTATGTGTTCTATGTTATTGTTTGTATGATTGTTTTGTTTGTTTGTTTGTTTGTTTTTCTCATTTATTTCCTTTTTGTTCTGTAAAAAATCTCAATAAAGTCTATTAAAAAAATAAAATAATAAAAAATAAAATAAAAATAATAGAAAGTAATAGAAAATAATAAAATAAAATATAAAATATAAAGTAAAATAAATAATAAAATAAAATAAATAAAATAAAATGAATAATAAAATAAAATAGAAATAATAAAATATAAATAATAAAATAAAATAAATAGTAAAGTAAAATATAAAGTAAAATTAATAAAATAAAATATAAAACAAATAATAAAATATAAAATAAAACATAATAAAATAAAATATAAAATAAATAATTTTTTTAAAAAATAACAAAAAATAAAATAACAAAAATAAAAATGTGAAGGGTATGTAGCCATTTCGCCCCCTTGTGGTGCACCCTGGATAGCGCAGACAGTGTGAACTAAAGGAACTAGCAACTGTTGGCAGCCAGACTACTCCCGTAGACTTTCCTGGCTTTCAAAATAAATGGCAATGAAACCTTGGGCCAATCTCCAGGAGACGTGAATTCTAGTCTTACCACAGGTGTGAAAGCCACCTGGAGGACTTTGGGCCAGTCATTCTGTCTCAGCAAAACCCAGTATGTAGAGGAGTTGTGGGGGTAAGGAGGAAGGAAGGGGTATCAGGTATGTTTGTCACCTTGATTTATTTGCAAAAACAGAAGAAACAAGATAAAATCTTTTCTAAAAACCCCTGATTTTTTTTGTGGCCATGTCTTGCTTGCATCATGACCTAATTTTGATTTGTTGGTCTTGCTGAGCAATGAAAAACAGAAGAAGCTTCAACAACAACAACAAAGAACAATAAGCACTTTGTTGTAAGAGAGGTGAAAATGTACCCATCCCAACTTTTATGGGCATGCAGTGAAATTAAAAGAAATTATGATGATCCTTGTCGTGCTCTTGGCCTGTGGCCAACTGTGTTCAATTCGATAATCGATATTTGCGACTGAGCGCTTCTTGAAATATTGATTAGCCAAGTCTAGGATTTGATTTTAGCTTAAAATCTCCCCCTCTGACCTTTTGTCTTTTTCTTTAAAGGTTTTCAGCCTGCTCAGAAGAAAAGTTAATCTTTGTCAACACGTCCAAACATGTCCGTAAAGACCTCTCCAAATTCCACTCCGGGTTCCCCCGATTGCGGGGATGTTTCTATCATCTTCGTGGGGAAATCCGACGTCGGGAAATCAGCTCTTCTTAATGCCGTACGACAGATGACTGAGGATGATGTCGGATCAGCCCCTGTGGGGGCTCCAGTGAAATCTGAAAAGCCCATCATGTACCCTGACCCGACTTTTGATAATTTACTGCTGTGGGAGCGGTCGATGGAGGGCAAAGGCCACGCGGATCAATGGATGAGAGAGGCCGACCTGATTGTGTTGGTGACCGACGACAGGTTCGAGGATTCTCACGGCCGCCTTGTGCTGGAGGCTCGGCAAGCTGGCAAAAAGGTTTATTTTGCCCGGACCAAGGCTGATCTAGAACTTCACACTCTCAAGCGGTTGATGGGGCAGCGTTACGATCGGTCGGAAGTCATCCAGGCCCTCCGGGGGGCGTGTACTGAATCCCTGGGGACCCTCCCTCTCGTGGATCCCTTTGTATACCTGATCTCTGCTTTTGAGCCTGGCGCCCTCGATTGCCCCCGGCTGCGGGAAGATTTGCTGAAGGACCTGCACCACTATGAAAGGTTGGTATGACAGCTTCGAAACGGAAAAGCGGAGTTGCTCTCGAACGAAGGCGAATAAAGGTAGCCCTCGACTTAACGACTACAGTTGAGCCACAATTGCTGTCGTTAAGTGAGTTTTTGCTCCGTTTTACGAGCTTTCTTTGCCGCAGTTGAATCACTGCAGTTGATGAGTGACTTAACCCGGTGGTTAAGGGAATCTGGCTTCCCCATCGACTTTGCTTATCAGAAGGTCGCAAAAGCGGATCACATGACCCCCTTCCCCCCTGGGGACGCTGCAACGGTCATAAATATGAACCAGTTGCCCAGCATCTGAATTTTGATCACGCGATCGTGGGGATGCTGCAAAGGTTGTCAGTTTGAAAAACGGACATAAGTCACTTTTTTCGGTGAGGTTGTAATTTTGAACGGTCTCTAAATGAATGGTTGTAAGTTGAGGACGACCTGTATATGTCTCCCAGGATAATGTTGCAGGATTCAATCTGAGTCGGTCACCAGGTCCGGAGGTTTTCTCTTGTGAGCTTTTGGACTCGTGCTGGAGCCCATCGTCAGGGAACTTGTGATGACCCGGGGCGTGACACAATGGCAACACAGCCAGAGAACCGATATGAGTCCCTTTATTATCACCAACTGTGCCCCCAATGTCCCTTTCAACTCTCCGGCCTGGAGAGAGCTCTTCCACCAACCTTTAATAGTGGTTTACCTTTCTGGCATTGAACATAAACACGTGTTTTTAAATCCAGGTTCTCCATCCATGCCTTTTGACCATCCCTCTTATCTTTCCACACAGGGTGCAGAAGCCCACTCGCTTCGGCTTCGAAGAGCCCAGCGAAAAAGAGATTGCCGAGATCCAGGAAGCCTATGAACTTGGGGGTCTCTCCGAGGTGGTGACCCGAATCCAGTGCAGTTTGGAAAACATCTGGAATGCCCAGCTGGATATTGCGATCACAGGAGAATCGGGCGCCGGGAAATCCACCTTTGTTAACGTCCTGAGAGGCATGGGTGATGAAGAGGAAGGGGCGGCCGCAACAGGCGTGACAGAGACCACAATGAAGCCCACACAATATCCTTATCCTGGGCATGCCAATGTCATCCTGTGGGATCTCCCCGGTATAGGAACGCCCAACTTCCAGGCCGATAAATACTTAGAAATGGTAGAGTTTTCCCGTTACGATTTCTTCATCATCCTGGCTTCCGAACGGTTTAAAGAAAACCACGTCCGTTTGGCCCAGGCCATTGTCCAAGAGGGAAAGCAGTTCTACTTCGTACGCACCAAGATAGACAACGATTTGGAGGCTGAGCGGAGGAAGAAGAACCCACCCACGGAAGCCGAAGTTCTGGAGGTGATCAAAAAGGATTGCCAGAGCAAGCTTTCCAAAGCTGGGCTGAGCGATGCCAAGGTGTTCCTTCTCAGCAGTTTTTACCTCGACAAGTTTGACTTCCAGGCTTTTGAGGAAACTCTGGAGCAAGAACTGCCCGCCCATAAGCAACAGGCTTTTCTCCTGTCTCTGCCCAACGTCTCCACGGTGATCATAGAGAAGAAGAAGAAGGTCCTTCAGCAGGAAATCTGGAAGGTGGCTTTGATTTCCAGCTTGGTAGCTGCTGTCCCTTTGCCGGGCCTGGCCTTCACCTGTGACGTATCCATTTTGCTCAAGAAGTTGTCCAGTTACCGGCAAGATTTCGGCCTCGATGCAGCATCTTTATCCCGTCTGGCTGAACGATCCGGGAAGTCCATGGAGGTCCTGAGAAAAGAAGTGCAGAGTTGTCTAGGCCGTAGCATCAACAAGGATTTGGTGATCAATTTGCTGGGAAAGGCCACCGGAACAGGCCTGATGGTGGCCAACCTTTTCCTCCATCGGTTCCCGATTTACGGCGCCCTGGCCTCTGGAGGTATCTCTTTTCATACCACCTATTCCATGTTGAGACAGTGCCTGGAAGAGCTGGCTGCAGACTCCCAACGCGTCCTTATGAAGGCCTGTGAAAGTCACGTCTGATGTGGCTTAAGACAGTTTACCCATCTGGTCCCCTCCAGCTACAGTTCCCATCATTCTCAGCTGGTCCGGCTTTTGGCTGCAGTAGAAGGACTTCCCTTGTTCCCATGCCTGATCTTCCCTTGTCATGGAGGCTTCCTTCCTCTTAGCTTCTATCACTATAACAAGCTACTCAGCGCTGTGTGGCCTGAAAAATCTTGAGGACTAGAAACAAGCATTTGCTTTGGCTTTGATGTTCTGGAAACAAGATTTAGACGAACCACTTTGTCTGGAAAGGTTCCATCGGCCCTACAGTTATTTATTATTTTAAATGTATTTGTTCCTCTCTTTTCTGGCATGGACATACTGAGTTTGAATGAAATGTAAGGTTTTTATGGCAAATTGCTGCCCTAGCCTTAGGATGATTAACCAGAAATGTGGAAGGAGGAGGGGAAAGGAGTGGAATGACATCTAATCATATTTTCCAGAGTTAGATCCAAATGTAAGCCATAGAGCTGTCCAATGGGAAGGCTTAGTTGGAGCACAAGGTTGAATGTAAGATTCCCCTGTTGCTTTATTTATGATGACACTCCCTTGGCTGGCCACTAGGGGGAGGTGCTGTGTGTTTATTGGAATTAAAAAAAAAACAGGTCACATGGCTGGCTGAGGAATTCTGGGAATTGAAGTCCACACTTGAGGTTGCAAAACATTGATTTAGAATACAGGTTGAATTGCAATTGGTGTGTGTCTGTTGGAGGGGCATGCGTGCGTGCATCAAATATATATATATATAAAATCACATGCTGTGCAATGGATCAAACAAGATCTTTCCCTCTCTGTTTCTTCCCATGCTGTAGAAATGTTTCCCAAATGCCATTAATAAAAAGATAGTAGAGAAATAACAATTATGTCTCAAATAATTCTTTGAAGTGCCATCCCGTGTGGACATCCCTGGAACAGTTTAGTCGTGTCTCCTAGATCAGGGGTCTCCCACCTTGGCAACTTTAATACTTGTGGACTTCAACTCCCAGAGTCACCCAGAGAACTCCACAAGTCTTTTAATTAATTAATAGAATAACAAAGGGACCTTGGAGATCTTCTAGTCCAGCTCTCCGCGCAAGCAGGAAAATACCATTTCAGACAAATGGTTGTCCAATGTCTTCTTAAAAACCTCCAATATTGGATCACCCACAACTTCTGGAGGCAAGTAGTTCCACTTGATTGTTCTGTCAGGAAATTTCTCCTTAGTTCTAGGCTGGTCTCTCCTTGATTAATTTCCATCCATTGCTTCTTGTCCTGCCTTCAGGGGCTTTGGAGAATAGATTGATACGTCAATCGAAACATTTCCTCCTCTGCATAGAAAACGCAAAAATTAACTTTCTCAAGACTTTATTTCTAGGCCCAAAGATATAAAATATTTCCTGTGTTATGATAAACTTTCATTCTGAGGAGAATGAAAGTCTCCTCAGAATGAAAGTTTATCATAACACAGGAAATATTTTATATCTTTGGGCCTAGAAATAAAGTCTTGAGAAAGTTAATTTTTTTCCATTTTGCTCCTCGCACAAACATTTTCCTTGGATGGCTAGGTGGCTCAGTGGCTAAGACACCGAGCTTGTCGATCAGAAAGGTCCGCAGTTTGGTGGTTCGAATCCCTACTGTAGGTCTGCGTGAGCAGGGGGTTGGACTAGATGACCTACAATACTCTCCAATCATAGCATGACTCAAAGCAAGCTATAGTTAGAGTTCATTGCGGTCTGAACTTATGGAAATTGTTTGGACTGGAACCTGGGACTTGTTATGACATCCTAATTCATAAAATTCTTCAATTTGGTGGTGTTATGGATTGAACTTCTATCACTTGACATTTCGAGATGGAATTTTGACCAGCCCTAAAGGTTTTGGAATCTGGTGGGATTGGAGAAAACTCCTAGGGAGACATTCTGGTTGGATTCACACAACCTATTTAACCTTACACTCCAGAGAAGAAAGTGTACTTGTATTCACCTAATATGCTGTGGTCAAGCAAAACCATAGGATGGTTTAATGTAATATCTGGTTTATTTATTTACAACTATTTGAACTGTATGCCTCTTACTCACTAGACTAGACTAAGTCACTCTGGTTCACTAAAGGACACCAGACTGGTGCTGAAGACAGCACGTAGCTTCTTGGGCCCAGCTGAATCACAAATGACTCAACATCAACCGTTTTAACTCAGTTGAGTTATGTTGTCTGAACCTCAACTTCCTTGTGTTAAAGTTTCAAATATCTAGTTAAAAGTTAGGTTTCCAGAGAAGGTGCTGTGAAGCTAAACTTGACTGATTTATGCTTTAAAAGCCTTCTAGGAGTTATTCTGGAGAAGATCTGAACCTTAACAGAGCAGTCGAAGGGGCCAACATTGATAGACATTTACAAGATTTCTTGCTTGTTGGCCAAGCGGTTGAGTGTGTTGCAATTTAACCGCCTGTTGTCTGAAAATACTGTGTCCTGTGGTCTAACTGAACCTAAAGGTTGACTCAGCTTTGCATCCTCCTGAGGTTGGTAAAATGAGGATCCAGACTGTTGGGGTGACGGGTCCTTTATATTAAGTTGCAATCTGTCATTATTCAATTATTCCATGTTTTCTCTTATATTCCCCCTTTTCTTGCTTCAATCACTTATTCTAACTTTTAATCATGTCGCCCTTTATTAAAAACGTTCTCCTACCTAACTTCTAGTCATGTCACCTACCTAAAAAAAGAAAAGAAAGAGAGAAAAGAGGAAAGACAAATCAGAACAACAACAAAAAAGAGAAATCATCTATCCATCGTGTCTTGCCCACTTCAATACTTTAATTGCTATGCTTTTTTTTGACTTGCCTTGAGAGAGCTCTTTTGAAAGGGTATTTAAAAATATAGGAACAAATTAGCATGGCATTGAAATTGGATTATTCATTGAATGCTGGAGAAGCAGGAAACCCCACCCCTCTGCTTATCCCTTCAAAGGAGGGGCAATCCAACCGTCCTCCTTGGGTTGGCCATATTTCAGTAGGGATACGTTCCAGGAGATCCCTTTGTCTCATCAAGATCATCAGTTGCTGGTAAGTTAATACGAACGGGCGCCTTGCCAAATCATTTTCTCTAGCTTCTTCTTTTGAGCAACCTGAAATGCTTTGCTCAGGTTTTAAGCCTTTGAATGTCTTTTCTTAGAGTTTGTTTGGATGTACTTGATCCTGTTTTTTTTATAAGGAATGGTGGGTAGATGGGGATGAAGGAGGTTAGGGGTGGTTTGTCTCCAGCAGAAAAGTAATGAGGTCAGTTTTGAAACTCTTAACTTCTTTCTCCTCGCTCTTCATGGACAATTAATTTGCTATGGATCAGGGGTCTCCAAACCTGGTAACTTTAAGACTGGTGGACTTCAACTCCCAGAATTCCCCAGCCAGCTGGCTGGGGAATTCTGGGAGTTGGAGTCCACCAGTCTTAAAGTTTGGAGACTTTTGCTATAGATTCTACTGTCAAGGTCCTGGGGCAGAATACGGCCCCATCCAGTAGATACTTATTCCCGAAACCGATTGTGGACAAATTCCTTGTCTCTGAAGCACATTATAATTTGCTGCATTTCCCTCTTCTCTGATAGAGTGGCTGTGATGGATAAAGGATCCATTACAATCTTCATTTTTTGTCTTGGGATGGGTAAGTGCAAATTATTTCTCCCTGTTGTTTAGTCTATTTTAAACTAAAGTTGTCTGGATGGTTTATTTAATAAAGGTGAAGATAAAATCTTCATGTTGCTTTCCGACAAAACTGAAGAAGCTTTTTGGATGAGAAGCAAAACGTCTTCAAAGAAAAGCAAAAGTCCAGTTGTCTTTTGAAAAAGCATCTTTGGAACAACCATAGCTGAGAATCTCCATAGATACTCCATTTAGGAAGGTTGCTGCAACCAACCAGACCTTAAACATTCAGTGAGACTCCCCATATATACAAAGCAGCATCTTCTGTATCAAGCTCAATATAAGAACACAGGAAACAAAATTCATATTAGTCAAATCAACTCTCTGCTGGTTTATGGATGACTGTAATCAGAGGTGGTATTCAGCCGGTTCGGATCGATTCAGCTGGTTCGGACTGATTCAGCTGGTTCGGACCGGTTCACCTGAACTGGTAGCGGAAATCTTCCCCTGCCCACCTGGCCCAGCTCTATGTCATCTTATTTAGGCACGTTTTTGCGGCTGTGCGCATGCGTAGGAAGGCGCATGTGCCAGCAAAGCACATGTACAGAAGGTACATGTACAGAAGGTCAGGTACATGTATGGACATGGTCTTGCTCACATTTGCGAACCGGTAGGGAAAGTAAGTGAGTATCACCTGATTGTAATGCACAAACCAGAAAAAAAAAAGATTATTTCAATGGTTAGTTGAACTTTATTTGGATTTGAAAGCAAAATATCAATCATATTACAATAGGGTAGAATTGAGAACAAGGAAAAAAAATAGGTGATTAGCGAATTATTGACTGTTTCCTAATATGATTTGATTGCTTATTTGTACCCTATGTCTATCATTCAGTGTTGTACCTTATGATTCTTGACGAATATCTTTCTTTTCTTTTATGTACACTGAGAGCATATGCACCAAAGACAAATTCCTTGTGTGTCCAATCACACTTGGCCAATAAAGAATTCAATTCAATTCTATTAGAATTGGAATGTTTTAAAATGAAATTTTCATTGAGGATAAAGCATAGAGCAGATCTAAGACATTATGTATTAATGCAATCAGGGGAACTGGTGAAGAATATTAAAATGGAAACACAAATCAGCTTGGGGAAACTGAATTAATGGCCAGATAATTAATGGTCCCCTAGCAATAACGATACTTCTTGTCATTTCAGTCAACCACAAGCCTAGGAGGTATTCCGATCAGTTGGTTTAACTCACTTCCCCAGGGAAATTATTGCGTGAACCAAACCAAACCCCTTTCTCCTCAGAGGATGAGAAAATAATGTCCTAAAACAGTGTTTCTCAAACTGTGGCAAGTTTAAGAAGTATGGACTTCCAACTCCCAGAATTCTTTGCGCTGGCTGGGGAATTCTGGGAGTTGCAGTCCATACTTCTTAAACTTGCCAAGGTTGAGAAATACTGTCCTAAAACATTTTGTAGATATAGATCTCCCGAGAAAGCCTGCATGACAGCATGATCAGCTTATTTATTTATATTTACAATAGTGGCTAAAATTGTGGAAACCTTCTGGGAAAAGTGTATTTTTGAGGGTTTTTTTTTTTTTTAAAATTTGATTTATATGCCGCCCTTCTCCGAAGACTCAGGGCGGCTTACAAAGTGCTCAGCAATAGCCTTCATCCTTTTGTATATTTATACAAAGTCAGCTTATTGCCCCCACAACTGGGTCCTCAATTTACCTACCTTAGAAAGGATGGAAGGCTGAGTCAACCTTGAGCCTTGGAGAGATTCGAACCCTGCAGTAATTGCAGGCAGCTGGTCTTAATAACCAGCTTAATAACAGGGGTGCCTTAAACCCCTGTACTACCAAGGCTCCAAGGTTTGATGGCTAATAACACCACTTTTTTTTGGAGTTTCAAGATACTCCTATTCCACTCCTGGAATGGCCTGGGAATAAACCAGACCTTCGCCCAATTGAAAACCGATGGAGCCAACTAAAGAAACTGGTTAGTCAGAAGCGACTCAGCAATAAAACCCAGTTAATAAAAGCAATCATTCAATCAATCTTGGTTTCACATTAGAACAGCTGCAGAATTAAAAGACTTGATTCACTCCATGGGAAGATGTCGTAAGGCCGTAATTCATGCTAAAGGTTACCCAACGAAGTATTAACTGACATGGGGATCATTTTTGTATATCTCATTTTTTCTACTGTTTCCCTTTTCTTCTTTATACTGTCACTGCTATTCTAATAGCAAATCCTTCATAAAAGTTATTGCATTACATTCTTGATTAAATGATCTTTCCATTGATATATCATTTTATGGTACTACTCCAAAAAAAGAAAGTGTTGTTATTAGCTAGTTTTAGAAAATACACTTTCCCCAAAAGGCTTCCACAATTTTGGCCACTACTTTAGGTGTATATAAAATTGATTTGCCTCCCGCCTCTTAACCAACGAACCCGAGAGGCTAAATGCACCACTTAGCAACACATCCTACGAATGTTATCACTGCTTTAAGAGGGCTGCTGCATTCTTCCAAATTGGTGCGGTAGGAAAGTATGGGAAACTGTCATTCCTAAAATTCTGAGTTTGGAAAGACCGGATTACGCAAGGCAGATAATGAAGCACCCAGCCAAGAATTCTTGCAAGTCCAGTCCCGCCGTATCTGGAGAACGTCACTTTGGAAAGATTGTGAAATTTCATTGTTCGGTGGAATGTTGATTCTTCTTCTTCAGCCAATAGCTTGGAGTGCCATAAGTGCTTAATTAACGAAGGGAACTGCTCTAAGGCTCCAGTGGAAGTTTGCAGGCCCAACCAAAACGCCTGCTTCACAGTGATCAAGAAGTACCATGGATGTAAGTCTTCTTCTTCAAAGGGTGGTGTCTGTGTGTGGGGGGAACTCTTGAGTCGGTTTGTGACTCCTGGGATCTTCCTGAGGAGATTTCAGATCTTCCTCCTAGGTTGAGAGAGAATGACTAGTTTAGACTAGTCATCCAGCTGGCTTCACGAACAGGCTTGATCTGGTTGGTTTCCAGATCTCAATCAATCAAAACTCAATCAATCAAAACAGAGCTGGAGGGGATCTTAGAGGTCTTCTAGTCCAGCTGCCTGCTCAAGCAGGAGACCCTATCCAGTGTTGGCGAAACTTTTCAGCTCTGAGTGCCGAAACAGGAGCACGCACATGTGGGCAAGCCCCGGAAACCGCAAGAGCAGCTCCCCGGCGTGAATGTGCGCGCCGGGAAGCTGAGCTTCCGGTTTCTGGTGTGTGCATGCGCAGCGGTCACATGATCTTCCAGTTTCTGGCACACATATGTGCACGAAGGCCAGCTGGTCAACTAAGGAGACTTTTTTTGTTGACAGTTACAACAATTAATCAGTGGAACAATTTGCCTCCAGAAGTTGTGACTGCTCCAACACTCTGCCTAAGCAGTGGGTTGGACTAGAAGACCTCCAAGGTCCCTTCCAATTCTTCTATTCTATTCTATTCTATTCTATTCTATTCTATTCTATTCTATTCTATTCCATTCCATTCCACTCCACTCCACTCCACTCCACTCCACTCCACTCCACTCCACTCCACTCCACTCCACTCCACTCCACTCCACGTTCTATTCTATTCTATTCTATTCCATTCCATTCCATTCCACTCCACTCCACTCCACTCCACTCCACTCCACTCCACTCCACTCCACTCCACTCCACTCCACGTTCTATTCTATTCTATTCTATTCCATTCCATTCCACTCCACTCCACTCCACTCCACTCCACTCCACTCCACGTTCTATTCTATTCTATTCTATTCTATTCTATTCTATTCTATTCTATTCTATTCTATTCTATTCTATTCTATTCCATTCCACTCCACTCCACCTTTACGACCCAGTAAATCACATAGTAGATTGCAACCAACTGCACAAGATGATTGTGCAACTCCAAATAGACTCTTCAGAAAATACTTCCATCCGATGGTAAGTAACCTCATGATTTATTATTTTCCTTGCAGTGGGCGCAGATACAGCAAAACAGGGCTGTGGATCCTCAAACGATTGCCGTAGGTACCCCATGGGCACGAAGGGCTCCTTGTTCCGAACCATGTGGTGTTGTTCTTCAGATCTTTGCCAACCCATCCATTTGCCTGGTACGTCAAAGGGGAAAGCCACAGAAGCGTGTCTGGAACCCAGAACGCAATACTTCCTGTGTCAGCCCTGAAGCCATTTTGGGAGCATCTTCCGGGCTGCCACAGCGAGGCCGGTTGGCACTGTGGGAACGTGAGGGGGGAGGTAGAGATAGTTGGGGGTGACGTGTAGCCAAAATAACACTCTTCCCCACGAGAGCCAAGGACGTCCTCACCAGGTGTTTGAAAGGCGTGGACTAAAGCCAGCTGAATTGGGGACTGTGACCTGATTGGACCAAGTGATGGACATGTGACCTGGGGGAGGCAAGAACTTTGGGTTTTGATTTGGGTAGGGAAAACCTCAGGTCCTTCAGAGTCGGGTTTTCCCCAGCTGTGCCAATATGGCATTCCTAATAAACTCTTACTTTGAGGAAACGTCAGGTCAACTTCAGAGTTTTGATTGTGTTGGATCTGTTACTTGGAACCCTGACATCTTGAGGAGGTCTAGGCGAGTTGTGGGTTTGTGATTTTATAGCACAATGATTTGGGGACCATGAGACCTACAATAGAACACGTCAACTTTGGTGGCAGTGAAATAACACAAATTCAGTCCAAGATGCTGTAGGTCAGGGGTTACCTGACCTCTGAGCTGTGGCCGGTGGTGGGATTCAGCTGGCTCAGGCCGGTTCAGGCGAACCGGTAGTTAAATTGCTGGCTGGCCCCACCCCTTCCCACCCCGCCCCTTCCAGGAGTCCCCACGCGCCCATTTTGGCTCCGAGGTAAGTGCAGGGAGGCCTCCTAGGCCCAAAACAGAGGGTTTTTTTGCGTAGGTTTTTTTTTTTTTAATTTGATTTATATGCCACCCTTCTCCGGAGACTCAGGGCGGCTTACAGTGCGTTAAGCAATAGCCTTCATCCTTTTGTATATTTATACAAAGTCAGCTTATTGCCCCCACAAACTGGGTCCTCAATTTACCTACCTTAGAAAGGATGGAAGGCTGAGTCAACCTTGAGCCTGGCGAGATTCGATCTTACTTTAATTGCAGACAGCTGGTGTTAAATTACAGTGCTTTTGTCTGTTGAGCTAAACCAGGCTCCTAGTTCTAGTACATTTGCCCGTATTTTGGGTGGTATTTGGATTGCTTCCAATGATGGAATTGGATGAGTGAATTGAGCAAGTTCTCTCCTTGCCTGTCATTTCAAACAGTCAACCAAGATGGATCGCAAAATGGGCTGGTGTGCCAAAGTTGCATTGGGGGCCCAGCCGAATGCGGCCTGACGGCCCCTTCGCAGCAATGCTCCGGGAGTGCAGATCGGTGCGTGCAAATTTCCCAGCGTTTCTTTCCAGGTACAAGTGGGTGTCAATTTGAGATGACGTGGCAGGGCACACCACCTTCTCTCTTCCAGTTGGTGGATGGGGGATGGGGTGGTGGTGTTATTCGTGGTTTCTGTTTGTTGCTTAGAATTTTCTACCATTGTGAAAAATAGCTACTTTCCTACTGAAGAAAGAAAAGAAGAGAATTAAAAGAAACCTCTCCCCTTAAGGCAGGGGTGTCAAACTCAATTTCATTGAGGATCGCATCAGGGTTGTATTTGACCTTGGGGGGAGGCGTGGGAGCGTGGCCAGGGTGGGTGTGGCCAGCTCAATGTCACTCGTGTCAGGGGCCTCTGTGGTGGCCTGAGTGCTCTGCCAGCGAAAACAGGCTCCCGAGCTCCGTTTCCGGCTGCGACGGCCTCCTGCAACCCTCTGCCAGCAAAAACGGAGCTCAGGAGGGCTGCATGCAGCCCTTGTGAGCTCCGTTTTCAGCTGCAACAGCCTCCTGCAATCCGTTGCCAGCAAAAATGAAGCACGGCCCTCCGGAGCTCTGTTTTCATTGGCAGAGGCACCCTGGTCCGGTCCATCACTGTTTCCCGGGTGGCCCCACAGGCCAGATCTAAGCACCCCATGGGCCTGTGGGCCTTGAGTTTGCCTTAAGGTGCAACAGTTTGTTACATAAATGTAGCTCATAAACAGTTCAATCCCTTAGCCGCACTGAAAAAAAAGTAGCACAAATTTAGCAGGAAGCTTTTAATTAAAAGTACAAGAATTCAAAAGTTTTATTTTATTTAACTGGCCAACCTGTGAATTTACTTCTGAACCTGTGTGTGTGTGTGTGTGTGTGTGTGTAAGTAAAATCACAAGGTGGCCAGTTAAATATATATAAAGAAGAATATATGGAATCATTTTTAGTAGAATGCTTATGGAAATCTTCCCAAATTAAAGAAGACTTCTTGCATCATAGAACTCTGGGAACTATTAGGGAGGTGCCGTCTTCACCCGCTTTTTCTCACACAAACTGTTTTCTCTTGCTCCTCTGGAATGCAGCCCCTCCCTCCTGGGAATCCAGACTACATTCCATCCCATTCTGTCACACCGTAAGAGAGAATGATTGAGGGAATTAGGTATGTCTTGTCTAATGAAAAGAAGGACTACATGGTGACATGTTAATAGTCTTGTAGTACTTGAGGGGCTGTCATAGAGAAGAGGGGGTCGACATAGTCTCCAAAGCATCAAAGGGTCAGGAGAAGAAGTAATGGATGGAAGTTTATCAAAGAGAGATCCAACCTAGAAATGAGGAGAAATTTCTGGACAGTGAGAACAATTAATCAGTGGAATGGATTATCTCCAGAAGTTGTGAATGCTCCATCACTGGAAGTTTTCAAGAAGAAACTAGACAACCATCTCTCCAGAATGGTATAGGGGAGGGGTGAAATGCTCTGAAATCTGCTACTGCTTCGCTTCGCGCATGTACCAAACACACACTTCGTGTGCATGCGCACCACAGACGTTAGCACGCACCGCTGAAAAAAGAGGATTAAGAAGCCTTTTCTGAGTCTTCAAAGGTTAGTAGAACAGCAGGGGCGGGGAAACAGCTGTGCCACGCGATTTAGATTAGCTAGAAAGCAGGATTTCCTGCTTTCTAGTGAATATAAATCATGCGGAACAGCTGATCGTCGCATAGCTGATTGTCGGAAATACCAGTTCGCCAGTAGCAATTTCTTACTACTGATTTGGGCGAACCGGTCCTAACTGGTAGCATTTCACCCCTGGTATAGAGTCACCTGTCTGAATAGTGGGGTTGAACTAGAAGACCTATATTAAGATCCCTTCCAACCCCCTTATTCTATCTTCTACAAGTATTGCTAAAGCACTTTGAATAGACTATGATAAATTATAATCCTGGTGCGTAAGAATCATTGGATGATTGTTCTCTTCAGGAGAAGAACTAGAGCCCATCATAAAGGGATGTGGAAATAGCTCCTTCAAAGATCTGCAGGTGCTCTACCAGATTGGAAAGGACTTTGCTTTCCTTGACCAAAAAGTCTGTGGCCAATCCAACTGCAATAATAGAAGTTTTCCAGGTAAGTCCATCAAAGTCATTGTCCTTTTTTTCATCTTATTCTGTCATATTGTCAAGTGCCCTGAATCTTTTGAACTGGAGCGATATAGAAATAGAGGCATGAATAAATGTAAATATAAATAGCTACCTCTCCCTATCCAGTCCACCACGAGATGGCAGTAAAAAGGTATGGAAATGTAATGAATTAATAATTTACTCCAGTGTTTCTCAACCGTGGACTTCAACTCCCAGAATTCCATGCTGGCTAGGAAATTCTGGGAGTTGAAGTCCACCCATCTTCAAATGGCCCAGGTTGAGAAACACAGATTTAATTCTACTCTGCCTGGAATCGTTACTAAAGTCAGATGGAGGAGTAATGATTGTGCAATCTCAGCAATGAACAATTTATTTACAGATAATATCTTTTTGGAAAATGTGCCTTTGTTTTAAATTATCGTAAAACAAGCAGAGAGTGTTGCTGAGAGGGAAGAGGGGAACGACTATCTCTGTTTATATATCTGTATATGCTGTGTCATTGTTAAATAATGTTTTTTTTTTTTTTAATGGAAAAGAAATAAAAATAGAGGCAGGAAGGCAGTTCAAGTCCATATAGTTTAAGGAAATGCCACTTTTTGGCAAAAAATCTTGTAAATCACCATGGGTTGACCCAAAATATGGGTGGTATCCAAAATACAGTCACATGACCACAGGAATGTGACCTGGCCCATGGAAACAATTACAGTGAGAACAATTAATCAGTGGAATGATTAATTTGTGGGTGCTCCAACAAGTGTTTTTAAGAAGAGATTGGACAACCATTTGTCTGAAATGGTATAGCGTTTCCTGCTTGATCAGGAGGTTGGACTAGAAGACTTCCAAGGTCCCTTCCAACTCTGTTATTCTGAAACTCGAGAACCGTGTTATAAGTACCTTTTGGGAGGGGGGGTTGTCAAAACTTTGAATGGTTGCTAATCAGCTGTAAGTCGAGAACTCCCTGTACTGAAAAGCAGCAACTGCATCGTTTTTTAGAACATTTTCCTAGAAAGCAAATTCATGGTTTTGGTTTTGCTTCATTTTAATTGGCTGTAGGCGATCTTTTGCGGCACCGTTATGTGTTTGCGTTTGTATATTCGTGCCTTTTAATTTATCAATCCACCTAAAGTTATTTGAAAAGAAAATGTGGGAATGGATGAACGAAGACAATAAAGATCAGCTTTTGTACTAGGATCGGGTTATAAGCTAACCGCAAGTAAAATCTCTACAAATTGTTTAACTATCTTAACTTTCTCACTTCTTCCATTTCATCTGCTTTCCTTCAGGCTTCCTGGTTTAGAATAGAATAGAACTCCAAAGGACCTATATTGAATAACCTATATTATTTGAGATAAGTGACTGTCTAGTTTCTTCTTAAAAACCTCCAGTGATGGAGCGCCCACAATTTCTGGAGGCCAGCTGTTCCACTGGTTAATTATCCTCACTATTAGGAAGTTTCTCCTTAATTTCAGGTTGCTTCTCTCCTTGATTAGTTTCCATCCGTTGTTTCTTGTCCTGCCCTCTGGTGCTTTGGAGAATAATTTGACCCCCTCTTCTTTGAGGTATTGCTATCATTGTTACCCCTAATTCTTCTTTTCTCTAGACTAGCCAAACCCAAATCCTGCAGTCGTTCTTCCTATGTTTTAGTCTCCAGGCCTTTGATCACCTTAGTTGCTCTTCTCCGAACTTTTTCCCAAAGTCTCAACATCTTTTTTGTAGTACAGGGACCAAAATTGGTTGCAGTATTCCAGTTTCTACTTGTCATTGGTAGAAACCATGATCAACTCCTTTATTATTTTTTTCCCTACCTACAGAGATCCTTACGGGACAGCCCAATGGGTTACAGTGCTATAGTTATAGTGGTTCGGGCCGTGAAGAGAGCACCCTCCAGAAACAGCAAATTTTGAGGTGCACCGGAGCCATGAACCGGTGTGTCCGTATCATAAAAGGAGGTAAGGAGGAAGACTTACAAGATTGAGCCGATACAAAAGACAGAGAAAGAGAGGGGGAAAAAAATACATCTCCATACAGGTCGCCCTCAACTTATGACCATTTGTTTAGTGATTGTTTTACATTATAGCAGCACTGAAAAGGTGATTTATGACCAGTCCTCACACTTATGACTGTTGCAGGATCTCCATGATTAAAATATGGGAGCTTGGTAACTGGCATGTATTTATCATAGTTGCAGGATCTCCCTGTCTATGCCAGCCAGCCAGTTAGCCTCTCCTTCCATCTACCCCATCCTTCCATCTATCCATCCATCATCCACCCCATCCTTCTATGTTTTCATATATTCCTCCAGCCATTCCTCCACCCTCCCCCATATCACTCCATCCATCTATACATCCATATATCCATCCATCCATCCATCCATCCATCCATCCATCCATCCATCCATCATATCACCTCATCCATCTACCGGTATACATCCATATATTTCTCCATCCATCCATCCATCCATCCATCCATCCATCCATCCATCCTATCACCCTATCCATCCATCCATCCATCCATCCATCCATCCATCCATCCATCCATCCAATCAATCAATCAATCAATCAATCCATCCATCCATCCAACCACCCATCCCACCATCATATCACTTCATCCATCTATACATCCATATAGCCATCCATCCATTCATCATACCACCTCATCCATCTACTAGTATACATCCATATATTTCTCCAGCCATTCATTCATTCATCCATCCATCCATCCATCCATCCATCCATTATATCACCCTATCCATCCATCCATCCAATCCATCCATCCATCCATCATACCACCTCATCCATCTACCGGTATACATCCATATATTTCTCCATCCATTCCTCCATCCATCCATTCATCTATCTATCCAACCACCCCATCTCTCCATCATATCCCTCCCTCCATCTATACATCCATATATTCATCCATCCATCTATCTATCCATCATATCACCTCATCCATCTACCAGTATACATCCATATATTTCTCCAGCCACTCTATCCATCCATCCATCCATCCATCTATCTATCCAACCACCCATCTCTCCATCACATCACCCCATCCATCTATACATTCATATATTCATCCATCCATCTCCAGATATCAAACAGGCACTACCATTTCTGTTAAAATGGTGCAGCCAAATGATTGTGTGACTTGCAATTTAATGCTTCTTTTCCCACCTTATGTGGCTCACTAAATTTTCTTGAGATTCTTCTTCCTCTCTTTCTGTAGCGGCTATAATTTTCACAAGGTTGCTAGCCTGACTCTCAACCCTCCTCCTTTCTCATCCGGGCTTGGGACCGGCAATGGCAGAGTCAATATTGAAGATCCCTTGCTACCCAATATATTACACAGCATGGGAGGATCTAATGCTAAATGCTTTCCACCTCTGGCATCCATCTTCTGCAGAAGCCTATGCAATAGGTTTCTTTGAGAACAAGGAATTCTTCTTTTGATGCAATGTAAAAATTTCTCCTGTTGCGGATGGATCATCTCCTCAGCCTCCAGCAGCACTCTGCTGGCCAAAAATGGGTCACACGGAAACCTCACGAGATCCTGCACAGCGCGTTTTCAGCCTCCCCGGCCTCTAGCAGCACTCTGCCGGCCAAAAACGGGCCACGCAGAAAACTCACGAAGCCCTGTGCGTCCTGTTTTTGGCCTCCCTGGCCTCTAGCAGCACTCTGCCAGCCAGAAACAGGCCACGCAGAACCCTCACGAGGCCCTGCACGGCCTGTTTTTGGCCTCCCTGGCCTCTAGCAACATTCTGCCAGCCAAAAACAGGCCACGCAGAACCTCACGAGGCCCTGCATGGCCCGTTTTTGGCCTCCCTGGCCTCTAGCAGCACTCTGCCAGCCAAAAACAGGCCACGCAGAACCCGCACGAGGCCCTGCGCGGCCCATTTTTGACCAGTAGAGTGCTGCAGGAGGCCAGGGAGGCGGAAAAGGGGTCCTGGGGAGACCACACTCAGCCCATTTTGGCCAGCAGAGGCACCACAGGCTGGTCCTTTGTCATATTTCCAGGCTGGCCCCATGGGCCGGATTTAAGGACCCCGTGGGCCGGATCCGGTCCACGGGCCTTGAGTTTGACACTCCTGGTGTCTAGGTTCTCTTGGTGGTTCGATCAGAATAATATGTTTTTAAAAAAAGGAAATGTAACCCCTGCTACATAAACTTTTGTTATTGTTTTCCAGAAAATAAAAGCACAGCCGTGACCGTCCAGAAGGGCTGCGCCACAGAATCCATGTGCTGGAGAGACACAGATATATACCTCAGACTGAAGGGAGAAAATTCTCATGCCGAATGTTGTAAAAGGAATCTTTGTAACAAAGCCCACAGTCCCACCAACCCAGAACTGGTGACAATTCTCAGTTTATGCTTGGTGTTTACGGTCTATCAATAACCACGCCTGTTTCATCGATGGGTTCAGAAATAAATTTGGGACATTCTGGTGGTGGGGTTAGTTTTTGGTTTTGCCCCTGCCGTTCAAATGCATAAACTTGGTTGCTTTTCTAAAAATGTTGCTTTTCTTTCTCCCATTTTTGCCCCCTGAGGAGGTGAGGTCTCCTTTGAATTGACCTCGGCTTCAGGTGAGGTACGGATATGCAGATTTCTGGGCATCCCAAAAGTGCTTTTTCAGGAGGCAACTGGACTTTCTTGTTTTTTCTTTTGAAGACGTTTCGCTTCTCATCCAAGAAGCTTCTTCAGCTCTGACTGGATGGTGGGGAATGGAAGGATTTATAGTCCTTGCAGACAGCTGGTCGTTTGCATCCTTTTAGAACAGTGTTTCTCAACCTTGGTAGCTTGAAGATGGGTGGACTTCAACTCCCAGAATTCCCCAGCCAGCGCTGCTGGCTGGGGGATTCTGGGAGTTAAAGTCCACCCATCTTCAAGCTACCAAGGTTGAGAAACACTCTTTTAGAGAGTCATTGAGGCCACTTGGAGGTTTATCTGTGTCCTCAGGGTGACCTGAGTGGCACTCCTGGTTCCTGTAGTCTGCAATTTTTCTTGGTTTTTTTTTTTTTTAAGACATTTCGCTTCTCATCCAAGAAGCTTCTTCAGCTCTGGCAGAATAAGTGGGGAATGAAAAGAACAGTATAGTTTCTGGGCAACAGTACAGAAATAGGTTGAAGTTGTCTTTCTCCAAGATGTCCTGGAGAAACAACGGTCCATTTAGTGACCATTCAAAGTTACAACAGCACCGAAAAAAGCGACTTATGACGTTTTTCACGCTTACGACCGTTGCAGCATCCCCATGGCTGTGCGAACAAAAATTCGGACGCTTGGCAACTGGTTCATATTTATGATCGTCGCAGCAGCCTGGCGTCACATGATCCTCTTTGGTGACCTTCTGACAAGCAAAGTCAATGGGGGAAATCAGATTCACTTAACAACCGGATTACTAACTCAACAGCTGGAATGATTCACTTAACAACAAGTGGCAAGAAAAGTCGTAAAGTGGGGCAAAACTCACTTCACAAATGTCTCCCTCAGCAACATAATTTGGGGGCTCAATTATATTCTCATCTTTCCAGTTGAAACTAAAAGCAATTTGGTCTCCATCCAAATATTAACCAGATCCTGAGCATTGAAGTAAAACTATAGAGCACCGATGGCTAACCTTATTGCCGTCGCGTGCCAAAAGTGTATATTACATAGCATGGGAGGATCTAATGCTAAATGCTTTCCACCTCTGGCATCCATCTTCTGCAGAAGCCTATGCAATGGGTTTCTTTGAGAACAAGGAATTCTTCTTTTGATGCAATGTAAAAATTTCTCCTGTTGCGGATGGATCACCTCCTCAGGCTCCAGCAGCACTCTGCTGGCCAAAAATGGACCACACAGAACCCTGACGAGGCCCTGCGTGGCCCGTTTTCGGCCTCCCTGCCTCTAGCACTTCACAAATGTCTCCCTCAGCAACATAATTTTGGGGCTCAATTATATTCTCAGCTTGCCAGTTGAAACTAAAAGCAATTTGGTCTCCATCCAAATATTAACCAGATCCTGAGCATTGAAGTAAAACTATAGAGCAGCGATGGCTAACCTTATTGCCGTCGCGTGCCAAAAGTGGGGGGAGCGCGAGGGGGTTGCGCGCACGTCTACCCACACCCTTAATTTAATGCCCCCCACCCCACGCATGCATGCGTGACCCCCCAAGACTCCCCCCTCCCACTTTTGGCACACGATGGCAAAAAGATTACCAGTGGGCTCGGTACGGTAGGCCCGTTTTTCGCCCTCCTCAGGCTTCCAAGGTTTTCTTGAAGCCTGGGGAGGGTGAAAACGGCCTTCCCCACCCCCTGGAGGCCCTCCGGAGGCCGGAAACAGCCTGTTTCCTGACTTCTGGTGGCCCCAGAAGGTCTGGTTTTCACTGTCCCCAGGCTCCAGAGGCTTTGAAACGGAGATGAGCACCGCCTCCTAGAGTCGGAAACGACTAGCACATATGTGTGAGGGGAACCTTTACTTTTATGCACGGTGTGTAGCACACACAGCCAATAATCTCCTGACTATGTGATAACATTCATGGTATTAGTCTTGGAAAGATTATAGGACGATAAATGTGTTTATCTCACAAGTGGCCAAAAGTCCTTTTTTTTTTTTCTGCCTCCTGCTGCAAACTCTCTGAATATGGGAAACCCTTGCTTGGGGAACAGCTGCAACCAGATGTCCTGATTCATAAAGAGGCAGGCTAATTACAATAATGAAGGAGGTGCAGTCAACTCAGGGAGGGGCCTTTGATCTGCAGAAGACGAGTAACAACTGGAATTCCTGCTTGAATGTTCAGCGGGCAAGTTGTATTCACAGGCAAAGTCCTCTGGCCTCCACATACCAACCATGGAAGCCCAGTTTGGGATCTCAAAGAAGGAATGAAGGGACGGTCCTACAGAATGGTCAACTGGCTGCCAGTAGAAGAAAAGAAATTCACGTAGGGACCCTGGCTGCCTCTCAACCTGTGTCCAAGGTAAGGCTTCTTAGACTGATATCTGAGCTGTTGCATTGTGCGGAAACATCTAAAGGAGACACGTAATCTCGGAGGCATCTCTTCATGTTAGAAATCTCTCCCAACTTTATTTTCTGTATTTTTCTTTTGATTGGGACAACCCAGAAAGTGTCCCAAAACTTTTGAGGAACGGGATAAACCATGTTCTATAGTGGCCCACCGTGGAATTTCTCCTCTCCCCATATGCGATGGGTGATTCCAAGAGGAACTGCAGTCTGCACCTCGTTCTCACTTCCGTGAATTGAGATGGGATCTCAAAATATGCTCCGGGTTATCCTCAGTTGCGCTCTTTAGGGGAAAATAGATAGCCTTCAGAGAAGTTGGTTTGCCATCATTGATCTTATTGAGGTCTTTCTGAGGACTTTTTTTTTTTTTTTTGGAAAGTCACACTTGGAAAATGATGATTTCTTTGGCTTCAACTTGCCTCACGAGGTCTATTTTTAAATCGTTGAATGCCTGCTCCTTATAATATTGACTCTTTCTTTCTCTCTTCCAGCTTTTCTCTTCTTTATTCTTGCTTTGTATTTATACGTTGAATCGTATTCATACGAAGAATTGAGAACATATAGCTTGATATATCAAGTTTTCAATCTGATCATCAGAACAAATCAGTGAAACAGTCAAGAGTAGTTCACCTCAACAAAGGACAGTTCAGCTTGCACCTCGGTTCCCAACTAAGATTATTTCTTCTTTTTGGGGAAGGAGGGAGAGAGGGAGAGAGAGAGAAGGGGAGAGAGAGGGAGAGGGAAAGGGAGGGAGGGAGAGAGAGGGAGGGCGGGAGGGAGAGGGAGAGAGAGGGGAGAGAAGAGTGAGAAGGGGAGAGAGAGGGAGAGGGAAAGGGAGGGAGGGAAAGAGAGAGGGGGAGAGAGAAGGAGGGAGGGAGGGAGAGAGAGAGGGAAAGGGAAAGGGAGAGAGGAGAGGGAGGGAGGGAAAGAGATTAAAAACAATTAATAAATCATAATATACCAGTAGGAGAAGGTAGTAGGAAAAATGAGAAGATGGCATAGAGGGTAAGTCTCACCCCCAACTCAACCATTCCGGGCACTCTAGAGCCACCCTGTGCAATGGGAAAATCTTGGCCTGGGGAACCATCCTTCAACTGCTGTTGGAAACAAAGAAATGTATGTCACTCCAAGATCCCACGTTTTATGTTAGTTGTTGCAGGCTGGAACCTCAAACAGAGAGGAACTTTTAAGTATTGGCGAGAGCATGGACAGGGCAACAGCTACTGAAGTGGTTGTGGGCTGTGTCAGTGCTTCATGGGTCACACATTATTCAGGCACACTAGTTTGGAGTTCAGCCAAGACTCCGCTTTTATGTCAAACCTTTGCATTTTTAGAACATTCCATCGCTCGCCTTGACTAAGTTGTTTTGCCTCTGGGCAAAGGTAACCAGGTGCAGATTTAACAGCTTCCACCCTTGGATTTAATATTGTTATTTGTTGCTTCTGTGTTTTATGTGTATATTTGGTTAAAAGGGTAGATTTCCATGCTCCCAACAATCAAAGGCTGATACCCGGGCAGGGTGAGCTGTTATCTCCATCTCTTGCACTATCCCCAACCTGGTACAATAGTGATATAGACACCTTGGGTGCGATCCCAAAACATCCGGAGCGCCACTGGAACGTTGTTGGCATTGACAAAATCACCATCAGTCAATTGCGAAAGGCAGCTCTGCTTGGAAGGGCCTTCATCCTGTGAGGATACCATCAACATTGTTAAAACAGAAGTATCTGCCTATCTCAGATGCTTGGGAAGGACTCAAAACGACGGATAAGAAAAATGCCAAATCTAGTCTAAACATGTGGCTGATGGCACAATGAACCCTAAATCATACTTACTCCCAAGATGGACTGCCAACTTTTCAGCTGACTCAAAAGCGATGATACATGAAAGCTAGCAACCGATAACATTAGATAGTCTTCGCCCCTGATTTCTGGAGATCAAGTCACTTCTAAAGAATTTGGCGATTCCCTTAGCAATTCTGTTCTCAGGCCACTTACCAAAAGTAGCTGGTGTTTCTTTCAGGTCTTACTCTCTGTACAAATTTACTCCAGGTTGGTGCCGTTTTCTCCAGTCCCCAAACGTTTGTGACCAATGAGGCCTGAAGCTGCCGAATGCAAAATTAGAAATTAATTAAAATTAAAAATGGCATTACTGCAGAAAACTAACCAAGCCCTTTTCAAAAGAAAATCGATTTATCCAGAGCATGGCAGAGGACCAATCCATCGTCCCTATTGCTTGCTTGTAGAATTCTTTCCTTGTTTAAATGGAGAGGAACTTTTCCTAAACTGGGATATACTGTGTTTTCCCCAAAATAAGACTGGGTCTTATTTTAATTTTTGCTCCAAAAGACACATTAGGGCTTATTTTCTGGTTAGGTCTTATTTGGGAGGAAAATACAGTACTAAATGCCTCTGTCTACTGACAATCTTAACTGGGGCTTATTTTTGGGATAGGGCTTATATTACAAGCATCCTGAAAAAATCATGCTAGGGCTTATTTTCTGGTTGGGTCTTATTTTCGGGGAAACAGGGTATCTACCACTGATTAAGCATCATGCGATGTAATGGTAAATCTGAGACGCTCCATGCTGAATCCCATTTTGCAGGAAAGCAAAACCATAGTTAAGCAAAGTGAACTCATTTGTCCCTGGACCATCCCTTGATTTACAGTTAGAGGGAAAAAAAAATAAGTGGAGCCCTCGCTTATTCTCAAACAGGTTGGCTGGGATTTGGCTGAAGTTAGTTCAGACAATCTTATGTTCTATAAGAGGGGATGTAAGATGACAGTCTAACAAAGCTGCATGATGTTGGTATAGCTGTAAATCCATGCCTGCACAGCATGGGTGCATGTGTGTGTATGTGTGTAAGGTGGGGGGGTAGCAAGAGGTGTCAGTGGAGGAATTTGCCATATATGGGTCTCAACATATTTCTCAGCAGCTGCCATATATATTTAATTTTTCTTTTTTGTATTATGCTAATCGACTTAATTGATTTTACCATTGTTTGCTACGCACATTCTCTTGTTTGAGATCAGTGGCCAATACAGGTAGTCCTCAACTAAGGTCCACAACTGAGCCTGAAATATCTGTGGTTAAGTGAGTTTTGCCCCATTGTACGACCTTTCTCGCCACCGTTGTTCAGTGAATCACCGCAGCTGATAAGTTAATAACCTGGTTGTTAAGTGAACCTTGCCTTCCTCCTTGACTTTGCTTGTCAGAGGGTCGTAAAAGGGGGTCGCGTGACCTTGGGACACAGCAACGGTCATAAGTATGAGTCAGTGGCCAAGCGTCTGAATTTTGATCATGTGATCATGGGGCTGCTACAAAGGTTGCAAATCAAAGGTAGGCTTCACGTAATTTAACTACTAGTTTTCCCAGCACCGAAAATGTGAGTGCGCGCTTGCACGCATCTGCTTTGCTCGTGCATGCGGCTTGCACACGTGTGTGTGCGGCTTAGAAAATGTGTCTAAATAGGATGGTGGGTGGGGCACATTTGCAGGTTGCAACTACCGGTTCTCCCGAACCGGTCAGAACCGGCTGAATTCCACCACTGTTGCAAATGTGAAAAAACGGTTTTGTAATCTCACTTTTTTCAGTGCCCTTGTAACTTGAATAGTTGCTAAACATACTGTTATAAGTCGAGGACTACCTGTACAAATTGAATGAATAAAGAAAGAAATGCCAAAGCCCAGAGCTGCTGCTTGGAGCATCTGAAAATGTTTTTATCTAGGCACCGGGGTTGGCATCAGAGCGGACAAATATAAGTTGTCAAAAACTGGCATGTGTAGCTCTGTTTCTAACCCAGCATACCGTCCTTAAGAAAAGAAGAACTGGCATAGGAGATAATAATGCCTGCTTTAAGATGAGAAGAGGTCAGAGCTGGGGTGTCAAACTCGATTTCATTGAGGGCCGCATCAGGGTTGTGTTTGACCTCAGGGGGGGGCTTGGGGGCGTGGCTATGGGGTGTGTGGCCAGCTCGACGTCACTCCTGTCGGGGGCGCCTGTGGCGGCCTGAGTGCTCTGCCTGCAAAAACGGGTTCCCGAGCTCCATTTTCAACTGTTATGGCCTCCTGCAACCCTCTGCAGGATTGTGCAGCCCTCCTGAGCTCCATTTTCACTGGCAGAGGACTGCAGGAGGCCGTGGCAGCCGAAAACGGAGCTCGGGAGCCCGTTTTCACTGGCAGAAGCACTGCAGGCTGGTCCTTTGCTGTTTCCAGGGCAGCCCTGCTGGCCAGATCTAAGTACCCCACGGGCCAGATCCTTGAATTTGACACCTCTGGGTTAGAGTAATTCGTGCCATGAGCTGGAAACAGATTCAAATCCTCCTATTCTGGATAGAGTAGCCAGAGCTATCCTGCTGTAGATGCAAAGGAACGCATCTTCTTCGTTCTTTGCAGAGAAGAAAGAATTTGGGCAAATGGATTTTTTCCCCTCTCCGCCCTGGACCAGAGTGACAGAACAAGCGAACCCCTGCTGAAATTGTACCACTTCAATATTTAGAATTTCTGCCTCTATTGCAGTGTTTCTCAACCTTGGTAGCTTGAAGATGGGTGGACTTGAACTCCCAGAATCCCCCAGCCAGCGCTGCTGGCTGGGGGATTCTGGGAGTTGAAGTCCACCCATCTTCAAGCTTCCAAGGTTGAGAAACACTGCTCTATTGCATCTGATCTCCCAACCCAGGGAGCTGGACATATCAGAAGGACCCATCCTAGCAGAAAGGATAAAATATTATTTACTGTAGCAAGGAGTTCCCCTGGCAACAACCCACCTGTGGCCAAGGAGGCGAGTAGGCATGGTGGTGATGAGCTGCTCTGGAGCTGCTTTCATTGTCTTGTTTCTCGCTTCACCAGTCGGTCCTGTTCTCCGGCTTGGCTTGGTAAATTGTACCTTCCTAGTTCTTCGAGTCTCGGTCCCATCTGATTGAGACAGCCAGCTTGGCCTAAAACCTGCTCGGCAGCTCCAGGAGGAAAGCAGCGGGTGATGCAACCAACCCATCCATTACTAAGGTGGTGTTGTGACCTAGGCCCAAGTAGTTATTACCAGACACAATCGGTGTCTAAACAAACATATTTTATTAGAACAGCTGAGAATTACTTCATTCTCAGCTTAGTCCAAATTAAGTCCAACACAAATTCTTCGTAAACAGTCCTTCGGCCTTATCACCAACCTTTGTCTTCTTTGGCACCCTGCCAAAGGCTTTTCTTGGCAAAAGTTCAGAAGCAAGAGATGCCGACAAGAAACAAATGTAGCAACGTTGCTTTCCTACAAAGATCCCAAGAGCCGTTGCTGCTCTTTTAAGCCTTCTGGGAGGGGGCCAATCATCTCCTGGCCTTACTCCCAAGTTGTCCTTTTTGCTTTAGCTGCTCTTGCCTTCTGACAACTCTGCGCATGCATGCACTAGGAACAGGCTCCTCCTGTTCCTCTGCCTCTCTGCTGTCTGCCTCTGGAGGCTCCGGAGTCCGCGCATCCCTCCCAGATGGCCCTGACTCCATCTCTGCCTCCAACGCAGAGCCCTCGTCTGGGCCTTCCCCTGACTCCAGGACTGACCCATATTCCTCCCCAGCCTCCTCATTGTCTGACTCTGCTGCCAGCTCTGCAAGCTGGTGGTGGACCACAACAAGTGGTGCCCGAGAACAAAATCAATAACCCTTTGTCACCGATGGCTTTGGAGGAGAATTTTGAGGACTGGTAGTGACTGGGAACTACTGAGGCAGCAGAGGCAGGATAAGGCTCAGCCACAGGGGGAGTGAATGTCTTTCTAACTAGGATGGGTGCAAATTTCTGAAAATTAGTCTGCACATGGCAGAGAATAGATTAATTAATCGGAATAGAACTGGAAGGGGCCTTGGAAGACTCCTAGGCCAACCCCCGGCTCAAGCAGAGGACCCTACACTGCTGTCCAGTCTCTTCTTAAAAACCTCCAGTGATGAAGCACCCACAACTTTTGGTGGCAAGCTGTTCCACTGGTTAATTGTCCTCACTGTTAGGAAGTTTCTCCTTCATTCCAGGTTGTTTCTCTCCTGGATTAGTTTCCATCCATTGTTTCTTGTCTTGCCTTCTGGTGCTTTGGGAAAATAAGTTGATCCTCTCTCCTTTGTGGTCCGTGTCTTTGACCAGCTTTAAGGACAGAACGATTCGGCATTAAATGCTGGTATTAAACTTTGTAAGCTGAGCAGTTCAGCGGCTACTTGCATAATTTATACATCACATTTTCAAGAATTCCTTATGCTATTTTCAGGGAGTACAAACACATAAGAGAGTCAGTTTGGTGTGGTGGTTAAGGTGCTGGCCTTGAAATCAGGATACTTGTGAGTTCTAGTGTTGCCTTAGGCATGGAAACTGGTTGGAGGACTTTGGGTCAATCACCAGGAGATAGTGAAGTCTAGTCCTGCCTTAGCTATGAAAGTCGGCTGGGTGACTTTAGGCCAATCACCAGGTGTCTCTGAATTCTAGTCCCACCGTAGGCATGAAAGCCAACTGAGTGACTTTGGGCCAGTCATTCTCTCTCAGCCCAATCTACCTCACAGGGTTGTTGTTTTGGGGAAAATAGGTATGTTTGCTGCCTTGAGTTATTTATAAAGGCAGAATTTTAAAAATAATCTAATAAATGCATTCCTACTAGCATGCAGTAACAGCCACGGTATCCACCGCACATTTTTTTTTAGAAAACACTTTGGAAGCAGGTGCATAAATTTGCAGAGTGGAAAAATTTGCTTGCCAACGGTTTTAGGGAAGGCACGCCTCGGATGGGTTCAGCCTCTGGCTCATTTTTACGACCCATAACTTTAGAAATATCTCTCTGGTATCCGAGGTCACGTTTTGCTTCGTTGCTCACGAGGCTTTTCCATTACTAGCAAAGTTTCCTTCCCCTACACAGCATTGCCCAATTTCTCTGGGTTGTAAAGAATGTCAGGCAGCACGTTGGAGAATATATCATGTTGATGAAATGGCAATGATGGCCAAGCATCGGGGGTGAAATCCAGCAGGTTCTGACAGGTTCTGGAGAACCGGTAGGGGAAATTTTGAGTAGTTCGGAGAACCGGCAAATGCCACCTCTGGCTGGCCCCAAAGTGGGGTGGGAATGCAGATTTTGCAGTATCCTTCCCCCAGGAGTGGGGAGGGAATGGGGATTTTGCAGTATCCTTCCCCTGGAGTGGGGTGGGAATGCAGATTTTGCAGTATCCTTCCCCCAGGAGTGGGGAGAGAATGGGGATTTTGCAGTATCCTTAACCTGGAGTGAGGTGGGAATGGAGATTTTGCAATATCCTTCCCCCAGGAGTGGGGAGGGAATGGGTATTTTGCAGTATCCTTCCTCCGGGAGTGGGGAAGGAATGGGGATTTTGCAGTATCCTTTCCCTGCCATGCTCACCAAGCCATGGCCATCAAGCCACACCCACCAAGCCATGCCCACAGAACCGGTAGTAAAAAAAATTTGGATTTCACCACTGCCAAGCATCATATATATAAGTTTGACTCAGCCTTCCATCCTTCCGAGGTGGGTAAAATGAGGACCCAGAGGGAGCTGTAAAGCACCATGAAGCAGTATATAAGTAAGTGCTACTGTCTATTGCTATTTTTGCTCCCTGAAATGGAAATCTTTGCAGCTGGAGACCCAACCAGGAAATTACAAACCATTATTTTCAAAGCAAAATGAAAATATCTGGAAGATATTTTTCCAGATATACGGAAGTGCCACCGGTTTGATGTGGCATTCTATTGATCAATTACAATTCTGGTCCTGGTGACCGACCCAAATTCGATCTTGCATCATTATCCTGGGATACATATATTTGCCTTCCTTCGTAATGAAAATTCTTTTCTACTTTACAGGTGATTGATGGTTATTCCAGAGGTGGAAGGAACACTGCCCCGAGCATATTTCCAGAATCTGAACTCGGCATTGCAAAAACCAAAACATACACCAAATAAGCCATAAATCGCAACCGCCAACAAAATTGCACATATGCTGTCAGTTGATTAATCTTGCTACCATTGGCCAATTCAACACCACTGAATGCTGGCCAACTTCTCAAGAAGAACAGAGAATATTTTTTTTCCCATCCTTTTTTTTCAGCCAAACACGGCGTCTTTTGCTGTGGATCGTAGATTGCCTCATTTGTCTCTTGCCTGCTGAGCAAGTTTGTAAATCAAAGCTCGCCGGATTGCTTATTCCACCGACTCTTACTACAAGGTGTCCAACATATGAGGAAGATGGCAGTGTGGGAAGAATACTGCCAACAGATCAAGAGCCTGCTGCTGACTGTCATATTTGTCTTCTGTCTATTGGATGCAGGTAAGAATGAGCCTGTCGGGATGGGTGAGCTTCTCAGTGGGATTCAACCGGTTCACACCACTTTGGCTGAACCGGTTGTTAAATTGCTGGCTGGCCCCTCCCCTCCCCTTCCAGAAGTCCCCATGTGCCCCGTTTTGGCTCCCAGGTAAGTGCAGGGAGGCCTCCTAGGCCCAAAACGGGGCGAGGGAGTGTGTGGTGCGGACTCCCATGGCCTGTTTTTGCTCCCAGGGAGGTGCAGGAGGCCGAATGCTACCTGTCGCATCCCCTGTCCACACCCACCATGGCCACGGTCACCAAGCCGGTCATTAGGGCAGAGAATCGATTGCTAAATTATTTGAATCCTATTACTGTGGAGAACCATGGAAAGAGCTTCTCCACCACTGTGGAGAACCATGGAAAGAGCTTCTCCACCACTGTGGAGAACCATGGAAAGAGCTTCTCCACCACTGTGGAGAACCATGGAAAGAGCTTCTCCACTACTGTGGAGAACCATGGAAAGAGCTTCTCCACCACAGTGGAGAACCATGGAAAGAGCTTCACCACCACTGTGGAGAACCATGGAAAGAGCTTCAAGATTTAGACAAGAAGGAAACAGACACAGGGAAAAACGTTGGCTTTCTCCTGATTTTTGAGCCCCATATTTCCTCTTTATTGGTCAATACAGTGTAAATATGTAGCAGAACCAGTTAGATAAATCATCTCCATTAAACTCAGAAGGACAAAAGTGAGGAAATGGTGACCCTCAAGGTTTGAAGAAACTCCAAGGTGGCAAGCATAGCTCATGTTTAAACTGGTTTTTTGGCGGGAGGCGGAGTAGTTTAGGGTATTGTATGAACCAACTACTTAATAGCTGGTAAGTAAGTGCTGTTCAATCTCTTAACTGTGCAACTCCAAAACAACAACAAACTCCCCACCACCAGTTAATTTAGTAATCAGCGTTGTGTTAGCATCGCCAGCTAGCCCTAATTATCTCCCCTTGAAATGATTGAGCTATAAATTAACCAAAGTGAATGGTTGATTGATTTGAGAGGTGTTTCTCCTAATTTAGCTGGAAGGTCACAACAAACAATTATGAAATGCAATTAAAATAAGAAAACAGGTAACGGGAAATTCTCAATCACATTATATAGGTGACAGGTTAAATTGAAATGGCTTTTGATACGTAAAAATTCAAACTAAGAAAAAACCCCACACGTACAAGATGCATTCCATGTTTGCCTGAAAAACAGCTTTGTGTGTTAGGCAGTGTTGTGGCTCCGTTACCTGAGCCTGTGTCATTGGCAGGAGAGGACTCCGAGAGTGAAGGAGAGGAGTTGGCAAGGCCTCCCACTCCAGGACTCTCCTCTCTGGCAATGCCTTCGATGTCCGCCGAAGGTCAAGAGATAGGGCTGGGGCCAAGCACGTCCATGCAGCCACAGTTGGACAGTAATGAGGGAGATGAGTCTTGGCTGGATCCTCGGCAGTGTCGCAGAGATAAGCGCGTGCAACAGAAGAAGAGGCGTGCCAGAGATTAAGCTGAGTCACTGGACCACATCCCACAGGGTATAAAAGGGGGTGAGGTGGCCATTCAGACTCTGTGGCGGACAAAGCTAACTACTATCGAGTCACATTGCATCTTTGGAAACAACATTATCTGCCTTGGATTTAATTACGGACTGGACAATTCTTGAACTGTGTGTATCTTGTTTATGAGTAAAGTTCTTGGCAAGCAGCTATTGGGTTGCTGCCAAGCCTCTTATAGAAAGAATTGGTTGTCTGCCAATTTATTTAACCCCCAGATGTCTGTTTGTGTGCATGTGTGAGACGGGGACAGAACAGGCAGTGGCCAAAACACTTGACAGGCGGCTTTCAAAATGTTATTGTCAGATGCAAAAAACCAGAGCTGCTTGTGAATAACAAAAGTCAGTAACTTTATCATCTACCAGCTATGTTACAAGAATCTTACCAGCCTTCTTCTCTTTTCCTGGGAATGACCAGATAAGGTTTCAGGTATCTTGGGGGAAGTCAAGGTTTTGTTGCTTGTGATGGCACAAGGATTCCAAGCTAGGTCTCACTTGACCCCTCCTTCCAGGTTGGCTGACAGTTTCCCCAAGAGTTATTGCCATTTATCGATTGTTTTCTTTCTCTGTAGTGAGTGGCCTGCAGTGCTACCAGTGTGTGGGGATGTTCCATGAATGTGTCCAGTCAGAGCAATTGTGTACGCCGAGGGATCGGTCCTGCTTCTCATCTACCATCAAACTTTTCTGTAAGGAGACTCCTCCCCAGGGGTGAAATCCAGCAGGTTCTGACAGGTTCTGGACAACCGGTAGCGGAAATTTTGAGTAGTTTGGAAAACTGGCAAATACCCCCTCTGGCTGGCCCCAGAGTGGGTTGGGAATGGAGATTTTGCACTGTCCTTCCCCCAGGAGTGGGGAGGGAATGGGGATTTTGCAGTATCCTTCTTCTGCCACGCCCACCAAGCCACACCACGCCCAGCAAGCCACGCCTACAGACGGTAGTAAAAAAACTGGATTTGATCACTGCTCCTCCCCCAATTTTATGCACTTACTACAATACTTATTTACTTCAATTATATCGACCTTTTTCTTCAAAATGGACCATTTTTGTCTGCTTGCAATAAGTACAGGCTAATGGCTCAATGCTTTCCGCAGGGAGGGGATGACCTAAAATTTGTTAGCAGTTAACAAGCAATTAAAAAATAATTAGAAAACAAAGTATTCAAACAATGTCATTTGGAAAGCGTTGACTGCAATTTGACCAAGATGACTATTCTCTTGTCTCCCAGAGCTTTAAACCCAGGGTTGGGCTGCTGGCGGTTTGCGGGGTTTCGGAGAACCTCTAGCTAAGATTCTGTGCAGTTCGAAGAACCCCCAAATCTCACTCCTGGCTGGCCCCGCCCACCCTGCCCCTCCCCTCCCAGGAGTCCAGAAAATAATGCTTTTAGAAGCCTCTGATGATCAGGCAACTCAGCTGGGATCGCCAGAGGCTTTTAAAGGCATTTTTTTTCCTACAGCCTCTTCGGCCGAAGAGGTTGCAGAAAAAAATGCTTTTAAAAGTAAAAAAAAAAAAAAAAGGCTCTGATGAGGTGGGCGGGGTAAGCGAGCGGCGACCGGGCCGGGGACCAGTTTGGGGGGCATGGCCAGCCAATGTTATTACCGGTTCTCCGAACTACTAGAAATTTTTACTACCGGTTCTTGTGAACCGGTGCGAACCGGGAGCAACCCACCACTGGTTGATTCCTAGAATTTTTAGCTCAACTTGGCCAATTTGGGAACATTTACAATATCTGAATTTTGAGGGTGATGAACTCCTGCATCCTTTACTGACCTTGTGGCTTCCATTCTTTTCCAGATTCAAACAACTATACAGGAGTATTTTTGCTTCCAGGTAAGTTGGGTGGCACTTATTAATTTTTTGATCCAGGAAGACAAGGTTCAACCTGAACAGGGAACATTTTAATTTTAAAAACACCAATCCATGTGTTGATTGATTGTGACTGTTTTACCATGAACCTGGAATCCCCTCTACACATGCTCACAAACAACTTCTTAATTTATTTCATATGCATATGAGAGGAAGTTGGGCCAGAATCGAAAATGACCTCATTCAAGGACAAAAGGGAAGACAGGCTGAATTTGAATGTGCCTCAAGCCATATAAAACTCCAATCTTTATCTAATTTGGTTAAACATGTATGAAAATAGTAATTATTTATAAATAATAAATATTTAGAGAATAATAAATAAACGTTTAGAGAAAAGTAAATGTATTTTAAGGCAGAAAAACCAGTTAGTGGCATCAATTCTACAGAAATTCTATGTGGCTGACTTTAGCTCAGAGATGGGTTTCAGCAGGTTCTGACCAGTTCTGGAGAACCGGTAGCGGAAATTTTGAGTAGTTTGGAGAACCGGTAAATACCATGTCTGACTGGCCCTGCCCCCATCTATTCTCTGCCTCCTGAATCCAAACTGATCGGGAGGAAATGGGGATTTTGAAGTAACCTTCCCCTGGAGTGGGGAGGGAATGGAGCAGGGTGAAATCCGGCAGGTTCTGGAGAACTGGTAGCGGAAATTTTGAGTAGTTCGGAGAACCGGAAAATACCACCTCTGGCTGGCCCCAGAGTGGGGTGGGAATGGAGATTTTGCCAATATCCTTCCCCCAGGAGTGGGGAGGGAATGGGGATTTTGCAGCATCCATCCCCTGAAGTGGGGTGGGAATGGAGGTTTTGCAGTATCCTTCCCCTGCCATGCCCACCAAGCCACACCACACCACGCCCGCCAAGCCACGCCCACAGAACCAGTAGTAAAAAATTTTGGATTTCACCACTGGAATGGAGATTTTACAGTAACCTTCCCCTGGAGTCGGGAGGGAATGGAGATTTTACAGTTTCCTTCCCCTGCCACACCCACCAAGCCACACCCACAGAACCGGTAGTAAAAAATTTTGAAACCCACCACTGCTTTAGCTCATCTTCTGCTATCTCTGACTGCCCTCGACCATCATGTTCAGCTTAGATATTTAGGGTTATGGTTTGTTAATCAAATTAAAATGGCCTAATTCCCATAACTCTAAGCCACGATAGAATGGCTTCAACATGAATTCAACTGATTTTCTTGGCCTACTTCATTCCATGTATTTCTAAACCCCAGATTTAGAAATCGCCGAGTATGTGATGAAAGGCTGTTCAGGGGAAGGTGTATCCAACCGCACAGCTAACATCTATTCAGAAGACGATCATGAAGTACACAACACGTATTACTGTGACTCTAATCTCTGCAACATCCGGTTCACGGGCGGTAAGTGCAGAAGTTACAACATCAACCTGTTGAGTAAGTGAGAAGTGTAAGAACCAATAAGAAACAATATGATGGAACATTTAAGGTGTTGGACTAGGGCAGGGGTGGGCAACTGTGGCCCTTTTACAACCTGTGGACTTCAACTCCCAGAATTCCTGAGACAGCTTGGCTGTCTCAGGAATTCTGGGAGTTGAAGTCCACAGGTTGTAAAAGGGCCACAGTTGCCTACTCCTGGACTAGGGAATCAATCCAATGTCCCTTCCAACTTTGCTGTTTTATGATTCTGGGACTTAATTCTGGGTTGACTTAAATATTAGTCCACTCTCAGCCATTAAGTAAGTGTTTTGGGGCCAATGTCTCAGCCCAACCTATCTGGCAATATTATGGTGGAGAAAAATGGTGGGAGGACAGGAAGGTTTCTGACGTCCTCCAAGTTCCCAACACTTTGAAGCAAGGAAGATAAAATAGAATTACCGGAGTTTGGTTCTGTCTGACAGAAACACATTCAAGCTGAAGAGTTTTAGCTTTTCTGAAGTGCAAAGTGATTTTGGACACTTCACTGGTTAGCAAAAGGCTTCCAAAAATCAAACCAGAGAGCTGGTTTTATCTCCTAAAACTCTGCATGCTGAAGTTCTAGGATATCTTAAATTAACCTTCCTGCAGAGGGATTCTATTCGTTTTATGTGATCCCCTAGGGAGGAGATCCTTAAAGTTCTGATCCTTCAAGAGGTGAAGGAGACATGGACTTGAAGGCAGATTTTCTCTGTGGTGGTGTTGTGGCTCCGTCCTCCAAGCCTATCTTATCGGAGGGAGAAGGCTCCGAACATGAAGGAGAGGAGTCGGCCAGGCCTCCCTCTCCAGGCCCCTCCTCTCTGGCACTGCCTCAGGTGCCGGCCGAGGAAGAGGAGATTAGCCAGGAGCCAGGTGTCTCCGATGATAGCGATGGAGGCGATCTGTCGTTCCTGGATCCACGCCAACGAAGGCGTGATAAACGGTTGCAGCAGTTGAGGAGGCGTGCCAGGGATTAGGCTGAGTCATTGGACCACACCCCAGAGACTATATAAGAGAGTGTGGTGGCCATTTAAGACTCTGTGATGGACAAAAACTAACTCTGGCTAGTCACTTTGAACAACGCTTAAATCTGCCGAAGGTTTCTTGTTTGGAACTAGACTATTTGCAAACTCTGCCGAAGGTTTATTGTTTTGAACTGGACTATTTGCGAACTGTGTGTATTTCTGTTTATCTGGTGAAGGGATATTAAGTAAAAAGCACTTGGCAGTCGGTGCTCGTATTACTGCCAAGTTTTTGATAACAAACTGTGCGTGCCAAGTGCTTCCTTTAACCCTTGGCTGGCTGTGTGTGTGTGTGTGTGGAGACGGGGACAGAACAGGTGGCCATGATGCTTTAAAACACTTTCCCAGAACTATTCGAACCGCTGAACTGCCGATCTTTCGATCGACAAGCTCAGTATCTTAGCCACTGAGCCACTGCGTCCCATTAAAATGTAGGCATGCTATATAAACAAGTGCAATAATGAAAGAAATATATTTTTAAAGAACCGTGACCAGCGACATTCTTCTATTTTCCCAGCTCCAGCCAGCAGTACTCAAGCAGCCAACGGCATGGAGTGCTACAGCTGCTTTGATCGTGGCACGGGAGACTGTGCCGAAGGAAACGCTACTCGGGTCAAGTGTTTAGGAGATATGAATCAGTGCATGGATTTTACTGGTAAACTGAGATGTTTCTTGAATACGTTCGGGAATGATATTAAAGGGATTGAAGAACTGATGAGTGCAGATACATGAAATAGTATATCTGTGATCTTTCTACTCATCTATTTGAAAGGGGAACACAGATTAGCAAGTACGATTTTCTGCTAGCTAGACGTGACTAAACTAGACAGCACAGTGCAGTTCAGAAGAAGCTGAAGAAACAAAGGTTGGAGAAATAGGAGCGGCAATGAGGGGAGAAGATAAAAGAGAGAGAGAGAGAGAGAGAGAGAGAGAGAGAGAGAGAGAGATGCACCATGGCCAAGAGAAGACTGCAATGCAGCTTCCTCCTAAGACACGCCGAGTACCATCAATGTGGGCTTCAACTCCTAAACTTTTCAACAATGACTAGGCTAACTGGCAAATCCTGGAGATTCCAGAAGTGGAAGTCCACATTTCTGGAGGATACTCAAATTGGGCAAGGCTGGCCTACAGGGTTGCTGAAACTTGAACTCTCCCTCTTGACATGAAACAATGAAGTTATGAATGGGGAACATGTAGGATCAGATCTTACTGAACCATAAATTCCAGCTTTGCTAATCACCAGGCTAACCGATCACATCTGAGAGTTGTAACTAAGGAACATCCTCATCCCTGAATTAGGTCCTGTTGTGGCCTGTCGGCCGCCGGCCCCTCCAGCAGCCAAATCAGAGGACGAGGAGGAGGCGTGGGAGTCAGGGTCAGCATCAAGGCAATGTGAGAGCTCCGAGGGGGAAGAGGGAATGGAGCTGGCAGAGAGAGAGACAGAGGTGGAGCCTGGGCCATCTGTCAGCCCTCAGATGGAGAGTCAACAGCCCCCAGGTCTGGAGGTGGCTGATGAGGAAGAGGAGGAACAGCTGGGTCCAGTGCCTGACGCGTGGATGTGCAGAAGGCAGAGGAGAGGAGAGCAGTGGAAATCCATGGGCCAGTCCTTGGGATGGAAGAGCCACCGCTGCTAGCTCTGGGGATAAAAGGCAGGGGGCAGAGATGAATAGATGTGGCAGACAACTATTCATCTCCCTGCTGGACAGACTTGTTAGCCTGTGGTGAGAGAGAAACATTTTGCCGGGGCTGCTGGTGCTCCTAATAAAGGAATCACTGATTTAAATACAGCGGATTTGTTGTGTTTGGAGAGCTGGGTGAGAACAGGTGCCCTGCCTACAGTCTGATGCATTGTGTTCCATCATGTTCTTTGATTCCTAGTGATTAATGGTGCCTGGAAAATGACATACCGGACATGTGCCCTGGAGACCTTGTGCCGCCGGCAGTATATGCTACCGGAACTCTCGGGGAGACTGGAGATCAGCTGCTGTTCTACACCTCTCTGTAACGATGGGCGACCTGGCCTTAAAAGCATCTGCAGCCATTTCTCAGAGCAAGGTAGCTTTCTTTTTATCCATCAGGAAAAGTACACTGAGATATGAGTTGGGGGCAGGGATGGGTTCTACTTACCTTTACTACAGGTTCGCAACGGGATCACGCACGCGTTTACATGCACTGGCTTCTGCGCACACGCAGATTGCCAATGACGACATCCGGGGCAGCGGGTGGGGCCTCCTGCCGGTTTTACTACCGGTTCTTCCGAACCGGTCCGAACCAGGGGCAACCCACCACTGGTTGGGGGTCAAGCAACAGGGAAATCAGGATATTCAGGCAGTTCAAACGAGTATAAAGATTTACTCAATTCACTTTCTGAAATTGTGCTAATGCTTCCACATCAGCAGCCCCCAGCCTTTTGGCCACCAGGGAACAGTTCCGTGGAGAGAGGTTTTTCCGTGGACCGGAGGGGGTGTGGTTTCGCGTGCTGCCTGCATCCTGTGGATGGGGCTTCGCTTGTTTGCATGGCCTGGTTTCTGGCATGCCACGGACCGGTGCGGATCCACAGAGTGTGGGGTTGAGGACCCCTGCTGCACATGATTGATTGAACTGATGGATTGATTGCCCTCCAGGAGTCAAGAAGAAGCCTGAGAATGGCTTGGAATGTGCCAGTTGCTGTGATACGGGCCAAGGGGAATGTGCCCATGGGAACTGGACTCATGTCAAGTGTGTTGGGGAGCAGACCAAGTGTGTGAATGTCACAGGTGAGTTGTGTGAGCATATATGTTGGTGGGTAATGGATGAAATTAAAGCTGCACCCACAATTCTCTTCCCCGAAGGGAAAAATGGGATGTGAAAGAACAGTATTCTCTCCCCTCTCTCTCCCTCTCCCTCCCACTCTCTCTCCCTCCCTCGTTCTCTCCTCCTCCCTCTCCCCCTCTCTCCCCCTCTTTTTCCCTCTCTGCCTCTACCTCCCTCCTTCCTTCCTTCTCTCTACCTCCCCCCCTCTCTACCTCTCTCTCTCTCTCTACCTCTATATCTCTGTAACTGCATCTGTATCTGTCTATCTTTTAACGAAGAGATCAGGAATTAATATTTAGAATAAAGAGGAAAAGGGAAAGATAAGAAAAAAAGAAAGCCAAAATTGCAGAAAGAAGACAAACAAAGAATAGAGCACTGACTTCTGATTTTCTTCAACCACAGTTATAAGTAGCAAATTAACTTCTTACTCTATGATTGGTATAATTTGTAGATACCAAGCACTGCTCTTTGTACCAACTGTAGCTTCTCAGTGGTCTTTAAAGGCAACTCTGTTAGTGTGTTGCAATAATCTAGAGAGGTAGTAGGAAGGGTGTGAGTTACTATAGGAAGGTCTCTCTCTCTGCCCTCACTCCAGCATCCAGGTAGGGCTTCAAATGGCTCACCATCCAATGGTGAGTGAAGGTACCCCTGGTTGCAGTTTCCAGGAGCCAGGAGGACCTGGTTAAGATGTGGCCTTGCTCCTTCAGGGACATGATCACACTTGTCAAGAGTCAGAGAACCCCAGTGGGTAATTTATTATTATTTATTATTATTATTATTTTTTCTCCTCTCCACCTTCTCACCTCTAGAAATAGCTTCACTATTAGTGATTTCCTCTTGCAGGCACTTTCAGACATTTGGTCTGGTTACAGCTGTGTTTGTTTTCTCTAGAGAAAGGCCATACATTGATGCGTGGCTGTAGCTTGGAGAAGCTTTGTTGGGAGAAACCACAGGTGTTGGACCTGGACCGAAATTCTTCGATCAACTGCTGCTCCAGCTCTCTCTGCAACAGAAGTTTGGCCCCAACTGGAGATGCTGCCTTGGTCCTCCTACTCCTGCTTTTCTGGCTGCTCCGATAAAAGTCCGGAGTGTCCAAATTTCAAGGAAGCCAAAGAAAGCTGGAGAACAGAGAGCCCAGTGTCACAAAGACTGATGAACTGCAGCCACATACTGTCCCTCTTGCCTCCCAGCATCCAACATGACAAGTGTTGCACATAAGGTGGTTTTAATTATTCCAGCCTACGTGACCACATTCTTTGTGATTCTCTCCACTGTCTTTTAAGTAGGAAGCTTCAAAGAAACAGGTTTAGTGATCTATGCAAGGAAGAAGGTTCTGGTTGCAAGCGAAGGTGAGGGTGGCATTGGGGCAGAAGTTACAGTCCTGAAATATTATCGGCCTCTCACTGCCTTGCAGCTTCTCAAGGCTAACTCCTGCCAAGGGACCCTAACATCTTAGCTTCCTTTCCTTCACGGGGTGAAAAAAAAAATGCCCCTTGTTCTTTTAGCATCAGTTGCAGGGTACGGCACCACGGGTATTAGTTATGCAAGACTTTTGAGTTGGCTCTCATGCCTAAATGGAAATCGATGATTTGCATAAACAAAAAATCTCTAACCGGTATGATTTCCTTGTTGTTAGAGAGAGCCAATTTTCACCCGGACTGTAAGAATCATCTCAAACCATAGTCCCACATGTGCTGAATGTTTTCTGGAGAACATGGTCCTCCAGCGAGGGGAGTGGTGCGGTGGCTTAGAGGTGGAGCTCTCGCCTCACAATCGGGAGGCTGTGAGTTTGATCCTAGGTAGAGGCAGATATTTCTCTCTCTGGATCCACACTGAGAATATATCTGCTGAACAAAACTCCTCATTGGTGACAGGAAGGGCATCCGGCCATTAAAACACTCTGCTAGCTCCGTTCAGTTGCCCAGACTCCACCCCGCAAGAGATTATGGGGTCGTTAAATGACAACAATGACGATGGTCCTCCAGCGAGGAACAAGAGATTGTTGTCCCTGCCCTGCCTGTGGACTTCAAGATTGTGGACTTTATGATCCTGGCACCTTCATCCAGAATTGTCCAGTGGAGTTTCCTCCAGGCTTCAAAGACATCGAACCGGGGAAGGCTGTCCCAAAACATTTTGTGCACACCAAGCTGATGGCGATTTTAGCCAACCTTGTTGCAAGGAATCAAATCACACTCCTTGCATTTCATTGCACAAATACTGGTTGGAATTAACTCCTTTCATTCTCCTAAGAGAACTAGAACCAAGGATCGCTGTAAGCTGCCCAGGGTCACTTGGATAGCGAGATGGGTGGCGTATAAATGTAATAAACAAAAATATGAAAAGATGGGCCAGTCAATACAGAGCCATGGGAGAATCTGTTCTCCAAGTTGTGGAGGCTGACTAATGATTGCGGTTGTTGCCTTTTTTCCTGGGTGGTTCTCCGGTATAGAAATCTGTCAACGTCCTTGAATTCCTAGTCTGCAAAAGGATGTTCAGGATCCTTCAATACGAGGGATGCAGGGGAGACAAAGAATAGATCAAAAGACATCTTATTCAATTAAAGAAAACACAGTTTGCAGGGATGTTGTGTTCTGATGTGTGAGTCTTTCTGTAAAATGGCGTTTTGGAGAATTCCATAGCTCTGGTACCTTTTGCAGGAATTAATTTTGGAGGAGGCAAATGCACCCATGAGCCAGGGATGAAATCCAGCAGGTTCTGACAGGTTCTGGAGAACCGGTAGTGGAAATTTTGAGTAGTTTGGAGAACCGGCAAGTAACATTTCTGGCTGGCCCCAGAGTGGGGTGGGAATGGGGATTTTGTAGTATCCTTCCCCTGCCACGCCCACCAAGCCACACCCATAGAACCGTAGTAAAAAAAATTGAATTCCACCACTGCCATGAGCCCATCTCTACCCAAGACTTTTTTTTACCAACGCTCTAGATTTTGGAACTGGCATAAAGATGTTGTATCCAAAGAGGAGTAACCTGAGTTCCAAGAACTTCATCTGGTCCTCAAAAATCTTGTGTGGGGCTCTTAAGAGAGAGTCAAAAGTTGTGGTAGCTATGCTCCTTACACTGACCAGAAGGGAAAAATTAATAAACACACGACCAAGGAGTAATTATGTGAATTAATGTTAATGAAAGCCACATACAAATGAATTGAAATCCTGTTTAATTTTGATCTCCATTAGTTTGAGAAGGGCAGTTCCTAGCATGCCACAGCTGAATGGGGTTCTCATTCCATAAGACATGGGTCTTCAAACTACGGCCCACGGGCCGCACGTGTCCCACCAAAGCCCTTAATCCAGCCCGTAAGGACCATGAGGCTGCCCCGCCCATCCTTCGGCCGAGTGCAGGACTTATCTTTGCTAGTCCCGCGAGGTTGGAACTGAAAGGTAAGGCCAACAATTTTGGCCTGCAGACTTTCTGGAGGCGGGGGAAGTGAAAAACGGGGCTCATAGATGCCCCAGGAAGTCAAAGAACAGGCAAAAACGGCCTGTTTTTTTACCTCCCTCGCCTTCAGAAGATAGATAGATAGATAGATAGAGCGAGAGAGAAAGAAAGAGAGAAAGAAAGAGAGAGACAGACACACACACACACACAGAGAGAGAGAGAGAGAGAGAGAGAGAGAGAGAGAGAAGGGAGACAGAGATTTCTCAAGCTCCTTAGGGCTGAGAAGAATTGCTGCAAAACTGAGTTTTCTGAAGTGGACCACTAGATTCCTAAACAACTGAAAAAATGATCTAGTAAAAAGAATAGTCAACCAAAAGAGCAACATGCAAACAAAAGCAAATAAAACACCCCCCAGGAGCAAAACAAATTAAAGTTTAATTTGTGTGCGTTGTTTAATGGACTGTTAAATTGGCCATGCCCACTTAGTCACATGACCTAGCCATACCCACCCACCTGGTCCGGTCCGATCCCCCAACAGTCTGAGGGACCGTGAATTGGCCCCCTGTTTAAAAAGCTTGAGGACCCCTGCCATAAGAGATTCTAGGTTCTTGTTCTGAGGAATGCAGGTGTGGGAAGGAAAAAGGACCGTCCCTGGGAACAAAACAGTAATCTTTATGCGTCAACCAACCTCAGAGAACACCAAGGACCCCTCGTTTCAATCCCAGCTGCAAATATTCTCCTTTATTGCCAATTTCTATTTCATTTAGGCACCATTAGAACAGTTATGCCAGGTCTATTCAAATCCTATTTCGCTCCATTAGCTGAGTTCACAGAACAAATGTAACCTGTCCCCCATTCATTTAGCCAACGTTCCTGACTGTTGATTTGGGCGATCATGCAGCCTGACTACAGATGAGGATAGAAGTTATAGACGTAGGCTGGAAATAGTTGATGGATTAGGAGCGGTTAGCTAATCTTGGTAGAACATCACTGCTCTCTTGTGGTAAATGAGAGGAGTTGTGAGGAGAAAACAACCAACTATTATTTTTTGCCCTCCTTTCTTGGTTCTGTCGCATTAGCTCCCTGGGTATGACATGCAGAGGTGGGCTTCAAAATTTTTACCAAGGGGTTCTCTGCCCGGTTGCTGGGTGGGCGTGACCATGGTGGGTGTGGCCTAGTCGGCCTCCTGCATCATGGCGGTGTGTGTGTTTTTGCCCTCCCTGGGCTCTGGAGGTTCTCATCGAGCCTCCGGGAGGGCGAAAATGGCCTCCCCAGGCTCCAGAGGCTGTCTTCCTGAACTTCCGGTAGGCCCATTTTTCGCCCTCCCCGAGCCTCCGCACACGCCCTGCACTTACTTGCACCCAAAATGGGCCACGTGGGGACTCCTGGGAGAGGTGAGGTGGGGCCAGCCAGGAGTGGGATTTGGGGGTTCTCCGAACTGCACAGAATCTTAGCTAGAGGTTCTTCTGAACCCCTGCGAACCTCCAGCAGACTACCCCTGATGCCTCATCCTGGGGACCCATAGGCAGACTCACACGATCCTCATTGTGGGAGCTTGTGGCTTCACTTGCACGTCGCTATGAATGTTGCGGTGTGCATACACGCATGCACACATGTTTATGTTTATGTTTACGTTTTATGTTTTATTAAATTTATATACCGCCCTGCTCCCGAAGGACTCAGGGCGGTGAACAGGCACAGAATAAAATACATAAATACAAAAGTTAGAAACAATTTAAAACCAAATTAAATAATTTAGCCCAAGACAATTAAAAAATCCCAATAATTTAAAACAAATTAAAATTTCAGTTGATAAAATTAAAAGAAAGGAGAGAAACATGCGCTTCTCCTCCCACAAAATCATCCCCTCTTTCCCCCCTCCCCCGACTCCGGGCCGCCAACCCAGATAAGATTGGGGACCCCTGCTGTAAAGCACTATGAAGCGGTATATAAGTCTAAGTGCTATTGTTGCACTTAGCAATAGGCACCACCGGATGCGTTGAAAAGCCTATGGGAGACATGACTATTTCTTGCACTTGTTCCTCATCAGTTTGGGAGAATTAAATGCTTCCACTTTCACCCCCCCACCAACCCTCTAGGAAGCATAGCAGATTGGTTGGAAGTTGCTCTTCGGCTTGCAGATATGACCTTAATTTCCCCAGGTGGCACAGGATGATCTTTCTGGATGGACCTGTCCATCCACATTCTCTGCATCACTCAATTATATGGGATGGAGTGTTTTCCTTTCGGCACTGAACAGCAGGTGGAGGCGAAGGGCCCATAGTTTATCATCTGAAATCAGGAGCCGGCTTTTGCTGATGGACAAATATCTTTGGTCGGGCCGTTCCTCAGGGCCAGCTTTCTCATTTGAGAACCCGTATATCAAAGTGGCAGAGTGTGTGAAGGCATTGTTCAAGAGACAATTGACCTTTGCTCCAAGAAATCTAATCTCTCTCTCTCTCTCTGTGTATGTGCACGCACACACGTGTGTAGCCTGGAGGAACTACACAACGTAAGTGAATGAGGGATGCAATTTATAGCTTTGTCACTGGCAGCTAAATGTCTTGGGACATTTTGCCTATTTATTTATTTGATTTACTTGATTTTTATACCGCCCTTCTCCAACAGGACTCAGGGCGGTAAACAGCCGAGATAAAACATAACATATAAAATTTAAAAACAGTTTAAAAGATATTAAATAATTTTGGCCCACAATTTAAAACAACCCAGTTAAAACCAATTTCAAATTAAAACCGAAAGGATGGGATCAAGCCAGCCTAGATGCTTGTCCTTTCCAGGTATGAATGCGTTTAGCCAAGCTCTGTTTGCTCTCACTGGTTTAAAGGGCCTTTTAATGAGGTTCCTGTTTGAAATATCTTTTCTTAAAGGTAAAGGTTCCCCTCACACATATGTGCTAGTTGTTCTCGGCTCTAGGGGGCGGTGCTCATCTCTGTTTTAAAGCCAAAGAGCCAGCGCTGTCTGAAGATGTCTCCGTGGTCATGTGGCCGGCATGACTTAATGCCAAAGGCGCACGGAACGCTGTTATTTTCTCACCAAAATGATCCCTATTTTTCTACTTGCATTTTTTACATGCTTTCGAACTGCTAGGTTGGCAGAAGCTGGGACAAGGAATGGGAGCTCCCACCGTTACATGGCATAGGGATTTGAACCGCTGAACTGCCGACCTTTTGATCGACAAGCTCAGCGTTTTAGCCACTGAGCCACCGCGTCCCTGATCTTTTCTTGGGAAGTGTCAAAAAGAGACGTTCTGGGTTAGGCCACCTGGAATGTGAATTTGGGGCTGGGTTCATGTAGAAGAGATCTTAAGCAAAAGATTAGCCATGGGAAAAGAAACCCAATGGATTCTCTTAATATTTATTTTTTTTTAAAACAATGACAGGAACTGCATTACATGCAGAAATAAAAGTTCAACCTATGTATTTTTGTGTGAATCTGATCTTTTGAAATGATCGCTAGTGCTTGGTTCCCAGTCATGATTTTTTCAGCTTTGTCCTTATTTTGCATTGCAGAGAATGTTGAATGCCACTTATTAAAATGAATGAAAATGATTGTCTTATGATTTGAGCTTCTGTTTCGCTCAGGAGATAAAATCAGGCATGTTGTAGATGTAGATCTTGATTCAAATACTAAATTAGGCCCATTATATTTCTCCATGAATATGAACATTGCATTCAACCAGCTAAAAATAGAGGGGAAATATAGGGTGCAACTAGTTGAGACACTAGAAAGAGTGCAGAGAAGAGCAACCAAGATGATTAGGGGACTAGAGGCCAAAACATACGGTGAACGGTTACAGGAATTGTCTATGTCTAGTCTAATGAAAAGAAGGACCAGGGGTGATCTGATAGCAGTATACTCCAATATTTGAGGGGCTGCCACAACAAAGAGGAGGTCAGCCTATTCTCTAAAGCACCTGAAGGCAGGACAAGAAGCAATGGGTGGAAACTAATCCAGGAGAGAAGCAACCTGGAACTAAGCAGAAACATCCTGACAGAGAGAACAATTAATCAGTGAAACAACTTGCCTCTAAAAATTGTGGGTGCTCAACCACTGGAGGTTTTTAAGCAGAGATTGGACAATCATCAAGTGTCCTGCCTGAGCAGAGGGCTGGACCAGAAGATCTCCAAGGTCTATTCTATTCTATTCTATTCTATTCTATTCTATTCTATTCTATTCTATTCTATTCTATTCTATTCTATTCTATTCTATTCTATTCTATTCTATTTCTATTTCTAGTCTAGTCTAGTCTAGTCTAGTCTATTCTATTCTATTTCTAATTCTATTCTATTCTATTCTATTCTATTCTATTCTATTCTATTCTATTTCTATTTCTTATTCTATTCTATTTCTTATTCTATTCTATTCTATTCTATTCTATTCTATTCTATTCTATTCTATTCTATTTCTAATTCTATTCTATTCTATTTCTATTTCTATTTCTATTCTATTCTATTCTATTCTATTCTATTCTATTCTATTCTATTCTATTCTATTCCATTCCATTCTATTTCTATTTCTATTTCTATTTCTATTTCTATTTCTATTCTATTTCTATTTCTTATTCTATTCTATTCTATTCCATTCCATTCTATTTCTATTTCTATTTCTATTTCTATTTCTATTTCTATTTCTATTTCTATTTCTATTCTATTCTATTCTATTCTATTCTATTCTATTCTATTCTATTCTATTCTATTCTATTCTATTCCATTCCATTCCATTCCATTCCATTCTAATTCCCAGAGGCCATGTGAGAACACAACCCATTCCAGTGCAGCCAGCGCAGCTTCTGAAAATTGCACAAGAACAGGGCGTGCTTTTGAGAATAGTCGTCGGGTGTTGGTGAACACCCGCCTGTCACCCAAAACCTTGTGGCGTGTCCCCTTTGACAGGCGTGTCATAAATTCACCATCATTTTCCCAGGGTCAGGGCTCAGCTCTGTCTCCCTTTGAGTCCACCTCGCTTGTGCTAAAGCAAGAGAGATTTAGTTTCAGCAGCTCTTGAGACTAATCCCCAAGGCACACCTGCGTCTCTTGTGGGGAGGCTGCTTATGGGACTTAAGAGGCGTCCTGTATTTTCTGGCCACGTTGGAGGATGGTGAGTAGATTTTGCAGAAGACTCACCTTCAAGGCTTCAACTACCTGATTGTCTGATCAAGAACAACCTCAAGTTTTATGGAAATCGCTAAATAGATTCCATGCCGGGGTAGGAAGATCAAAGGTTCATCTAAGAAAAGGGGGCTTCCTTCCCTATAGAAGATTCTCTGTATGAATTTGGAGAAGAGCAAACCATCTCGCACATGCTATGGTGCATACCATGCCCTACCACATGTATGAAGACCTCATGCTGGTGAGAAAAAAAATACTGTAAACACGGCCCAATACTGGGCATATGTCATTTAGTTTTAATCCTATTTGTGTTACATGCTTTTTCCACGTGCTACCCTTTTATCATCAAGTTTATTTGCTCAGTATTGAAGGTTAAGGTAAAGGTTCCCCACGCACATATGTGCTAGTCGTTCCCGACTCTAGGGGGCGGTGCTCATCTCCATTTCAAAGCCAAAGAGCCAGCGCTGTCCGAAGACGTCTCCGTGGTCATGTGGCCGGCATGACTCAATGCCAAAGGCGCATGGAGTGCTGTTACCTTCCCACCAAAGGTGGCCCCTATTTTTCTACTTGCATTTTTTACGTGCTTTCAAACGGCCAAGTTGGCAGAAGCTGGACAAGTAACGGGAGCTCACCCCATTACACGGCACTAGGGATTCGAACCGCTGAACTGCCGACCTTTCGATCGACAAGCTCAGCATCTTAGCCACTGAGCTACCACGTATCCCTATATGAGCCACTGCATCCCTATTGAAGGTCATATGTGTATAATTTGAAGACACTTTTAACAGGACTAAAGAAAGCTTCAAAGCATCCCTGGAAGAGTGGAGTACACCTTGAAAAGAACAAAGGAAGCTTCAAAGCATCCATGGAAGAGAAGATGACAGGTTTGCCTGGGGCATCCTAAAAGAATAGAGTTGCCCAACCCAACCCTTTGCTTCTTGAGTAATCCTCTCTTGCTGTTGGCCAGGGATCTCGTTCACTAGAGAAGAACAAGAGAGAGCTTCTGGCTGGGCTTCCAGAAACCAGCCGAGCTCTCAAATAACACCATGTACTCTCTCGCTCTTTGCCTCCTGATCCCGCTCCTGCATCCAGGTAAGTCCTTTGGATCGATAGAGCTTTATGGGATGATTTTTTTTGACCATGGAGGGGGTTGCTCCCGGCTCTTCTAGATGCGCTGCAGGAGTTTTGGTTTCTCTCTTCCATTTCTGATTACTCCGGTTTGCGAACAAACTCTTGGAAAGCCTTCCTTCGAAACTGAAGTGGCTTGATTGGCAACAACGAGCGATGTTAAACGTTTGGCTCCCTGCTTCCTGCAAAATTCTTCAGGCTCTCCCATCCCTCTTCACGCAGAGAAACCAATCAGGCTGGCTTTGTTTGAGCAGGTGGCAATCTCAATTGAGAAAACTTGTCTTTCTCCCTTTCCCAGTATTTTGATGCAGGTTTAAGGAAGAAGGGAATAAAGAACGGGTGGTAAAGGGGTGATTTTTCTCAATCAAGCTATGCGGAAAAGAGTTGAGCCATTGTTTGCTAGAAATCTTTTGAAAAGCCTTATACAAGGACATCATAAGTGTGTGTGTGTGTGTGTGTGTGTGTGGAGGTGCCATCTTCTTCCTGGTCCTCTGGAGGAGGAAGAACAGGGTCTATGAAACAAGAAACAGATAAGCCACAATGAAATCGGCACCTTTGGGGACTTTTCCATTCTTCTATCCCAAGAGCTGATGGACATCGCTAGTTGCAGACACCAAGTTATGCTAATCTCTTCTGGTTAGCTGGGGTCATGAGGATCTCAGTTGAACCAATAGCTTTCCGTCCCAATTTGGGGAAGATTTCTTTGCTTTAAGGATTACAGATCCATGATCTGAAACAATCAGATAACCTTTACTGTCATTTTTTTTTTTACCGTGGGCACACTGGCTCACATTGAAAATGAATTTTTGTTGCCTGCTCTCAAAAGAAAGTAGATCTCTACTTTCCCATACCCATACCCATACCCATACCCATACCCATACCCAACACACATATACACATGCTATATAGCAATAGCACTTAGACTTATATACCACTTCACAGTGCTTTCCAGCCCTCTCTAAATAGTTTACAGAGTCAGCCTGTTGCCCCCAACAATCTGAGTCCTCCTCCCTCGGAAGGATGGAAGGCTGAGTCAACCATGAGCCGGTGAGACTTGAACTGCCAAACTGCTGGCAGTCGGCAGTCATATATCTACATCCATATCCATATCCATATCCATATTTATCTCTATCTCTATCTCTATCTCTATCTCTCTCTCTCTCTCTCTCTCTATCTCTATCTCTATCTCTCTCTATCTCTCTCTCTCTCTCTCTCTCTCTCTCTCTCTCTCTCTCTCTCTCTATCTCTATCTCCATCTCCATCTCCATCTCTCTCTCTCTCATCTATCTATCTATCTATCTATCTATCTATCTATCTATCTATCTATCTATCTATCTATCTATCTTATCTATCTATCTGATATATATATATATAGATATGGGTAGATGGGTAAATAGATAGACAGACAGACAGACAGATATAGATAGATAGACAGACAGACAGACAGACAGACAAAGATAGATAGATAGATAGATAGATAGATAGACAGACAGATGACTGCCGACTATTAATCACTGTCCATTTTGAATACATAGCGGAAAGAGGAAACTTGAGAGTTCACAAGGTTGATGCTATAGGGAACAAAAATGTGACTGAATCTCTGCTTCAGAAACCACAAAGACACCCTCCCCACTAGGTAACAAGGAAAACAGGTCATGAAGAGGACATGTAGGGACCCAGACAACACTGTGGGCCCTGCTCAAGCATCCCTTATAAACTATGTCCTGGATAGAAAGGGGCGGACTACCAACAGAGAGACAGGCTCCGTGCTTTCCATGATGACAAGAGCAAATCAGTCTTTCTCGTCTTCCGTTCTCTTTGGTAAGACCCGATCCCATCAGGAAGTGCCTACCAAATGGCTAAAGATGGCAGATAGCCAGTCCTGGATTAGCCATTAAGCAAAATAATCACGTGCAAAGGGCACCAAGGGAGTGGGGCTAAAATAGAGGTGTTTTTCTCTCCCTTAGGTGTCAGACCCTTTCATCAACACACTTGACTTTAGTCAATTTTTTTTTGTAACTGTCCTTATTTGCCCTCAGGTTGCTCAACTAAGTTCCTCTAATGAGGAACAACAGAAGTTTAATGTACTTTAAGAGGTGTTTGTTTTGCAATGGCTTAAAGACATCTGAACAGCAATGCTATGGGCAATTCAGCACGGTCTAGTCTAGCCAATAAGAAATATGAGATTCTTTGCAACTCTACCCAGCTGCCTTTCTCTTCTCTTCTCGTCTCTTGTTTGTTTGTTTTTGTTTTTAAATTTTGGACCTGTTTATCCGTCTTAATTTTTTCTTAATCCTTAGCTCTCAGCCTTAAGGCTTAATCGTTCTGCAAGAAGTAGGATGGGTTGAGTTGACTCAGCTCCAAAACAGGCAAGGAATTGGTGTGTTTGTTCAGCCTGATCATTGATCCATAACTCATTTGGGTGGGTCCTTTTTCAGTCTTTTTTTTTAAAAATATTGATCCCCCCCCTTAGCAAAGTTCATGAGTTTTTAAAAGTAGAACAATTAGGGGAAGTTTAATTTAATTTAATCTAATTAATTCAATTTATATGCTGCCCCTCTCCGAAGACTCAGGGCGGCTCACAATACATTTTAAAAAATCATTATAAAAAACATTTAAAAATTAAAAACATGAAAAACATTAAAAACTCATTCACGCCATTCATGGCCGGATCTTGCCAGATCACAAGAGCAAGATCAACAGCCCCAGGCCTGCCAGAAAAGCCAGGTCTTCACTGCTTTTTGGAAGGCCAATAGGGTGGGGATGGTCCGGACCTCAGGAGGTAACTGGTTCCAGAGAGCTGGGGCAGCCACAGAGAAGGCCCTTCCCCCGCGGGCCCACCAGCCGGCATTGTTTAGCTGACGGGACCCGGAGGAGACCAACTCTGTGGGATCTTACCGGTTGCTGGGAGCTATGCGGTAAAAGGCAGTCTCGAAGATAACCTGGCCCTAAGCCATGTAGAGCTTTAAAGGTAATAACCAACACCTTGAATTGTGACTGGAGACCAATAGGGAGCCAGAATTCAATAGAGAATAATGATTTAGTGGAATCAAGTCCATGCGCTGTAGAATGAGAGGTCTTCGCTGGAGTACCGAACGCTGTAAAATACTTCTGAAGACAATTTCAGATATAAGTCACAAGCATACATTCTACAAGTGTTGAATTATTTAGCTTCTCCCATTTGCTCGTGATCTAAAACAGGAAGGCATTGGGGATTGGGGAGATGTGGTTTTCAGATTTGATATTTGATACCCATCTAGGTTCACGACAAACTGCTGGAAACACACTGTTTGTTCAAGCTCTATTCAGGCTGGAGATGAGTAGGTACTGAAATGGTTCTTCTGGCACCAATTTCATCGAGATGATTTTAGTCACTGTCTTTCAACATTTCCCTGTAGTTGATGCCATCTTCTGTTTCAACTGCACCAGCACAGAAGGTTATAATTGCAGCACAGCTCAGCAGAAATGTTCATTTGCGGTCAACAGCTGTATCACCATTGCCAGGGATGAGGACACAGGTCAGTAACTATCTTTCAGTCTGCCTCTAAAACAAATTAGTATGGAAAATAATGATATTTTTTTTCTATTTCTATTTCTGCTATTTCTAGATCTATCTATCTATCTATCTATCTATCTATCTATCTATCTATCTATCTATCATCTACCTACCTACCTACCTACCTACCTACCTACCTACCTATCTTCTATCAGAGAGTCTCTCTGTCTCTGTCACTTTGTCTCTCTCTCTCATCATCTATCTTCTATATCATCTCTCTCTCTCATCTCTCTCTCTTATCTATCTATCTATCTATCTATCTATCATCTATGTATCTATTTATCTTCTATATCATCTCTCTCTCTCTCCCATCCATCCATCCATCCATCCATCCATCCATCCATCCATCCACCCACCCACCCACCCACCCACCTACCTACCTACCTACCTATCATCTATCTCTCTGTCTCTCTCTCTTTCTATATCATCTCTCTCTCCTATCGATCTATCTATCGATCTATCGATCTATCTATCTATCTATCTATCTATCTATCTATCTACCTACCTACCTACCTACCTACCTACCTACCTATCATCTATCAGAGAGTCTCTCTGTCTCTCTGAGCACGTGTTGAGAGATTTACTTGCACCAATTCTTCTCTGAGGTTTGTAAGCTTCATAATTGTGATCTTTCCCCACACTGCTAGCTGAAATTCATTACTTGATTCAGAAGACAGAGATAGGAGGTTGGATCTTTTGTGCAAAAACTGTCCCTGAGTTAGGGTGGCCCATGCCGAACTCCAAGACTCCATCTCGCCAGCATGCATCATTATATGAGATGGTCATTATGAATATAGAATGATAGGGCTGGAGACCCCCTGCCCGAGGGAGGAGACTTTATTGCTTTCAAAAAGATTTCAAAGCAAATTGGTCAGGTTTGCCACAATACATGCAGAAGAGAGTCAGACTGGAAAGTTAAAAAATCTATTTACCAACCCACACTGGACCAGCCTGGCATACAGGTAGTCCTTGATTTATGACACTATCCTTTGGACAACTGTAGAGGAAAAGAAGGGAAAACATTCCTATTTCAGGAATTGACCTGACTTTTCTAATTGACCTGACTTCCATCCCCAGGGACCCAGGACATCGAGAACCCAGTTTACGAGAAGAAGTGCAATTCCGACGATCGATTGTGCAACCAGTTTTATGGCTTGGTGGCGGGGGATTTTCGCATGCGGTGGAATTCCAGCTGTTGCCGTGCCGATCGCTGTAATATTAAGGAAATAACTGGTAAAGAACTGGAGTTGTTTTGATCAAAGAAGCCTATTTTTGCTTAGTCTAATCACTTGAGCAAAATCATCTCATTTTGTAGAGATTCTCAGGTTCTTTTTTTGGGTCTCTCCATCCATAGTTCAAAAAGCATCTCAGAATCGGAATGGAATCCGTTGCAATTCATGCTTTGCCCATGGCACAGATTTGTGTCTTAATAAGACGGAGGTGGCCTGCACAGGTCCCATGACACACTGCATCCACTTTGCCACCCGTGCAAAGAAAGGTAAGTAGATAGATCCATCTTTTGTCCATTGGAATTCTACTTTCAATACGTAGTCCTCAACTTACAACCACATTTGGGACCAGAATTTCTGTTGTTGAGCAAGGCGGTTGTTAAATAAGTTGCACCCATTTTTTTTTTTTTTGGCCACAATTGTTAAATTGTGAATTACTGCAGTTGCTAAGTAAATCACATGGTTATTAAGCAAATACAGTTTCACTCATTGACTTTGCATGTTGGAAGCCAGTTGGGAAGGTCACAAATGGCAATCGCATGACCCTTGGGCATTGCAACCATTATAAATGCACATCGGTTGCCAAGCAGCCAAATTTTGATCACGTGACTGTGGCAACATTGCGATGGCTGTAAGTGTGAAGATCGGTCATAAGTCACTTTTCTCAGAGCCATTGTAACTTTGCTCGCAAAATTAATGGTTGTAAGTCAAGGACTTACAAAGGACGTGGTGGCTCAGTGGCTAAGACACTGAGCTTGTTGATCGAAAAGTCAACAGTTCAGAGGTTCGAATCCCTAGTGCCGCGTAATGGGGTGAGCTCCCGTTCCTTGTCCCAGCTTCTGCCAACCTAGCAGTTCGAAAGCATATAAAAAAATGCAAGTAGAAAAATAGGGAGCACCTTTGGTGGGAAGGGAACAGTGTTCTGTGCGCTTTTGGTATTGAGTCATGCCAACCACATGACCACGGAGACGTCTTCGGACAGCACTGGCTCTTCGGCTTTGAAACGGAGATGAGCACCGCCCCCTAGAGTCAGGAACGACTAGCACATATGTGCGAGGGGAACCTTTACCTTTACCTTAAAGTCAAGGACTAGTTTCTGACTCAACGTTTCTCAAAGTGAATTTGCAACCATGTTGATAAATAAGGAAGTGCAACAGAATCAAAAACTCACCGTTATTCTCAGAAGAATTCTAGAGATAGTTCCGTTCATTCAACCTGACTAATTCTTTCCCCTCCCATCCTTCCAATATAGAAACATTCAAGGACCAACAGGTTACCTTCACAGGATGTGCTACCAAGAACCTGTGCGACATGGGAGCGGTGGCATTGTTTGCTGCTGGCCGCGATGTGGATGTCACCACCAACATGTGCAGTTTTGCACCAGGAATTGTTTCTCGACACAACTTGGTCTGGTCCTTTTTAGTGGGGCTACTCATTCTTAATATTTGCGTCTGAGTTTTCCTACAAACTCCCAGCATTGCCTACTTGGTCATCTTCTAAGTAGTCCCTCCCTACTTCTTCTACCGTGTTGGTCTGCTTTCATCTCCCCTCTACAACAAAGTTGTTGTAACTTTACTTTACCAAAGAACTACCATATTTTTTGGAGTATAAGACGCACTGGATTATAAGATGCACCTATCTTTTTTGGTGAGGAAAACAAGAAAAAGAAATCTGCCTCTGCCTCCCAGCAATTTTTCCTTGTTGCAGCAAACAGCAAACAGCCTGCTTTACTTTCATTTTCGTTTTCAGCATAGTTTGATTAGCACAAGAGAAAAAAAAATCTGCTCCCAGCAATTTACCTCCTTGCAGCAAGCAGCAGAGGCCCATGCAAAACAGCTGAGAGCAAAACAGCTGAAAGTCGGGAGGCCGATCCAATCAACTTGTGCTAATTAGACTGTGCTGAAGCTGAAAGGAGCTGTTTCTTCTTGCTGCTTGCTACAAGGAGGTAAACTGCTGGGAGGCAGAGGCCAAAGGGTGGGGGTTAGTGGGTGGCGGGGCTACATTTGATGTATAAGACACACCTAAATTTCATTTTAGGGGGGAAAAAGGTGTGTCTAATACTCTGAAAAATACGGTAAGAAAGGCTGGCAAACCCTTCTCTCTAGTAATAGTTTACCAGTGGCTAGACACCCAGTCTGAAACCTGAAGGAAGGTGTTGGACATGGAATCAAATTGTGCAGCCAGTTCCTGTTTCTTTGGTCTTGGTCAGTGGGGAAGGTTTCTGCCCTGGGAAGGGTCCAGAAACTCACTTCTTCCAGAAGAGACAAATTGGCAAAGTGTGAGTAGAAGAAATCAGGGTGGTTTTACTGGATTTAAACATCATTGCCAAGCTTTTCATGTATTTAAGTGTGAAATATAAATGGAGGAGCAATTTGAGTGTTTTGATACCTGCACCCTAGCCCCACTCATGTTTTGCACTGCAGCCAGCCACTCAAGAAATTCTACCCTCCTCTTTAGTGGATAAAGAATTGGAATTGGACCAGGTTCAACTCTTTACCTAGCTATGAGAAACAGAAGCTGTATTTACTCACAACATGGTTATTCCATTTGCTTTGTTTGCACAACTGCAATATTGGCTAATTAAATGGAATCATGCAATATGGTAGGCCACCAAGTCACAATTATCCAATGTTGAAACTAACGATTCGTTACTACAGGTGACATAGTTAAACCTCCTATATGAAAACATCCACTGGATCTCCATCTCCTCCTCCTCCTCCTCCTCCTCCTCCCTCCTCCTCCTCCTCCTCCTCCTCCTCCTCCTCCTCCTCCTCCTCCTCCTCCTCCTCCTCCTCCTCTCTTTGACCCAGAGTTATTCCTTGCAGCTTTTGTAGCCTCTTCCTTTTCTGTAGGGCAACCAACAATGCTATTTTCCCTGCCCTGTGATTCATCATCAGGCCCAGATGGTCTAGTGCAGTGTTTCTCAACCTTGGAAGTTTGAAGATGGGTGAACTTCAACTCCTAGAATCCCACAACCAGTGCTGCTGGCTGGGGGATTCTGGGAGTTGAAGTCCACCCATCTTCAAGCTACCAAGGTTGAGAAACGCTGGTCTAGTGTGTCTCACTGATTCAGAGTTTCTCAACCTCCGCAGCTTTAAGAGATTGTTTTAAAACAACTGTAAGTGTTGTTAAACAGCAATTCAAAGTGCTTTTCAACCTCACCATGCTAGCTGGAGAGCTGTGGGAGTCGGTCCACACATTCTAAAGTTGTGGAAGTTGAGAAATGTTGCACTAGATCCGGTGTCTGCAACCTGCAGCTCTGGAGCCACATGTGGCTCTTTGACCCCTCTCCTGCGGCTCCCTACCAACCCAGTCGCGCAACCTGCTCTCTGCCCTGAGACACTGGCCCATGGCTGATGTCAACCTCGCTAACACAAGGGCTGGTGGGATGGGAATGGCATATGCACCAAAGACAAATTCCTTGTGTGTCCAATCACACTTGGCCAATAAAGAATTGTAATCTAATCTAATAGTGGTTGTTGTGAGGAAAATAGGAGGAGAAAGAAGTATTATATACAATATTTACAAAAATAATAAAGATGAGGTAAAAAGCGATTAAAATAAATAACTCCTGCCACTTGTTCCATCACTTGAATAACTCCACAAGACTCAATTATTTGCATTCTTAGTTTATTTAGGTGATAGCTTAATGACAGTTGAAAGTTAAGAAAGAACCTCAGAGTGAGCTAGAACATCAAAGCATAGTAATTAAAAACCCATCACTCATCACCAACGCAAATCACAAACTTTAATCTCTAACTTGAGTATCTTTGATCCCAAATTCTTACTTCTTTGGATGAAGCCCTTAATTCCATCCCCGCCCAAATATTCTTGAAAAGCCATTCCATCCTTCCAGTCCCTTAGGATTCTGGCATTCTACTCTTTCAACGTTTAAACGAAGTAATCCATGCCCAAGCTCCGTTTCTCCTTCTGGGTAGGTACAGGTATTCTTGTTTGCACATCCCTGGGCAGTGACTGTTGAACGGAATGCTGACACTGGGGAAGAAAAGGGGGAGAAGGAAGCATTTAGGAAACTTTTCTTAGTTTTCCCTTTCACTTTTAATGGTGTGGCACTGAGATACATTAACGAATGTATGCAGTGGTGGGATGCTGCCGGTTTAACAACTGGTTTGGTGATTGCACGCGCATCAGTGGTGGGTTCCTCCCAGTTCAGCCAAGCCGGTAGCGGTGACAATATGATGTCACTGAACCGGTTCACCCCCCGCCCTCCCCCACCCACGTTATTCTTACCTTTTATTTGGTCCCACCCCCAATCTATTGCTGCCTCCTGAGTCCCAGCTGATGACTAGAGGGAAAAAAACTGTTTAAACTCTTGCCGTGGGGCTTCAAAGGGCTGTCTTACATCTTATCAGTGTTAAAAGCAAACAAATGAGTCGGGTTGTAAGTGCGAGGACCTTCCAGAAATGACTCTGACCAGCTAACCACGCCCACCTAGTCACATGACCTTCAAGCCACACCCACAAAAAAGCCATGCCCACAGAACCAGTAGTAAAAAAAATTAGAACCCACCCCTGGCGTGCATGCCTGCTTTGCGTCCGTGCACAGTTTTACAAATACTAACCTTCTGTGTTACCACTTGGGAGTAACACAGCTGAGGAGCGGATTGCCGCTCTGCCACGCCAATCAGCTGAGAAGATAAAGGTAAGTAAAGCACAGGGGCAGGCGGGTGGGCCGGCCAACCTGATCGTCCGAGTGAACCGGTTCGCTCCCAGCTGATTGTCGGAGCTACCGGTTCACCCAAAGCAGTCCGAACTGGTAGAATCCCACCCCTGATACGTATGTATCTGTCCGGTCATCTAGACAAAGCCTTCCTGGTGAGGCAAATAAGGAGTGGATGAGATGTTTGATAGCCCATTGTCTTGGACAGTCTCTCCCCTGAGGCATGTCCTACCCCCACTCTGTCAACCACCCCCAAATTACTAAAAATCTGTTTTAAATCCAGCAGCATTTGGACCCCCATTGATTGAGTAAGGGGGATCTATCTCAAGTTTTGAATCAAAAGGTTTTCTTGTTGTTTTCTTCCTTGAAAAAAAAAAAAAAAGAACTGAACTGAACGTAGCCAAAGACCGAAATATGGGTTTTACTTTGTACTGTTTATGTTTCTCTTTCATTTGCTGTAGGTTGAATTTCATTTGTTTCTAAAATGTTCCTCCCCAAAATGATAAAGGATGAGGTTGCTCACGTGCGTAGGTGTTGAATTTCGCACTGAAACACTGGTCCTCATCACCGAGACACAGCACGGATCCATTTTGTTCAGAAGAACCATTTTGTTCATAAGAGCCTGGACAGTAGAACCCATTGGGTTTCATGAGCTCACGCCTTGGTACTGCAAAGAGGAAGCTTCAGAGTTAGCAAATACTTTTAACAACCACAATACTGGGTATGTCTAGTTTGATGAAAGGAAGGACTAGGGGAGACATAATAGCAGTCTTCCAATATCTCAGGGGCTGCCACAAAGAAGAGGGAGTCAAGCTCTTCTCCAAAGCACCTGAGGGCAGGACAAGAAGCAATGGGTGGAAACTAATCAAGGAGAGAAGCAACTTAGAATTAAGGAGAAATTTCCTGACAGTGAGAACAATCAGTGGAACAACTTGCCTCCAGAAGGCCTGAATTCTCCAACACTGGAAGTTTTAAAGAAGAGATTGGATAGCCATTTGTCTGAAGTGGTGTAGGGTTTACTGCCTAAGCAGGGGGTTGGACTAGAAGACCTCCAAGGTTCCTTTCAACTCTGTTATTCTATTCTATTCTATTCTATTCTATTCTATTCTATTCTATTCTATTCTATTCTATTCTATTCTATTCTATTCTATTCTATTCTATTCTATTCTATTCTATTCTATTCTATTCTATCCCATCCCATCCCATCCCATCCCATCCCATCCCATCCCATCCCATCCCATCCCATCCCATCCCATATCCTATCCTATCCTATCCTATCCTATCCTATCCTATCCTATCCTATCCTATCCTATCCTACCCTACCCACTCTACTCTACTCTACTCTACTCTACTCTACTCTACTCTACTCTACTCTACTCTACTCTACTCTACTCTACTCTACTCTACTCTACCCTACCCTACCCTACCCTACTCTACTCTACTCTACTCTACTCTATTCTTTCTGAAGTATTTATAGCTCAATTAAACGCCCTCTAATCATTTTGACTACATTTCTTGTCATTCTCAGTCAGGAAAAGGTTTGTTTTCCCATTGTGTTCATACTGGAGTAAGGCATGAAATTTGGAAAGCATGATTTCTTAATGAACTTAAAGGAACTTAGTGGGGTCTTTAGAAATGACTCAAAATAACATTTTAACCTCCTCCCCTCTTGCTCCGTCTGATTTATGTCAGAAGGATCATTCCATTGAGGCTGGAGGGGGTTTCTCAATAGATGGTTCTCCTTTTAGCGACAACGTCTTCCTAAGGACTTTCATGCTACTTGATCCCTCCACCGGCAAACATACAGGGTGCCGAAAGCAGTGACAACCTGCTCTTTCAAATGGGAGAGTCTGCTGCAGAGATGGGTTTCAGCAGGTTCTGACCAGTTCTGGAGAACCGGTAGTGGAAATTTTGAGTAGTTTGGAGAACCGGCAAATGCTATCTTTGACTGGCCCTGCCCCCATCTATTCTCTGCCTCCAGAGTCCCAGCTGATTGGGAGGAAATGGGGATTTTGCAGTAACCTTCCCCTGGGGTGGGGAGGGAATGGAGATTTTACAGTATTCTTCCCCTGCCACACCCACCAAGCCATGCCCACCAAGCCACACCCACAGAACTGGTAATAAAAAAAAATTTGAAACCTACCGCTGGTCTGCTGGTTGTTAGAATGGGCATTTTAATCTCAGGTTACTTACTAGGAAGAGGTGCTGTATTACAGCCATCGGTCTCACAACACTCTACTCTCAGCTGCTGGAATTTGCCGGCTACCGATGTGAGGCCATAATAAGCTTTGGAGCATTGCTTATCTGTTGCACATGACTTGTAAGTAAAGGATAGTGGAGCACTGGCTGCAAAATTAAATCAGAAAAACAAAACAAAACCTCATTGTGGCAGGTAACACAGAAATAAAAACATCCACCCTTCCAATTTAAAGGTTTAAATTCAGATGCTTCTGATGATCAATTCTAAGTAGTGGAGAGGTTTTCAGCTGAGGATAAGGGGGCATAGATCTCGTGATGCTCCCTCTAGATTATCCTGCAATGAAATGGAAATCATGGAGAGGTGCCATAAAGACAGGGATGGGTTCTACTTACCTTTACTATCGGTTTGCAATGGGAGCACACGTGCAAGCGCAGATCGTCCATGATGACATCCGGGCGGGTAGGCGGAGCCTCTCGCTGCTTTTACTACCGGTTTGCAAGAACCAGACTAAACCGGGAGCAACCCATCACTGCATAAAGAACTGCGGTGGCACAGTGTTAGAATGCAGTACTGCAGGCTACTTCTGCTGACTGCCGGCTGCCAGCAGTTTGGCAGTTCGAATCTAGGGGTGAAATGCTCCCGGTTCGGACCGGATCGCCCAATCCGGTAGTGATAGCGGCAGGTGGTTCGGAGAACCAGTAGCAAAAATCCCTCCCCACCCCCATGCCCAGCTGAGCCGCGCAATCATCAGAGGCTTTTTATTTTATTTTTAAAAGCATTTTTTCTACAACCTCTTCAGCCGAAAAAATGCTTTTAAAAGTAAAAAGAAAAGCCTCTGCCGATCAGGCAAGTCAGCTGGGATCGTCAGAGGCTTAAAAAAAAAAAGAAAAGCCTCTGCTGATCAGGCAAGTCAGCTGGGATTGCCAGAGGCTTTTAAAAGCATTTTTTTACAACCTCTTTGGCCAAAGAGGTTGTAGAAGAAATGGTTTTAAAAGTATATAAAAAAAAAGTTGGCCACGCCCACTCAGTTATATTACACCCCCCCCCACCACCAAGCCACACCCACAGAACTGGTAATAACAAATTTTACATTTCACCACTGTTCGAATCTCATCAGGCTCAAGGTTGACTTAGCCTTCCGTACTTCCGAGGTCAGTAAAATGAGGACTCAGATTGTTGGGGGCAATACGCTGACTCCGTAAATTGCTTAGAAAGGGCTGTTTAAACACTGTGGAGCGGTATATAAATCTAAGTGCTATTGCTATTGCTACTAGAGAGCATTCTAACACCTTTGACTTCACCTGGGAGAAATTTACTCCAACTTCTTACTCCAGATAGGTTCGGATGAGATGGAGAAGAGTGATTAGAGAGCATTCTAACACCTTTGACTTCACCAGGGAACGTTTCTATTCTTTTGAGCTGAATGAGGTGCAGTATGATGAGTTTAACAGATGCCGTTGTGTTCCTGATTGATGGCAACTAGATGTAGGAAACAGCCCAGGTACGGGGAAATGTCTGTTGTGACTCCCACCAACACCTATAAATCACCCCTTGATGCTCTGGGGACCAAAGGTATGAACATGGCAAACATCATTAAGACTGAAAGTGCATTTCACTCACTCATACTGCTGCGAAAGGAAAGTGAAAGACAATATTTTTCATCCGGTCCACATTCCACCAACTTCATGTTCTCGTTTTTGCATTCTTCTTTACAGGCAAAGCAGGACTGGCAGTTTAAAGATGCCGCTGCAAATAGAAGAAGAAAAAAAGGAAGGAACGAAGGGAGGGAGGGAGGAAGAGAGGGAAGGAGGGAAGGAAGGAAGGAAGGAAGGAAGGAAGGAAGGAAGGAGATTTCTAATCAGTCATGCTGTAGTTCTAGCAATGTTGAAGATCTGTAATGAGATAATTATCAGGCAGTCCTCAACTTACGGTGATCATTCAAAATATAGCGATTCCTTGAGAGAACCCACAATTGAAATTCTTCCCTTACTTTGGACAAATCCTTAACTACAATTTAGTCAAAATTCTTCCAGATTTCTCTTCCCTCCCATATTTACCGCTGGTGTTACCTGTTGAGATGACTGAAGAGAGGAGGCACAGGACAAAAATTCGAGCAGACATTATGATGACAATGGTGAATCGACTGTGTTTAGTGACGGCAGTGTGAGATATTTATAGTTCCTGGTGTATGCCGACCTTGGAGGATGAGTTTGAAGAAATCTGCTGAGGAGGTGGAAGGGGAGTTGGGGATGACAATCAAATTCCACACAGAGTAGTAGAGCAACATCAACTTACACAAGAAGTTGGGGCATGGGAAAACCTGTACAGAATCCATCAAGATGAGTTAGGCAGTTAGTCATATTGATGGTGAAGAAAAACTTGATCTGTGCTCTTCCAGTTCATGATGTGGGGCCCATGTGGTAATGCCCATCTATTAACGGGGTAAGAAATGAGGCTCAAAATCACCATTGGGTTGAGATTATTTTGGTAACATTTCAGGAGGAACCATAAATGTGATCGGGCAGTGTAGAAGCACCTAGCTCAATAGTAGTAACTGGGAGTGGGCAATCACTTAAATATGAGCCAGCTGTGTGTTGCAGCTTCCAAAAAAGCCAACACAGTTTATTTATTTATTTATTGGTTCGATTTATATGCCGTCCTTCTCCGGAGACTGTTAAGCAATAGCCTTCATACTTTTGTATATACCTGCTTTGTAGGGCTTTTGGCCCCTCCTAAGCGATGTTCTTTTTTATACAAAGTCAGTTTATTGCCCCCCCCAATCCGGGTCCTCATTTTACCTACCTCGGAAGGATGGAAGGCTGAGTCAACCTTGAGCCCGCTGAGATTTGAACTTGCAGTAATTGCAGGCAGCTGGCAGCTAAGTGCTACTTAACAGCACTTTAGTCTGCTGCGCCACCAAGGCTCAATAGTTCTAGGCTGCATTAACAGAGGGATAGAATTAAGATCACGTGAAGTGTTAATACCACTTTATAATGCCCTGGTAAAATCACACTTGGAATATTGCATCCAGTTTTGGTCACCACAATGTAAAAAAAAGGTTGAGAAGAGCAACAAAGATGATTAGGGGACTGGAGCCTAAAACATATGAAGAACAGTTGCAGGAACTGGGTATGTCTAGTTTAATGAAAAGAAGGACTAGGGGTGACATGATAACAGTCTTCCAGTATCTAAGGGGCTTCCACAAAGAAGAGAGAGGATGTGTGGTCAACCTATTCTCCAAAGGACAAGAAACAATGGGTGAAAACTAATCAAGGAGAGAAGCAATTTAGAACTAAGGAAACAATTCCTGATAATGAGAACAATTAACCAGTGGGAAACTTGCCTCCAGAAGTTGTAAATGCTCCAACATTGGAGGTTTTTAAGAAGAGATTTGACAACCATTTGTCTGAAATGATATAGGCTTTCCTGCCTACATGGGGGGCTTGGATTAGAAGACCTCCAAGGTCTCTTCCAATTTATTCACCAGGAAGGTGTGATGAAACAAGAATGTCCTCCAGATTCTTCTCTCTACCACAGGGGTCTCCAACCTTGGCAACTTTAAAACTTGTGGGCTTCAACTTTGAGAGCTGGCTGAGGAACTCTAGGAGTTTAAGTCCACAATTTAATTTAATTTAATTTAATTTAATTTAATTTAATTTAATTTAATATTTAATTTAATTTAATTTAATTTAATTTAATTTAATTTAATTTAATTTAATTTAATTTAATTTAATTTAATTAATTTAATTTAATTTAATTTAATTAATTTAATTAATTTAATTTAATTATTTAATTTAATTTAATTTAATTTAATTTAATTTAATTTAATTTAATTTAATTTAATTTAATTTAATTTAATTTAATTTTCGCATTTCTATGCCGCCCAACTCTCAAGGGACTCTGGGAGGCTTACAGCAAAAATAATGCGAACAATGAACATAGAAAAATTATTATTGGTGTAATGTGGGTGTACCTAGGTGCACCCACAACAGCTCGCGCAGCTGCATTCTGGACCAACTGTAGTCTCCGAACACTCTTCAGGGGTAGCCCCATGTAGAGCGCGTTGCAATAATCTAACCGTGAAGTGACAAGGGCATGAGTGACTGTGAGGAGAGCCTCCTGATCCAAGTAGGGTCGCAATTGGTCGCAACCAGATGAGCCTGTGCAAAGGTCCCCCTAGCTACAGCTGCCAGATGTTGCTCTAATCTCAGCTGTGAGTCTAGGAGGACACGCAAATTGCGAGCCCGTTCTGAGGGGGACAATTTCTCCCTCCCAGAACCAAGGATGGACAGTCGACATAGTCTTTAGGAGGCAATACCCAAGTCTTCAAGTTGCCAAGGTTGGAGACCCCTGCTCTAGCATATCTATCTATGGGCTGAAACACTGCTGACATTCCTCGGTTGAACATGTCTACTCTGTCCAGCTGGGCCAGTTTGCCAGGTTCACAGATAGGAGACCCATGATACGCTCAAAGAACCACTCCTTCCTAGAAACCGTGGATTGTAAATCACCCTGAATTCAATACTGTTGAATTCCATTCGTGTTGCACCGGATTGCAGCAGAACATTTGCAAGAATTCACATAAATTAAGCTCTGCAACTTTTTGGACCATTCCATAAGAAAGTCCGGAATGATGAGCTGCGTGTGGGAGGGAAAGGACAGTGGGAAAGAGTAGCTAGTTGAATGAGGAAATAATTGAACCTGGTCCCTCTAGGCTTGGCGCCAGCTCCCTTATGCCTCCAGGCCCATGGTTAAACTGCTTTGCAAACAGCAGAAAGATACTTCTGGAAAAGAGGAGGCGTCAGTTTCTCTCCTGAATTATGGGAATTTGTAATGCGGACAACATGAGGCAAGCAGTGGTGGGATTCAATTTTTTTTACTACCGATTCTGTGGGCGTGGCTTGGTGGGCGTGGCAGGGGAAGGTTACTGCAAAATCCCCATTCCCTCCCAATCAGCTGGGACTCGGGAGGCAGAGAATAGATGAGGGCGGGGCCAGTCAGAAGAGGTATTTACCGGTTCTCCGAACTACTCAAAATTTCTGCTACCGGTTCTCCAAAACTGGTCAGAACCTGCTGAATACCACCTCTGGAAGCCAGACATCAGCATGCAAATGTGGTGGGTTGCCCCCGGTTCGGACAGGTTCACAAGAACTGGTAGTTCAACTAGTGGGAGACCCCGCCCACCGCCCCAGATGTCATCATCGGCAACCTGCAATCCCGTTGCGAACTGGTAGTAAAGGTAAGTAGAACCCACCCCGATGCAAAGAGAGAAAATGTCAGTGTCATGTTTTCTTCAAGGCCATCTATCCTGTCTGGGTAACAGCCTGACTAATGTAATTGAGCAGAGAAATATTTTGGAGAGCATCAAGATGGTTGAAGTGAGGAAGGCTTGTTTTTCTTTTTCGGTTTAGCATTTTTTTTAATTGAAAACAACTTTTGGTTGATTGTTCTCACTGTCAGAAAATTCCTCCTCATTTCCAGGTTGAATCCCTCCTTGTTCAGTTTCACGAGACTTCCTTCAATTCCAGCCTATCCAGGAGTGGGATTCAGCCGGTTCAGACCGGTTTGAGTGAATTGGTAGTTACGGCCAGTGGCTGGGCCCACCCACCTGCCCCGGCCAGAGGTGGGTTTCACCAGGTTCTGACCAGTTCTGGAAAACCGGCAGCGGAAATTTTGAGTAGTTCGGAGAACCGGTAGTAAAAATTCTGACTGGCCCCGCCCTCATCTATTCTCTGCCTCCCAAGTCCCAGCTGATTGAGAGGAAATGGGGATTTTGCAGTATCCTTCCCCTGCCATGCCCACCAAGCCACGCCCCCCAAACCATGCCATGCCCACCAAGCCACACCCACAGAACCAGTAGTAAAAAAATTTGAATCCCACCACTGGCCCCAGTGCTATCCTGTGCTATACAATCACTGCGTTTTTGATTCTGGGCAAACTGGTTGTTAAATCATGTGAAGCCCACTTCTGAACCTATCTCTTGATATTTCAAAGAGCAAGCAATGGAAATGCAGTATATCAAATAAATGCAAAGCTATGAGGATGGGGCTAAATATATTCAGATGTTGATGACCAGTAATCTGGATTTCCCCCCTGCCCCCGCTCCATTTCTACCATCTTTATATCCTCATTTTGGAGGGGGAGAAAAGGAATGAAGATATGTAACATAGGACCAGCTAATGGAGTCATAAACATCCTGCTTTTGAAATTCAAAATTAGTTTCATTTTTTTCCCTTAGTAGGTATCCTAAATGGTTTCTTTAGCTGTGGTATGTTTGAAGAAGAAAAGGGAAGCCAAAGAGATTGGAGGTTGATGCTATTCAGCTCACCAATCATTTTAGATGTTTAAATCCCCCTTGATTTTGATTAGAGTGAGACCATTTTTTAAAAATCAAGTTTTATTCACTTATACATAAGGGTCACATCTACTTAGTTCTGGACCAATGTATGATGCCATAAATAATCATTAACAGAAATTAAAATTTAATAGCTCTGCAGACAAAGCACCATAATTTAACACCAGCTGTCTGCAATTAAAGTAAGTTCGAATCTCACCCAGCTCAAGGTTGACTCAGCCTTCCATCCTTTCTAAGGTAGGTAAATTGAGGACCCAGTTTGTGGGGGCAATAAGCTGACTTTGTATAAATATACAAAAGTATGAAGGCTACTGCTTAACGCACTGTAAGCCGCCCTGAGTCTCTGGAGGAGGGCGGCATATAAATCAAATTAAAAAAAAACAAAACCCTTTGCAACATTTTTTTTCAAGGATGCCCATGGACTTTTTGGAATGGAAATGGAAATTGAAAAAATTCACAGTGCGTTCTCTGTTAGGTCTGTGACATTTCTTGTCAAGTTCATGCCTTCAACTTGAAAATCCTGGATCATGTGAGGTCAAAGGGCCGTCCTACAGCTGATCAGTGTTAAAAGCAAACAAATGAGTCGGGTCGTAAGTGCGAGGACCTTCCAGAAATGACTCTGACCAGCTAGCCACGCTCACCTAGTCACATGACCTCCAAGCCACACCCACAAAATAAGCCACGCCCACAGAACTGGTAGTACAAAAAAATTAGAACCCACCCCTGGGTAGCACCTAGGCTTATATACCGTTTCATAGTGCTTTTCAATGCCTATATTTATGAAAGAGCTCTACCCTGGGGATTTGTCTCCCAGTTTGAGACGAAATCAATCAAAGTAGGAGGGCAAGGGGGAGTTATTCAAAAAAAGCTGTCTTGCGTGATAAAGATAACAGTAACCGAGTCGGAAGGGACCTTGGAGGTCATCTAGTCCAACTCCCTGATGTTCATCCATATTTTGACCTCTATCAATCAAATTGGCTGTGAGGCTGTGATAGACATTAAAAGGGTTAGTGGTTATCATGAAACTTTGCTAACTGGAATATTTGCTTCCTCCAGTGGAAAATCATGATGAACTTCAACCAAATGGGTTACAGTGCCCAGGGCTGCTATGCACTACATGAGGATTCTTGTGAAGCCAATCAAACTGTAATCTGCATTGGCAATGAGGATCAGTGTTTTACCCTAAGTAGTACCATAATAGCTTGTGAGCAGACATTTCCTTCCTTCCTTCCTTCCTTCCTTCCTTCCTTCCTTCCTTCCTTCCTTCCTTCCTTCCTTCCTTCCTTCCTCCCCACCTTCTCTTCCACCATCCCCCCTCCCTCTTTTTTTTTTAAATAAAGGAAGATTATCTTTTTGGAGAAACATTATCAAGCAGTTAATAGGAGCCCTGGTAGCGCAGCAGACTAAAGCACTGTTATTAACATCAGCTGCCTGCAAGTTCAAATCTCACCAGGCTCAAGGTTGACTCAGCCTTCCATCCTTTCTAAGGTAGGTAAAATGAGGACCCAGTTTGTGGGGGGCAATAAGCTGACTTTGTATAAATATACAAAAGTATGAAGGCTATTGCTTAACTCACTGTAAGCCGCCCTGAGTCTTCGGAGAAGGGTGGCATATAAATCAAATTAAAAAAAAAAAATACCCCTTTGCAACATTTTTTTTCAAGGATGCCCATGGACTATAATTCCCAGAATTCCCCTGTCAACATGGACATTGCTGAAAATCCTAAGAATTGAAACCTGTATTTTAGAGATCAGCTGCTCGGGAAAAGAAAAGAAGGAAGAATTTTTGAAAATTTGTGGAAAATAATGTTTGGAAATTTCAAGGCAAAAGTTCTCCAGGTGTGCTATGATTACTGGAGAATATGTGTTGAAGAGGAGGTTGACTGGGAGAGTAGAAGAATAGAGTTGGAAGGGACCTTGGAGGTCTTCTAGTCCAGCCCCCTGCTCAAGTAAAAGTAAGTAGAACCCTCCCCTGAACTGCGGGAGGCCTTTCAAAGGAAAGTACCTTGAGATTATTGATATGAATACTTAAGAATGGATGTTATGAGAGACAAGTTCCATCTTAGAAACCAGGAGATTGTGAGTTCTGCTCCTGCCTTAAGCAAGAAAGCCAATTGGGTGACTTTGGGGCAGTCCCTCTCTCTCAGCCCCACCTCACATAGAAAAAACAATTGCTACCAACCTGCCTTCCATTGAGGACCTGTATACTGCACAAATCAAAAAGAGGGTTGTGAAAATATCTACAGACCCCTCGCATCCTGGACATAAATAGTTTCAACTCCTACCCTCAAAAAGACGTTATAGAGCACTGCACACCAGAACTACTAGACACAAGGACAGTTTTTTCCCGAACACCATCACTCTGCTAAACAAATAATTCCCTCAACACTGTCAAACTACTCACTAAGTCTGCACTACTATTACTATTAATCTTCTCATCGTTCCTATCACCCATCTCCTCCCACTTATGACTGCATGACTGTAACTTGTTGCTGTATCCTTACGATTTATATTGATTGTTTCCTAGTATGATTCGATGGCTTATTTGTACCCTGTGACTATCATTATGTGTTGTATCTTATGATTCTTGGCAAATGTATCTTTCCTTTGTATGTACACTGAGGCCATATGCACCAAAGACAAATTCCTTGTGTGTCCAATCACATTGGCCAATAAAGAATTGTAATCTAATCTAATAGTGGTTGTTGTGAGGAAAATAGGAGGAGAAAGAAGTATTATATACAATATTTACAAAAATAATAAAGATGAGGTAAAAAGCGATTAAAATAAATAACTCCTGCCACTTGTTCCATCACTTGAATAACTCCACAAGACTCAATTATTTGCATTCTTAGTTTATTTAGGTGATAGCTTAATGACAGTTGAAAGTTAAGAAAGAACCTCAGAGTGAGCTAGAACATCAAAGCATAGTAATTTAAAACCCATCACTCATCACCAACGCAAATCACAAACTTTAATCTCTAACTTGAGTATCTTTGATCCCAAATTCTTACTTCTTTGGATGAAGCTCTTAATTCCATCCCCTCCCAAATGTTCTTGAAAAGCCGTTCCATCCTTCCAGTCCCTTAGGATTCTGGCATTCTACTCTTTCAACGTTTAAACGAAGTAATCCATTCCCATGCTCCGTTTCTCCTTCTGGGTAGGTACAGCCATTCCTGATTGTACATCCCTGGGCAGTGACTATTGAACGGTATGCTGACACTGGGGGAGAAAAGGGGGAGAAGGAAGCATTTAGGAAACTTTTCTTAGTTTTCCCTTTCACTTTTAATGGTGTGGCACTGAGATATATTAATGAATGTATGCAGTGGTGGGATGCTGCCGGTTTAACAACTGGTTTGGTGATTGCGCGTGCATCAGTGGTGGGTTCCTCCCGGTTCGGTCCGGTTCGGCCGAGCCGGTAGCGGTGATGATATGACGTTACCGAACCGGTTCTCCCCCCCGCCCTCCCCCACCCACGTTATTCTTATCTTTTATTTGATCCCACCGCAAACTCTTGCCGTGGGGCTTCAAAGGGCCGTCTTACAGCTGATCAGTGTTAAAAGCAAACAAATGAGTCGGGACGTAAGTGCGAGGACTGGTCGTAAGTGCGAGGACCTTCCAGAAATGACTCTGACCAGCTAGCCACGCCCACCTAGTCACATGACCTCCAAGCCACACCCACAAAAAAAGCCACGCCCACAGAACCGGTAGTAAAAAAATGTAGAACCCATCCCTGGCGCGCATGCCTGCTTTGCGTCCGTGCACAGTTTTACAAATACTAACCTTCTGTGTTACCACTTGGGAGTAACACAGCTGAGGAGCGGATTGACGCTCTGCCGCGCCAATCCGCTGAGAAGATAAAGGTAAGTAAAGCACAGGGGCAGGCAGGTGGGCCGGCCAACCTGATCGTCCGAGTGAACCGGTTCGCTCCCAGCTGATTGTCGGAGCTACCGGTTCATCCAAAGCAGTCCGAACCGGTAGAATCCCACCCCTGATACGTATGTATCTGTCCGGTCATCTAGACAAGGCCTTCCCAGTGAGGCAAATAAGGAGTGGATGAGATGTTTGATAGGCCATTGTCTTGGACAGTCTCTCCCCTGAGGCATGTCCTACCCCCACTCTGTCAACCACCCCCAAATTACTAAAAATCTGTTTTAAATCCAGCAGCATTTGGGCCCCTGTTGATCGACTAAGGGGGATCTATCTCAAGTTTTGAATCAAAAGCTTTTTTGTTGTTTTCTTCCTTGAAAAAAAAAAAAAGAACTGAACTGAACGTAGCCAAAGACCGAAATATGGGTTTTACTTTGTACTGTTTATGTTTCTCTTTCATTTGCTGTAGGCTGAATTTCATTTGTTTCTAAAATGTTCCTCCCCAAAGTGATAAAGAATGAGGTTGCTCACGTGCGTAGTTGGTGAATTTCGAACTGAAACATTGATTCTCATCACCAAGACACAGCACGGATCCATTTTGTTCAGAAGAACCATTTTGTTCATAAGAGCCTGGACAGTAGAGCCCATTGGGTTTCAGGAGCTCACGCCTTGGTACTGCAAAGAGGAAGCTTCAGAGTTAGCAAATACTTTTAACAACCACAATACTGGGTATGTCTAGTTTGATGAAAAGAAGGACTAGGGGAGACATGATAGCAGTCTTCCAATATCTCAAGGGCTGCCCCAAAAAAGAGGGAGTCAAGCTATCCTCCAAAGCACCTGAAGGCAGGACAAGAAGCAATGGGTAGAAACTAATCAAGGAGAGAAGCAACCTAGAACTAAGGAGAAATTTCCTGACAGTGAGAACAATCAGTGGAACAACTTGCCTCCAGAAGGCCTGAATTCTCCAACACTGGAAGTTTTAAAGAAGATGTTGGATAAACCTTTGTATGAAGTGGTGTAGGGTTTCCTGTCAAAGCAGGGGGTTGGACTAGAAGACCTCCAAGGTTCATTCCAACTCTGCTATTCTATTCTATTCTATTCTATTCTATTCTATTCTATTCTATTCTATTCTATTCTATTCTATTCTCTTCTATTCTATTCTATTCTATTCTATTCTATTCTATCCTATCCTATCCTATCCCATCCCATCCCATCCCATCCCATCCCATCCCATATTTTATCCTATCCTATCCTATCCTATCCTATCCTATCCTATCCTACCCTACCCTACCCTACCCTACCCTACCCTACCCTACCCTACCCTACCCTACTCTACTCTATTCTTTCTGAAATATTTATAGCTCAACTAAGCGCCCTCTAATCATTTTGACTACCGTATTTTCCAGCGTATAAGACGACTTTTTAACACATGAAAATCTTCTCAAAAGTCGGGGGTCGTCTTATACGCCGGGTGTCGTTCTCCTGTAACCAGGCTCCTGTAACCAAAAGACTCTGACGAGCCTTAAATGGCTCTGGCGATCGAAGCTCTGACGATCCCAGCTTTGCTTGCTAATCAGGCAACTCAGCTGGGATGCCAGAGCCCAGAGCCCTGTAAAAGGAAAAGTTTTCCCCCTCCAGCTTGCTTACCTTAGCTGCTAATCGCAACGCTTGCCTTGCTTCGCTTGCCTGAATCCATTCCATCAGCAAGCCACTCCCTGCCTGCAATCATGCAGGCAGGAGTTGTGGACTTCAACTCCCAGAATTCCTCAGCCAGCAAAACAAAGCTGGCTGAGGAATTCTGGGAGTTGAAGTCTACAAGTCTTAAAGTTGCCAAGGTTGGAGATCCCTGTTCTATTGGGTAAGTTTTTTTCCCCTTTGGGAGCTTTAAAAAAAATAGTCAATTGGGTTTTTTTTAGTTCTTCTTTTTTAGACCTAGCCATTTAAAGTTTAGGAAGTTTTAAATTTAGCTTTCATATAAAAATAAAAATAAAATAAAATAAAGTAATATTTGTGCAGCTTTCTGAGATTTAGTGTGTTTCTGTAGTGTTTCACTCTAACTACACAAACACACAAAATCTCACAAAGCTGTATGTGGAATTTTGTGTGTGTAAAGTGTGAAAGTTGGTTTTTTGGGCTTTTTGTGGCTGTGTGAGGTTCCTGCTTGTTGCAGGGGCCATTTTGAGTCTAGCACAGCTGCTTTTACATTGTGGGTGAGCCTGTTGTGTTGTGTGTGTGTAAAGTGTGAAAGTTGTTTTTTTGGGCTTTTTGTGGCTGTGTGAGGTTCCTGCTTGTTTCAGGGGCCATTTTGGGTCTAGCACAGCTGTTTTTACATTGTGGGTGAGCCAGTTGATGTTTTTTAATTTTTATTTGGTGTGCGTTGGAAGAGGGGCAGTCTTATACGGCGAGTATAGCCCAAACCCTATATTTTAACAGGAAAAGTCAGGGGTCGTCTTATACGCCCAGTCGTCTTATACGCCGGAAAATATGGTACATTTCTTGTCATTCTCAGTCAGGAAAAGGTTTGTTTTCCCATTGTGTTCATACTCGAGTAGGGCATGAAATTTGGAATGCACGATTTCTTAATGAACTTAAAGGAACTTAGTGGGGTCTTTAGAAATGACTCAAAATAACATTTTAACCTCCTCCTCTCTTGCTCCGTCTGATTTATGTCAGAAGGATCATTCCATTGAGGCTGGAGGGGGTTTCTCAATAGATGGTTCTCCTTTTAGCGACAACCTCTTCCTAAGGACTTTCATGCTACTTGATCCCTCCGCCGACAAACATACAGGGTGCCGAAAGCAGTGACAACCTGCTCTTTCAAACAGGAGAGTCTGCTGCAGAGATGGGTTTCAGCAGATTCAGACCAGTTCTGGAGAACCAGTAGTGGAAATTTTGAGTAGTTTGGAGAACCGGCAAATGCCATCTTTGACTGGCCCTGCCCCCATCTATTCTCTGCCTCTAGAGTCCCAGCTGATTGGGAGGAAATAGGGATTTTATTTATTTATTTGTTTCCATTTCTATACTGCCCTTCTCCAAATAGGACTCAGGGCGGTGAACAGCCAAAGTAAAAAACAGAGCATACAAAATTTAAAAACAGTATTAAAATAATTAAATATTTTGGCCGTAAATTAAAACAACCCAATTTAAAATCAATTTAAAATTTAACTCAAGCCAGCCCAGCTAGTTGAAATAAATAGGTTTTCAGGGCCTGACGAAAAATCCGGAGGTCTGTTATTGTACGTAACTCTGGGGGAAGGTTGTTCCAGAGGGTGGGCGCCGTCACAGAGAAGGCTCTCCCCCTGGGGGTTGCCAGCCGACATTGTCTGGCGGACGGCACCCTGAGGAGGCCCACTCTGTGCGAGCGTACTGGCCGGTGGGAGGCTATTGGTGGCAGAAGGCGGTCTCGTAAGTACCCCGGCCCTAAGCCATGGAGCGCTTTAAAGGTGGTCACCAACACCTTGAAGCGCACCCGGAAGACCACCGGGAGCCAGTGCAGCTCGCGCAGGAGAGGTGTCACATGGGAGCGCCTCATCGCCCCCCATAATCCCCCGTGCGGCTGCATTCTGGACCAGCTGGAGCCTCCGGGTGCAACCCAGGGGGAGCCCCATGTAGAGAGCGTTGCAGTAGTCCAGGCAGGAAGTGACTAGTGCCTGAGTGACTGTGCGTAGAGAGTCCCGATCTAGAAAGGGGCGCAACTGGCGTATCAGGCGAACCTGATAAAAAGCCCCCCTGGCCACGGCCATCAAATGATCTTCTAAGGACAGCCGTGCGTCCAGGAGGATGCCCAAGTTACGAGCCCTCTCCGTGGGGGTGAGTGATTCACCCCCAATAGCCAGCGATGGCGTCAGCTGGCTATATCGGGACGCTGGAAGCCACAGCCACTCGGTCTTGGAGGGGTTGAGTCAGAGCCTGTTTCTCCCCATCCAGGCCCGCACGGCCTCCAGGCACTGGGACATCACTTCAAGGGCATCGTTGGGGTGTAGTAACCTTCCCCTGGGGTGGGGAGGGAATGGAGATTTTACAGTATTCTTCCCCTGCCACACCCACCAAGCCATGCCCACCAAGTCACACCCACAGAACTGGTAATAAAAAAATTTGAAACCTACCACTGGTCTGCTGGTTGTTAGAATGGGCATTTTAATCTCAGGTTACTTACTAAGAAGAGGTGCTGTATTACAGCCATCGGTCTCACAACACTCTACTCTCAGCTGCTGGAATTTGCCGGCTACCGATGTGAAGCTATAATAAGCTTTGGAGCATTGCTTATCTGTTGCACATGACTTGAAAGTATAGGATAGTGGAGCTCTGGCTGCAAAATTAAATCAGAAAAACAAAACAAAACCTCATTGTGGCAGGTAACAGAGAAATAAAAACATCCACCCTTCCAATTTAAAGATTTAAATTCAGATGCTTCTGATGATCAATTCTAAGTAGTGGAGAGGTTTTCAGCTGAGGATAAGGGGGCATAGATCTCGTGATGCTCCCTCTAGATTATCCTGCAATGAAATGGAAATCATGGAGAGGTGCCATTAAGACAGGGATGGGTTCTACTTACCTTTACTATCGGTTCGCAATGGGAGCACACGTGCAAGCGCAAATCGTCCATGATGACATCCGGGCGGGTAGGCAGAGCCTCTCACTGCTTTTACTACCGGTTTGCAAGAACCAGACCAAACCGGGAGCAACCCACCACTGCATAAAGAACTGCGGTGGCACAGTGTTAGAATGCAGTACTGCAGGCTACTTCTGCTGACTGCCGGCTGCCAGCACTTTGGCAGTTCGAATCTAGGGGTGAAATGCTCCCGGTTCGGACCGGATCGCCCAATCCGGTAGTGATAGCGGCAGGTGGTTCGGAGAACCAGTAGCAAAAATCCCTCCCCACCCCCATGCCCAGCTGAGCTGCATGATCATCAGAGGCTTTTTATTTTATTTTTAAAAGCATTTTTTCTACAACCTCTTCAGCCGAAAAAATGCTTTTAAAAGTAAAAAGAAAAGCCTCTGCCGATCAGGCAAGTCAGCTGGGATCGTCAGAGGCTTTAAAAAAAAAAGAAAAGCCTCTGCCAATCAGGCAAGTCAGCTGGGATTGCCACAGGCTTTAAAAAAAAAGAAAAGCCTCTGCTCATCAGGCGAGTCAGCTGGGATCGTCAGAGGCTTTTAAAAGCATTTTTTTACAACCTCTTTGGCTGAAGAGGTTGTAGAAAAAATGGTTTTAAAAGTAAAAAAAAAAAAAAGTTGGCCACGCCCACTCAGGTATATTACTCCCACCACCACCAAGCCATACCCACAGAACTGGTAATAACAAATTTTACATTTCACCACTGTTCAAATCTCATCAGGCTCAAGGTTGACTTAGCCTTCCGTACTTCCGAGGTCAGTAAAATGAGGACTCAGATTGTTGGGGGCAATACGCTGACTCCGTAAATTGCTTAGAAAGGGCTGTTTAAACACTGTGGAGCGGTATATAAATCTAGGTGCTATTGCTATTGCTACTAGAGAGCATTCTAACACCTTTGACTTCACCTGGGAGAAATTTACTCCAACTTCTTACTCCAGATAGGCTCGGATGAGATGGAGAAGAGTGATTAGAGAGCATTCTAACAGCTTTGACTTCACCAGGGAACGTTTCTATTCTTTTGAGCTGAATGAGGTGCAGTATGATGAGTTTAACAGATGCCGTTGTGTTCCTGATTGATGGCAACTAGATGTAGGAAACAGCCCAGGTACGGGGAAATGTCTGTTGTGACTCCCACCAACACCTATAAATCACCCCTTGATGCTCTGGGGACCAAAGGTATGAACATGGCAAACATCATTAAGACTGAAAGTGCATTTCACTCACTCATACTGCTGCGAAAGGAAAGTGAAAGACAATATTTTTCATCCGGTCCACATTCCACCAACTTCATGTTCTCGTTTTTGCATTCTTCTTTACAGGCAAAGCAGGACTGGCAGTTTAAAGATGCCGCTGCAAATAGAAGAAGAAAAAAAGGAAGGAACGAAGGGAGGGAGGGAGGAAGAGAGGGAAGGAGGGAAGGAAGGAAGGAAGGAAGGAAGGAAGGAAGGAAGGAAGGAAGGAGATTTCTAATCAGTCATGCTGTAGTTCTAGCAATGTTGAAGATCTGTAATGAGATAATTATCAGGCAGTCCTCAACTTACGGTGATCATTCAAAATATAGCGATTCCTTGAGAGAACCCACAATTGAAATTCTTCCCTTACTTTGGACAAATCCTTAACTACAATTTAGTCAAAATTCTTCCAGATTTCTCTTCCCTCCCATATTTACCGCTGGTGTTACCTGTTGAGATGACTGAAGAGAGGAGACACAGGATAAAAATTCGAGCAGACATTATGATGACAATGGTGAATCGACTGTGTTTAGTGACGGCAGTGTGAGATATTTATAGTTCCTGGTGTATGCCGACCTTGGAGGATGAGTTTGAAGAAATCTGCTGAGGAGGTGGAAGGGGAGTTGGGGATGACAATCAAATTCCACACAGAGTAGTAGAGCAACATCAACTTACACAAGAAGTTGGGGCATGGGAAAACCTGTACAGAATGCATCAAGATGAGTTAGGCAGTTAGTCATATTGATGGTGAAGAAAAACTTGATCTGTGCTCTTCCAGTTCATGATGTGGGGCCCATGTGGTAATGCCTATCTACTAACGGGGTAAGAAATGAGGCTCAAAATCACCATTGGGTTGAGATTATTTTGGTAAAATAACTGGGAGTGGGCAATCACTTAAATATGAGCCAGCCGTGTGTTGCAGCTTCCAAAAAAGCCAACACAGTTTATTTATTTATTTATTGGTTCGATTTATATGCCGTCCTTCTCCGGAGACTGTTAAGCAATAGCCTTCATACTTTTGTATATACCTGCTTTGTAGGGCTTTTGGCCCCTCCTAAGCGATGTTCTTTTTTATACAAAGTCAGTTTATTGCCCCCCCCAATCCGGGTCCTCATTTTACCTACCTCGGAAGGATGGAAGGCTGAGTCAACCTTGAGCCCGCTGAGATTTGAACTTGCAGTAATTGCAGGCAGCTGGCAGCTAAGTGCTACTTAACAGCACTTTAGTCTGCTGCGCCACCAAGGCTCAATAGTTCTAGGCTGCATTAACAGAGGGATAGAATTAAGATCACGTGAAGTGTTAATACCACTTTATAATGCCCTGGTAAAATCACACTTGGAATATTGCATCCAGTTTTGGTCACCACAATGTAAAAAAAAGGTTGAGACTCTAGAAAGAGTGCAGAGAAGAGCAACAAAGATGATTAGGGGACTGGAGCCTAAAACATATGAAGAACAGTTGCAGGAACTGGGTATGTCTAGTTTAATGAAAAGAAGGACTGGGGTGACATGATAGCAGTCTTCCAGTATCTAAGGGGCTTCCACAAAGAAGAGAGAGGATGTGTTTGTCAACCTATTCTCCAAAGGACAAGAAACAATGGGTGAAAACTAATCAAGGAGAGAAGCAACTTAGAACTAAGGAAACAATTCCTGATAATGAGAACAATTAACCAGTGGGAAACTTGCCTCCAGAAGTTGTAAATGCTCCAACACTGGAGGTTTTTAAGAAGAGATTTGACAACCATTTGTCTGTAATGATATAGGGTTTCCTGCCTACATGGGGGGCTTGGATTAGAAGACCTCCAAGGTCTCTTCCAACTTATTCACCAGGAAGGTGTGATGAAACAAGAATGTCCTCCAGATTCTTCTCTCTACCACAGGGGTCTCCAACCTTGGCAACTTTAAAACTTGTGGGCTTCAACTTTGAGAGCTGGCTGAGGAACTCTAAGAGTTTAAGTCCACAATTTAATTTAATTTAATTTAATTTAATTTAATTAATTTAATTTAATTTAATTTAATTTAATTTAATTTAATTTAATTTAATTATTTAATTTAATTTAATTTAATTTAATTTAATTTAATTTAATTTAATTTAATTATTTAATTTAATTTAATTTAATTTAATTTAATTTAATTTAATTTAATTTAATTTAATTTAATTTAATTTATCACATTTCTTTGCCACCCAACTCTCAAGGACTCTGGGAGGCTTACAGCAAAAATAATGCGAACAATGAATATAGAAAAATTATTAAAAAACATTATAAATTTTTTTTAAAAACATTAAAAGCCCATGCACGTCATTCATGGCTGGATCTCGCAAGATTGCAACAGTGAGATAAACGGCCCCAGGCCTGCCGGAAAAGCCAGGTCTTCACCGCTTTCCGGAAGGCCAATAGGGTGCAGGCGGTCCAGACTTCAGGAGGTAACTGGTTCCAGAGAGCTGGGGCAGCCACAGAGAAGGCCCTTCCCCCGCGGGCCTGCCAGCCGGCATTGTTTAGCTGATGGGACCTGGAGGAGACCAACTCTGTGGGATCTTACCGGTCGCTGGGAGCTATGCGGTAGAAGGCGGTCTCGAAGATAGCCTGGCCCTGAGCCATGTAGGGCTTTAAAGGTAATAACCAACACCTTGAATTGTGACCGGAGACCAATAGGGAGCCAGTGCAACTCGCGGAGAATTGGTGTAATGTGGGTGTACCTAGGTGCACCCACAACAGCTCGCGCAGCTGCATTCTGGACCAACTGTAGTCTCCGAACACTCTTCAGGGGTAGCCCCATGTAGAGCGTGTTGCAATAATCTAACCGTGAAGTGACAAGGGCATGAGTGACTGTGAGGAGAGCCTCCTGATCCAAGTAGGGTCGCAATTGGTCGCAACCAGACGAGCCTGTGCAAAGGTCCCCCTAGCTACAGCTGCCAGATGTTGCTCTAATCTCAGCTGTGAGTCTAGGAGGACACCCAAATTGCGAGCCCGTTCTGAGGGGGACAATTTCTCCCCCCCAGAACCAAGGATGGACAGTCGACATAGTCTTTAGGAGGCAATACCCAAGTCTTCAAGTTGCCAAGGTTGGAGACCCCTGCTCTAGCATATCTATCTATGGGCTGAAACACTGCTGACGTTCCTCGGTTGAACATGTCTACTCTGTCCAGCTGGGCCAGTTTGCCAGGTTCACAGATAGGAGACCCATGATACGCTCAAAGAACCACTTCTTCCTAGAAACCGTGGATTGTAAATCACCCTGAATTCAATACTGTTGAATTCCATTCGTGTTGCACCGGATTGCAGCACAACATTTGCAAGAATTCACATAAATTAAGCTCTGCAACTTTTTGGACCATTCCATAAGAAAGTCCGGAATGATGAGCTGCGTGTGGGAGGGAAAGGACAGTGGGAAAGAGTAGCTAGTTGAATGAGGAAATAATTGAACCTGGTCCCTCTAGACTTGGCGCCAGCTCCCTTATGCCTCCAGGCCCATGGTTAAACTGCTTTGCAAACAGCAGAAAGATACTTCTGGAAAAGAGGAGGCGTCAGTTTCTCTCCTGAATTATGGGAATTTGTAATGCGGACAACATGAGGTAAGCAGTGGTGGGATTCAATTTTTTTTTACTACCGATTCTGTGGGTGTGGCTAATGCGTTAAGCAATAGCCTTCATACTTTTGTATATTTATACAAAGTCAGCTTATTGCCCCCACAAACTGGGTCCTCATTTTACCTACCTTAGAAAGGATGGAAGGCTGAGTCAACCTTGAGCCTGGTGAGATTTGAACTTGCAGTAATTGCAGGCATCTGATGTTAATAACAGTGCTTTAGTCTGCTGCACTACCAGGGCTCCTATTAACTGCTTGATAATGTTTCTCCAAAAAGATAATCTTCCTTTATTTAAAAAAAAAAGGAGGGAGGGGGGATGGAGGAAGAAAAGGGGGGAGGGAGGGAGGGAGGGAGGGTGGAAGGAAGGAAGGAAGGAAGGAAGGAAGGAAATGTCTGCTCACAAGCTATTATGGTACTACTTATGGTAAAACACTGATCCTCATTGTTGCCGTAATTCGAGGATCGGACTCAATAAAGAATTCAGGATTGTAATATTCAAACAAATATTATTTATTCACAGAAGGCATTCTATATTCGCAGAGTGATTACAGATAGAAGCGAGTAGGAGGAGTATGTATCCCCTTTTATATCATTGGGGCGGGATTAAAAGGTAGGAGTGGTTACAGATGAATACATTAGGGAAGGAAGAATAAATTAACCCTTAGTACTCTATGAGCATATGCCTCTTTCATTTAAGAATAAGGCATTTATCCATGACAAATCCCCCTCTAAATGCCGATTCGACATACAGCAATAATTACATTCAGATTCAGATTCAGGACAATATAAAACATACAGTTTTGAAGTTAAATATTTATGTTGTTTTGTTTGCAAAGGTTTAGTCAATATATCAGCTATTTGTTCTGTGGTTTCACAGTGAATAGCTTTAATAAATCCATTTTGAGATAATTGTCTTACATGTTTGTATTTGATATCTATATGCCTAGATCTCTGACCAACGGCATCTGCTCTGGATATCTCTATAGCAGCTTTGTTGTCTTCATGTATAATAAATGGTAGTGAAGGACTTTTCCAAACATTGGTTAATAGGTCATTGAACCATATGAGATTATTAGAAGCTTTTGACAAGCATATATACTCTGCCTCAGTAGTTGATGTAGCTACTAGATCTTGTTTTCCAGTATACCAGTAGACTGGACAATTGTTAAGAAAGAATATATAGCCGGAGGTACTCTTCCTGCTTTTAGTGTCGCCTGCCCAGTCAGCATCAGCGTAACAAGTGAGAATAGGCTCTTTAACGTTGTTGGGCTCTAACAATAGGCAAAAATCTAAGCTGTGTTTCAAATACCTTAACACTCTTTTAATAGCTTTCCAATGATAAATTAAAGGCTTACTGACATATCTGGACAACAAATTGAGGGATAGAGCAATATCGGGCCTGGTCCAATTAGCGATATATAAAAGGGAACCAATAACTGATCTGTAAAGTGTATTATCATTAAACTCAGGGGATGATTCATTCATATTCTTTAGAAAGTCAGCTTGCATTGGGGTATCACAAGGTTTTGCATCATTCATATTGCATCTATTCAAGAGTTCAATAATTTTGTCCTTCTGGGACAGTCTAAATCCTTTTTTAGTCTTACTAATCTGTACTCCAAGATATTTATTTACTTTCCCCAATGATTTCAATGAGAAATGTTCTCCTAATTTTGTTACAAATGTATCTCTCTTATCTTTATGTTTACCAATATACAAAATGTCATCCACGTAAATTAACACAAATTCTAATGAATCACCATCTCTTCTAACAAAGAAACAATTGTCTGCAGTTGTGGCATTGAAGTTCATAGTTTTGAGTACATTGACCAAACATTCATACCAACGTTTACTGGATTGCTTTAATCCATACAAACTTTTGTTTAGTAACTATGTTTCATTTCTATTTGTGTTCTGACTATGAGGAGCTCTTACATATATTTCCTTATCGAGTTTTGCATGTAGGTATGCAGTTTGTATATCGTATTGAAAGACTTCAAGATTAAGGGCTGAGGCTATTACTAAAGCTGTCTTAACACTTTCAGTTCTTACAGTGGGAGAATATGTGACGGTATAATCCTCAGGATATCTTTGGGCAAACCCCTGTGCAACCAATCTTGCTTTATATAAAGTGTTACCCCCTTCTAAATTCTTAATTTTAAATATCCACCTAGTGCCTATAATTGTTTTATCTTTTGGGGCTGGCGTTGGAGTGAATACTTTGAGTTCTCGTAAACTGTCCATTTCTTTGGCCATGGCTATTTCCCATTTCTTTCTTTCTTCTGTGGGAAGTTCCAATACATCTTCATATGTATTAGGTGTTTTTTTTTTTTTTTTTTTTTTTTTTGAAAAAGTTTTAAAAACAAACATATTTTCCCCACAACCCCCCACAACCCCCCCAACCCCCCTCCCCCTCCCCGACTTCCCAGAGCAGAACACAAGGTATTTGTATTGATCTTTAACAATAATCTAAATTGCATAACCAATCATTAAACTAACATCCCTATAAAAAAAAATTCTTAACCCCCCATATATAAAATCCTATTTCTTAAACATAATACTTCTAATGTCACTTATGTAACGCTTATACAAATAAAAGAAATCATTCATAAGCTATTTGATATTTTTTGGTCTGATACTTATTTTGTATATAATCAATCCATCTTCTCCAGTCCTGTATGTACCTTTCTTGTGTGTGATCCTTCAGATATGCTGAAATTTTAGCCATTTCAGCTAAATTAGTTACTTTCAATATCCAGTCATCAATAGTAGGCAAAAAGTCCTTCTTCCAGTGTTGTGCTACCAACAATCTTGCTGCTGTTATCAAGTTCAAAATCAATTTAGTCTCTGCAACTGTACAGTCCGTAGTTATACCCAGTAAGAACAACTGTGGAGTAAATTTCAGTCTCTTTTTAAGAATATTCTGCATCACCCACCAAATCTTTATCCAAAATGCTTTGATTTTTCTACAAGTCCACCATATATGATAATAAGTTGCATCATCACAGTCACATCTCCAACATTTAGCTTGCACATTAGAATACATACATGATAATTTTTTAGGATCTAAATGCCATCTATAAAACATTTTATAAAAATTTTCTCTTAAATTTTGTGCTTGTGTAAATTTCACATTTCTAATCCAAATCTTTTCCCAAGTTTCCATCATTACTGGCTCTTGAAAATTTTGTGCCCATTTAATCATACAGTCTTTAACCAATTCCGTCTCAGAATCTATTTCCAATAAAGCATTATACAACCTTTTAATATGCATTTGTTTTCGATCTCTAATTTGTTTTACCAAATTCTCCTCATTTTGCACAAAGCCAATTTTTTGATCTTCCTTCCATCTAGCTTGAAGTTGACCATACTGAAACCATGTATAAATTATACCTTCTTCTCTCAATGTATCTAAAGATTTCAAATACATTACCCCCCTTTCCATAATAAGAAGCTCTTTATATGTAATCACCTCCTGTTTTTGTTCTATACTTATATTTTCTATTGCATGTCTAGGATTTGCCCATAAAGGTATCTTATAATTTAACTTATATTGATATTTTTTCCAAACCCTTAACCAAGCATTTCTTAATATATGAACCTTAAATACTTTATCCACTTTTTTGTCATATAACAAATAGGCATGCCATCCATATAACAAATCATAACCTTCTAAATTCAAAATTCTCCCCTCAGTTAAATTAAACCAATCACTGATTTGTGATAAAACCGCTGCTTCATAATATAATCTTAAATTAGGCATTTTAAGACCCCCTCTTTCACGTGTATCTTGTATAATTTTCATTTTTATTCTGGGTTTTTTCCCAGCCCAAATAAAAGTATTAACACCTTTCTGCCATTCTCTCAGATTTTCATCTTTCTTAAGCACAGGTATCATTTGGAACAGAAATAAAAATCTAGGTAAAACATTCATTTTAATTGCTGCAATTCTTCCCAATAAAGACAACTGTAATTTTTTCCAATTTTCCATATCCTTCTGTACCTTCTGCCAAAGTACCTCATAATTGTTTTTGTATAATTTTGTATTTGAAGCTGCTATGTATACCCCTAGATATTTAACCTTTTTAACTATTTCAAAATCTGTTAATCTTGCTAATTTGTCTCTTTCAAGTGTAGTCATATTTTTAACTATCATCTTTGTCTTATGTGAATTAACTTTAAATCCTGATACTTTCCCATATTGATTAATTATATCCAATATGTATGGAGCCGACTCTATAGGTTGAGATAAAGTAATAACCAAATCATCTGCAAAGGCTCTTAATCTGTAATCTTGTTGTCTAATTACAATACCCTTCAATTTTTGTGAATCACGTATCTTATTCAGTAATACCTCCAAAGTCAAAATAAATAATAATGGGGACAGAGGACACCCCTGTCTTGTTCCTTTCTCAATTTTAAAAGCCTCTGTTAAACCTCCATTAACTATGATTTGTGCTGATTGCTGCTGGTATATCGCTCTAATTGATTGTGTAAAATATTCCCCAAAGTGCATTTTCTCTATTATTTTAAACAAAAATTGCCAGTTCAAACGATCAAATGCCTTCTCTGCATCCAAGAATATAAACGCTGCAGGGACTTGATTATTTTTTTCCAAATATTCCAATAAGTTTACAATTTGTCTGACATTATATCTCATTTGTCTACCTTTTATAAACCCTGATTGATCATTGTGAATTACTTGTTGCATAACTGGCATTAGTCTATTAGGAGAACTTCCGGTGGCTCCGCAGACGTCGAGGACGGTCTCCATAGACCGCCAGCCACCCGATCTGTTAAAACCGCCCTGACAGCGCTAAACAGCTGTCCGGCGGTTTGAAAAAACTCTCCTTCGGGCAAAGAAGGAGAGGAGAGCCGGAGGGGGTGGGTAGAGCTCCCCGAAAGTCACTGGGTTAATTCCAGGGACTCGGAGGGTGAGAGCTCCCCAGTTCACCCCTCCCATCGCTCCGGATCGCTGGTGCCTCTGTCTTCAGAGCAAGACGTCTGCGTCCAATTCTGCCGGCAAACAGTGAGTTTTAATGATTTTCAACAAGGCAGACAGAGCGGAAGCAAGAGTGCAAGCTTTTTAAGAGAAACAGAACTTAACTCTGTGAATACATTGTTGCAAACGGAGCTCTCTGGAGCTGGAGGCTGGGAGGAAGCCTTTGTTATGGGCGGAAGGGAAAGTGAAAGTTAAAAGGAAACTGCTTGTTAACAGCCCTCTGCCTGAAGAGAAAACTACTGGGTTTTGAGTATAGTTTGAAGAGAGGATTGTTTATTTTGGAAAAACTTTGGGATATACTTTCTAAGACTGTTTACAAGATTTTCTGGCTGTAAAAGGAAAACTTTTTTTTAAATAAAATGGCTGCTAAACAACTAAAGCCACCAACTTCTAAAGGGGGAGGAGGTTCCCCTGTAGTGACTCAAAAACAACAACTTCCGGCTGATACACAGTCACAAGACCTTAAAGAATTTATAATGGGTGCCCTGAATAATCAGACAGAAATGATGAAAGGATTTTCAGAGGAGTTAAAGAAACTTACAAGTGTGGTGGAGGAAAAACATGATGAAATAAGAGATGACATTGTTTATGCAGTTTCAGGATTGGCTACTCACATGTTAAAGATTGAGGAGAGAGTGCGGGAAATTGATGATGCTAACTTGGAGATTGCAACTAAACTGGGAGAGGTTATGATACAGACAGAGAAAGTGGATGACGAGATGGTTATGTTACAGTACAGGTCAATGGAATTTGCCCTGAGGTTGAGAGGTTTGAAAGAAAAAAGTGGTGAAAATTTAAAAGATGTTTGCTCCAATGCTTTAGCAGAGCTGATTCCAGAAAGGCCAGCAGACGTGGCAATTCAAATGGACAAAATTTACAGGGTCAATTCCTGGCTGGCAAAACAAAAGCAGTTACCAAGAGACGTGGTGATCTATTTTACAACAAGGAGAGTTAGAAATGACATTTTGCAAGCGTCTTATAGAAATAAGATTAAAGTGGAAGGACAAGAGCTGGTGGTCCTGAAAGAGCTTCCTCCTAAAATGTTAAGAGATAGAAAGCAGTTTGGCTTTTTGGTGAATGAACTAAGAAACCAGCAAATTCAGTACAGATGGGATGTCCCATTTGGGATAATAGTGCCATACGCTGGGCAAAGACATCGTTTAAACACAGTTGGAAAAGCAAAAGATTTTTATGCCAATGTTTTAAAGGCTGGAAGGCCACCCTCACCAGGGGGTGCTAGAAAGCAATTGGAAATTACTCAACAAGCGAAAGATGGAGGGCAACCACAAACCTATGCTCAAGTATTAGCAGGAGGAGCTATTCTGGAAGAAGATCCATTACTGACTGGGGGTCCACCACCAACCTTGGAGTCATTAACGATGATTCAGCTGCCAAAAGATCAACGATTGACAAGGGCTACCTATAAACAACATATGGCACAACAGCCTCAAGATCCAACTCAACAAGCCCAAAAAACGCAAGGAGTGGGAGGAGCTAGGCCGAAGTCTAAAATGGCGGAGGAGGTTCAGCTGATGCTCTCAAAGCTTGGAACGCCCAGAGATGGCAAATAAATTTCTATCTTGGAATGTTAACGGATTAAATTCTCCACAAAAAAGAAAGAAAATATTTCATTATTTGAAGCAATTTCAGAACGATGTTATTTGTTTGCAAGAAACGCATATTAAATCTTCAGATCAAAAGTACTTGATAAATTCGAAATTAGGTACACATTTTGTGGCATCAGCACCAGAAAAGAAAAACGGCCTAGTAATATATGTTAAAAGAGGCTTAGTGGCCAATTTAATTGAGGCTGATACTCAAGGTAGATATATCGCAATTGAATTAACAACACAGAGTGGGAAGCTGCTTGTAATCGGAGTATATGCACCTAATCAACAACAAGATAAATTTTACAAACTTTTACATACTAAAATACTACAATGGGACTATAGATCCTTATTTTTAATGGGTGATTGGAATGGGGTATTAGATACCCAGAAAGATAAAAAAAGTCTTTCCAAGATCTCCATGCGTGCTAAGTTGCCTAAATCTTTTTTTGATATTTTGGAGGATATGGAGCTTAGAGACATTTGGAGAGAAAGGAACGTATTGGAGAGCGATTTTACTTTTTTCTCAGATAGGCACCAATCTTTTTCGAGGATTGATTTTATATTAACTACAAACGATCTTTTTTCTAGGGTGAAGAGTACGAAGATATGTCCAAGAACTTTAACTGATCATAGCCCGGTTTGGGTGGAACTAGAGCAGGAGAGAGGGGAAAGGAGGTCTTGGAGGCTAAATGAGAATTTATTCAGATATGAAGACAATTTGTGTGAGCTTAAAAAACAAATGAAAGAATTTTTTATTAATAATATGAACAAAGGAACTTCGATGGAGATGGTGTGGGATGCGTGTAAGGCTTATATGAGAGGAACATTAATCTTTTTGAATAATAAACATAGATTAAAACAACAAAATAGATGGAAAGAGATAGAGGAGGAAATTAAAAAGAAAGAACAATTGCTTATAATTAATCCGGGAGATAAAAAGGCAAAAGATATGATTAATATTTTAAGAGAGCAATTTAATATGTTAATGGCGGGGCAAGTAGCAACTAGTATACAATATGCCAGACATAACACATTTTGTAATGCTAATAAACCTGGGAGATGGTTGGCTTACACGATGAGGAAAAAACAGAAATCACGTCTTATAGATAAAATAGAATTTAGAGGTAAAGAGATTTATCAACAGAATTTAATAAAAAAGGCTTTTTTGGAGTTTTATACAAAATTATATGCTAAAGATGCAATTCAAGATGTTGATATTGATAGATACCTAAAGATGGAGATTCCTGAATTAACGTTGGAACAGAGAGATAGTTTGAATCAGCCAATAACTTCTGAGGAAATTGTTGGAGCAATTAAACAATTAAAAATAGGTAAGGCTCCGGGAACAGATGGACTAACAGCTGTCTATTATAAACAGTTACAATCCGAAATGTTAGAACCACTAAAAATTTTATTTAATAAAATACAATTAGGAGGAGGAGTACCACCTTCTTGGAAAACAGCCTTTGTTTCACTAATTCCAAAGGAGGACCGAAATTCCATTAAACCGGAGAATTTTAGGCCAATTTCACTTTTGAATACTGATTATAAGATTTTTGCTAAAATTTTAGATATGTATTAGGTGTTGATGTATCATTATTTATATGCATTATGTAATCCTTATATCTTTTTGGTACTTGATTCCTGTTACATCTGATTGTTCTTTGTGGTCTGCTGTCATTATCATGTAAATATCTTGCTTCCTTTTGTGTTAATGAGTCTGTTTTGATTTTGGGACAATTTCCCATCCATGTTTTGGTGTTGCCTATTTGTGTACTGTAGTTTTGTCCTTCTCTTTCTGTTTTATCTTGTGTCTTAGTGTCTGGTCTTGCTGTTGGAAGTATCTCATTAAGATGTATCTTAGACCAATTGGCCTGTTCGTGAAATATAGCTGTCCTAGAAATTATGAATTTGTTATTATTGTCAATAAACCTATATCCTTTTGTGCCTGTTTCATAGCCCATGAATCTGAGCCTCCTAGATACATTATCTCCCTTATGTCTCAATTGTTTCGGTATATGTACATCTGCAGTAACTCCAAACACATGCATGTGGGCTATCTTGGGTTTCTTATTATACATCAATTCGTATGGTGTTTTATTTATGACACTAGACCAAAGTCTATTAAGGGTATAATTGGAGTATAATAGTGCTTCTGACCAGAAATGTTTGCCTAAACCAGCATCTTCTAATGTACATCTAATCATGGTTTGTAGTGTCGAGTTTCTTCGTTCTACTACTCCATTTTGAAAAGCAGAGAAAGGATTAGAGGTGAAATGTAACATCCCTTTGGCCTTTAGCCATTGGGAGAAATCCTTTGACATGAATTCAGATCCTCTGTCTGTCATAATCTGTTTTATTTTTATGTTGTGTTGTGTTTCTACACGTTTATAAAATTCTTTAAACTTTTGAAATGTTTCATCTTTGTGTTTTAAGGTGTAGACAAAGCCATAATGACTATAGTCGTCTACAATAGTAAGAAAATATCGTTTTTTGTATGTAATTGATGGAGTTAATGGGCCAACTAGATCCATATGAACCAGGTTAAAAATATGATTTGATGTTCTTGTTGCCTTTTTGGGTCTGGGCTTGATTCTGAGCTTTGAGGACTTACATACTGAGCATTCCAAGTAATTTTTACAGTCTTTTATTTTAACACCTTCAGCATGTACAATCATTTTTTGTATTACAGGAAAACTGGCATGTCCTAATTTTCTGTGTAGTATATGTGCACATTCATCATGGATTGGTTTTCCAATTATTGGTCTTTTGTTAGTATGTGTATTGCTGATAGATAATGTTTCATCATTATGTTCTGGTTCGTGTTCCTCATTGTCACTGTCATTGTCATTTTCATTCTCTATGCTATTGTCATTTTCCATGTTTGAATTAATATTGTGTAGCCATCTCTCCTCTGTGATTAAATATGGTAAATCTCCTTTGGTAATTATATTACCTATGTTTATTTTGTTTTTCTCTAGAGTTACTTTTCCCTTTGAGAATATTATATTTATGTTAGAGTCCCTGCTTAGCTTTATTACACTAAGAATGTTGTGAGGTATTTTGGGTATTAGTAGGACCCCCTCTATTTTCCCTAGACCGGGTAATTCTACATTTCCTCTTCCAATGACTTGGACTTCTTCTTGGTTAGCCACTTTAATTACAAATTTATCTTCTACGAAGGAAGATAATATTTTCTTATCATGTGTTGTGTGATTTGTTGCCCCGGAATCAATGAGCCATGCATTATTCTTTGGTTCTTGGTTTTTGTTTATAGTGTACTTGTCTAATCCATATAATGATCCAGATTTCCTATCTCTTGAGTTATCTCTGCCCCCTCTATGTTCTCTAAAGTTTGATGAGTTTCTGTGTCTGTATCTGTCAATAGATGATTGCCTGTCGTGGTATCTGTTTCTAGTGTCATGTCTTTGTCTTTCTCTAGGAGGTTTTGGACATATAATGTTCCTTGGAACTACAATTATGACACTCAATTGATTCTTGATACCTGTCTTGGAATACTACTCTTTTGGTTTGTCTGTGTTCTTTGTATGTACTGTAGTGGTTTCTTCTCAAATTATCTTCAGCTATTAATCTATTTGACAAACTCTCTATAGATAGATATCCTAAATTGATTGTATCCAAATGTGATATGTAATTGTCCCATGATGGGTCCAATGAATTAATGATAACACTTTTCATTGTTTGATCAGATATTATTTCTCCCCTTAAATGAAGTTCTGCTCTAATTGCGTTTAGTGATAATAAATGTTCACTTATGGTAGTTCCAGGTTTTATCCTGGCTGAGAAAAAGTTTTTAGACATTCTAGTTGTGGTTGCCACACTCTCACTATGAAACAGTTTAAACATACAATGAATTATTTCTGATACAGTTAGATTATGCTTAATACTATAATAGATAGCAGGTGATATACTAGAGATTAGTAAATAAAATGCTCTGTGGTGTAGGCAGTCCAATTTTAGAGTCCATGTTTTTTTAGGAGGATTAGTTATGAAAAACAATAAATTTTCTTTTAAAAAAACAACCTGGAGTTGTTGACTTCATTCCTGTAAATTAATACCGTCTATTCTCAATTTTGGAAAATCATTAGGTAAATTTTCAATGTTATTTGTTGCATTACTTACAACTGGAGGCTGTCCATGGTCCTGTATATGTTGATAATTGCAGAATGGTGTAGGTATACTCGCAATTAGTCTGAATGGTTCTCTCTGTTCTTTATTGTCTCTATATTCATCTGGGCGTGTTTGCGCATGCGTGTGGATCATTTTGTTCCTGAAGCTGTCGGGGGAGGTTCTCTTCGTTGTAGCTCCCTCGTAATGCTCTTCCTCTGATGACTCGCTCTCTGGCTTGACTTTAGGTGTCCAGGTGGGGATCGGTGCTTGTTTCTTTCCATCGTAGTTGTCTCGGTTGAGGCCTCTGGCTCCCGGAATCGTTTGCGGTGTGGGTGAGTACTTGCAGGGTCCCCTGGGTTCGGGCGTTAGCGCTCTCGCCGTTCGGGTTGGAGTGGATAGTTGTTCAAGTGCTTGCTTGCTTGCTTCTGTTTCTTTACTTTTGGATAGTGTTGGTTGCCTTTTCTTTGCTATTTTATCGGCTGGCTTTGGTATTTTCGTCGATTTCTTTGATATTTTTAGATTCGGACCGAAGGTAGCAAAAAGCATTTTCATAGCTGTTTCGATTTGTAGTTCGGTTGGTGTTTCTTCGGTATCTGTATCGGATTCTTCTGATGAATAGAATTTTTCCTTTTTATTTTTTGTGCTGTGTAAAGCTTTTCGCGCCAGCCATTTTGAACTCTGCTTTCTGATTGGTTCTGAGTCAGCCATTTTGGCGGGCTGACAAATCCAAGATGGTTGCCATTCAAAATTTTGCACGGGACCGTTAGCTTTGTTTTAGTTATAGTTTCATCTATAGGTAATCTGCTTACCATTTTATGATCTTTAGGTTCTGGTGTGTTGATGTGGTTTTCTCTCGCTGCTCCGCTATCTTTTATGATGTCTTGGAGGTTCGCGATGAGATTTTTGTCGTCTTTTTGGCTTTTCAGCAGTCTTAGTATTTCTGATCTGAGCGTATTGTTTTCTGTCTCGCTCGCTTCTTGATCATCAGGTTCATCGATTACCTCTTCGTCGTCTGTAGTGAAGTTTTCAGGTTCTCTTGCCATTTTAGTTGTAGATTCATTGATCATTTCTTGATCTGTTTCCATTTCTTTGTCGTGTGCCCTGGTGTTGGGTCTTTCTCTTTTGTTTCTGGAGTTTTCTTTCTTTGGCATGTCTGTTTCTTATTGAGTCAGCCAACCATCCTCTGCTACCAGATTGTTGCCGTAATTCGAGGATCGGACTCAATAAAGAATTCAGGATTGTAATATTCAAACAAATATTATTTATTCACAGAAGGCATTCTATATTCGCAGAGTGATTACAGATAGAAGCGAGTAGGAGGAGTATGTATCCCCTTTTATATCATTGGGGCGGGATTAGAAGGTAGGAGTGGTTACAGATGAATACATTAGGGAAGGAAGAATAAATTAATCCTTAGTACTCTATGAGCATATGCCTCTTTCATTTAAGAATAAGGCATTTATCCATGACACTCATTACCAACGCAGATTACAGTTTGATTGGCTTCACAAGAATCCTCATGTAGTGCATAGCAGCCCTGGGCACTGTAACCCATTTGGTTGAAGTTCATCATGATTTTCCACTGGAGGAAGCAAATATTCCAGTTAGCAAAGTTTCATGATAACCACTAACCCTTTTAATGTCTATCACAGCCTCACAGCCAATTTGATTGGGGCTTCGCCCGCTGACCTGGACGTCATCATAGGTGATCTGCGCATGCACAGAAGAGCCTGTGTGGGCGCGATACGAGCCAGTAGTAAAAGTAAGTAGAACCCTCCCCTGAACTGCGGGAGGCCTTTCAAAGGAAAGTACCTTGAGATTATTGATATGAATACTTAAGAATGGATGTTATGAGAGACAAGTTCCATCTTAGAAACCAGGAGATTGTGAGTTCTGCTCCTGCCTTAAGCAAGAAAGCCAATTGGGTGACTTTGGGGCAGTCCCTCTCTCTCAGCCCCACCTCACATAGAAAAAACAATTGCTACCAACCTGCCTTCCATTGAGGACCTGTATACTGCACAAATCAAAAAGAGGGTTGTGAAAATATCTACAGACCCCTCGCATCCTGGACATAAATAGTTTCAACTCCTACCCTCAAAAAGACGTTATAGAGCACTGCACACCAGAACTACTAGACACAAGGACAGTTTTTTCCCGAACACCATCACTCTGCTAAACAAATAATTCCCTCAACACTGTCAAACTACTCACTAAGTCTGCACTACTATTACTATTAATCTTCTCATCGTTCCTATCACCCATCTCCTCCCACTTATGACTGCATGACTGTAACTTGTTGCTGTATCCTTACGATTTATATTGATTGTTTCCTAGTATGATTCGATTGCTTATTTGTACCCTGTGACTATCATTATGTGTTGTATCTTATGATTCTTGGCAAATGTATCTTTCCTTTGTATGTACACTGAGGCCATATGCACCAAAGACAAATTCCTTGTGTGTCCAATCACACTTGGCCAATAAAGGATTGTAATCTAATCTAATAGTGGTTGTTGTGAGGAAAATAGGAGGAGAAAGAAGTATTATATACAATATTTACAAAAATAATAAAGATGAGGTAAAAAGCGATTAAAATAAATAACTCCTGCCACTTGTTCCATCACTTGAATAACTCCACAAGACTCAATTATTTGTATTCTTAGTTTATTTAGTGATAGCTTAATGACAGTTGAAAGTTAAGAAAGAACCTCAGAGTGAGCTAGAACATCAAAGCATAGTAATTAAAAACCCATCACTCATCACCAACGCAAATCACAAACTTTAATCTTTAACTTGAGTATCTTTGATCCCAAATTCTTACTTCTTTGGATGAAGCTCTTAATTCCATCCCCTCCCAAATGTTCTTGAAAAGCCATTCCATCCTTCCAGTCCCTCAGGATTCTGGCATTCTACTCTTTCAACGTTTAAACGAAGTAATCCATACCCAAGCTCCGTTTCTCCTTCTGGGTAGGTACAGGCATTCCTGGTTGTACATCCCTGGGCAGTGACTGTTGAACGGAATGCTGACACTGGGGGAGAAAAGGGGGAGAAGGAAGCATTTAGGAAACTTTTCTTAGTTTTCCCTTTCACTTTTAATGGTGTGGCACTGAGATACATTAATGAATGTATGCAGTGGTGGGATGCTGTCAGTTTAACAACTGGTTTGGTGATTGCGCGTGCATCAGTGGTGGGTTCCTCCCGGTTCGGTCCGGTTCGGCCGAGCCGGTAGCGGTGACGATATGACGTCACCGAACCGGTTCTCCCCCACGCCCTCCCCCACCCACGTAATTCTTACCTTTTATTTGGTCCCACCCCCAATCTATTGCTGCCTCCTGAGTCCCAGCTGATGACTAGAGGGAAAAAAACTGTTTAAACTCTTGCCGGGGGGCTTCAAAGGGCCGTCTTACAGCTGATCAGTGTTAAAAGCAAACAAATGAGTTGGGTTGTAAGTGCGAGGACTGGTCGTAAGTGAGAGGACCTTCCAGAAATGACTCTGACCAGCTAACCACGCCTACCTAGTCACATGACCTCCAAGCCACACCCACAAAAAAGCCATGCCCACAGAACCGGTAGTAAAAAAAATTAGAACCCACCCCTGGCGTGCATGCCTGCTTCGCGTCCGTGCACAGTTTTACAAATACTAACCTTCTGTGTTACCACTTGGGAGTAACACAGCTGAGGAGCGGATTGACACTCTGCCACGCCAATCAGCTGAGAAGATAAAGGTAAGTAAAGCACAGGGGCAGGTGGGTGGGCTGGCCAATCTGATCGTCCGAGTGAACCGGTTCGCTCCCAGCTGATTGTCGGAGCTACCGGTTCACCCAAAGCAGTCCGAACCGGTAGAATCCCACCCCTGATACGTATGTATCTGTCCGGTCATCTAGACAAGGCCTTCCTTGTGAGGCAAATAAGGAGTGGATGAGATGTTTGATAGGCCATTGTCTTGGACAGTCTCTCCCCTGAGGCATGTCCTACCCCCACTCTGTCAACCACCCCCAAATTACTAAAAATCTGTTTTAAATCCAGCAGCATTTGGGCCCCCGTTGATCGACTAAGGGGGATCTATCTCAAGTTTTGAATCAAAAGCTTTTCTTGTTGTTTTTTTCCTTGAAAAAAAAAAAGAAAAGAACTGAACTGAACGTAGCCAAAGACTGAAATATGGGTTTTACTTTGTACTGTTTATGTTTCTCTTTCATTTGCTGTAGGCTGAATTTCATTTGTTTCTAAAATGTTCCTCCTCAAAGTGATAAAGGATGAGGTTGCTCACGTGCGTAGGTGGTGAATTTCACACTGAAACATTGATTCTCATCACCGAGACACAGCACGGATCCATTTTGTTCAGAAGAACCACTTTGTTCATAAGAGCCTGGACAGTAGAGCCCATTGGGTTTCAGGAGCTCACGCCTTGGTACTGCAAAGAGGAAGCTTCAGAGTTAGCAAATACTTTTAACAACCACATGTCTAGTTTAATGAAAAGAAGTACTAGGGGAGACATGATAGCAGTCTTCCAGTATCTCAGGGGCTGCCACAAAGAAGAGGGAGTCAAGCTATCCTCCAAAGCACCTGAGGGCAGGACAAGAAGCAATGGGTGGAAACTAATCAAGGAGAGAAGCAACCTAGAACTAAGGAGAAATTTCCTGACAGTGAGAACAATCAGTGGAACAACTTGCCTCCAGAAGGCCTGAATTCTCCAACACTGGAAGTTTTAAAGAAGATGTTGGATAAACCTTTGTATGAAGTGGTGTAGGGTTTCCTGCCTAAGCAGGGGGTTGGACTAGAAGACCTCCAAGGTTCCTTTCAACTCTGTTATTCTATTCTATTCTATTCTATTCTATTCTATTCTATTCTATTCTATTCTATTCTATTCTATTCTATTCTATTCTATTCTATTCTATTCTATTCTATTCTATTCCATCCCATCCCATCCCATCCCATCCCATCCCATCCCATCCCATCCCATCCCATCCCATCCCATATTTTATCCTATCCTATCCTATCCTATCCTATCCTATCCTATCCTATCCTATCCTATCCTATCCTATCCTATCCTACCCTACCCTACCCTACCCTACCCTACCCTACTCTATTCTATTCTTTCTGAAATATTTATAGCTCAATTAAGCGCCCTCTAATCATTTTGACTACATTTCTTGTCATTCTCAGTCAGGAAAAGGTTTGTTTTCCCATTGTGTTCATACTGGAGTAGGGCATGAAATTTGGAATGCACAATTTCTTAATGAACTTAAAGGAACTTAGTGGGGTCTTTAGAAATGACTCAAAATAACATTTTAACCTCCTCCCCTCTTGCTCTGTCTGATTTATGTCAGAAGGATCATTCTATTGAGGCTGGAGGGGGTTTCTCAATAGATGGTTCTCCTTTTAGCGACAACCTCTTCCTAAGGACTTTCATGCTACTTGATCCCTCCGCCGGCAAACATACAGGGTGCTGAAAGCAGTGACAACCTGCTCTTTCAAATGGGAGAGTCTGCTGCAGAGATGGGTTTCAGCAGATTCAGACCAGTTCTGGAGAACCGGTAGTGGAAATTTTGAGTAGTTTGGAGAACCGGCAAATGCCATCTTTGACTGGCCCTGCCCCCATCTATTCTCTGCTTCTAGAGTCCCAGCTGATTGGGAGGAAATGGGGATTTTACAGTAACCTTCCCCTGGGGTGGGGAGGGAATGGAGATTTTACAGTATTCTTCCCCTGCCACACCCACCAAGCCATGCCCACCAAGTCACACCCACAGAACTGGTAATAAAAAAAAAATTGAAACCTACCACTGGTCTGCTGGTTGTTAGAATGGGCATTTTAATCTCAGGTTACTTACTAAGAAGAGGTGCTGTATTACAGCCATCGGTCTCACAACACTCTACTCTCAGCTGCTGGAATTTGCCGGCTACCGATGTGATGCTATAATAAGCTTTGGAGCATTGCTCAGCTGTTGCACATGACTTGAAAGTATAGGATAGTGGAGCTCTGGCTGCAAAATTAAATCAGAAAAACAAAACAAAACCTCATTGTGGCAGGTAACACAGAAATAAAAACATCCACCCTTCCAATTTAAAGATTTAAATTCAGATGCTTCTGATGATCAATTCTAAGTAGTGGAGAGGTTTTCAGCTGAGGATAAGGGGGCATAGATCTCGTGATGCTCCCTCTAGATTATCCTGCAATGAAATGGAAATCATGGAGAGGTGCCATAAAGACAGGGATGGGTTCTACTTACCTTTACTACTGGTTCGCAATGGGAGCACACGTGCAAGCGCCGATCGTCCATGATGACATCGGGGCGGGTAGGCGTAGCCTCCCGCTGCTTTTACTACCGGTTTGCAAGAACCAGACCAAACCGGGAGCAACCCACCACTGCATAAAGAACTGCGGTGGCACAGTGTTAGAATGCAGTACTGCAGGCTACTTCTGCTGACTGCTGGCTGCCAGCACTTCGGCAGTTCGAATCTAGGGGTGAAATGCTCCCGGTTCGGACCGGATCGCCCAATCCGGTAGTGATAGTGGCAGGTGGTTCGGAGAACCAGTAGCAAAAATCCCTCCCCACCCCCATGCCCAGCTGAGCCGCAGAGGCTTTTTATTTTATTTTTAAAAGCATTTTTTCTACAACCTCTTTGGCCGAAAAAATGCTTTTAAAAGTAAAAAGAAAAGCCTCTGCCGATCAGGCAAGTCAGCTGGGATCATCAGAGGCTTTTAAAAGCATTTTTTTTACAACCTCTTTGGCCGAAGAGGTTGTAGAAAAAATGGTTTTAAAAGTAAAAAAAAAAAAAAGTTGGGCACGCCCACTCAGTTATATTACCCCCACCACCACCAAGCCACACCCACAGAACTGGTAGTAACAAATTTTACATTTCACCACTGTTCGAATCTCATCAGGCTCAAGGTTGACTTAGCCTTCCGTACTTCCGAGGTCAATAAAATGAGGACTCAGATTGTTGGGGGCAATACACTGACTCCGTAAATTGCTTAGAAAGGGCTGTTTCAACACTGTGGAGCGGTATATAAATCTAAGTGCTATTGCTATTGCTATTGGAGAGCATTCTAATACCTTTGACTTCACCTGGGAGAAATTTACTCCAACTTCTTACTCCAGATAGGCTTGGATGAGATGGAGAAGAGAGCATTCTAACACCTTTGACTTCACCAGGGAACGTTTCTATTCTTTTGAGCTGAATGAGGTGCAGTATGATGAGTTTAACAGATGCCGTTGTGTTCCTGATTGATGGCAACTAGATGTAGGAAACAGCCCAGGTACGGGGAAATGTCTGTTGTGACTCCCACCAACACCTATAAATCACCCCTTGATGCTCTGGGGACCAAAGGTATGAACATGGCAAACATCATTAAGACTGAAAGTGCATTTCACTCACTCATACTGCTGCGAAAGGAAAGTGAAAGACAATATTCTTCATCCGGTCCACATTCCACCAACTTCATGTTCTCGTTTTTGCATTCTTCTCTACAGGCAAAGCAGGACTGGCAGTTTAAAGATGCCGCTGCAAATAGAAGAAGAAAAAAAGGAAGGAACGAAGGGAGGGAGGGAGGAAGAGAGGGAAGGAGGGAAGGAAGGAAGGAAGGAAGGAAGGAAGGAAGGAAGGAAGGAAGGAAGGAAGGAGGGAGATTTCTAATCAGTCATGTTGTAGTTCTAGCAATGTTGAAGATCTGTAATGAGATAATTATCAGGCAGTCCTCAACTTACGGTGATCATTCAAAATATAGCGATTCCCTGAGAGAACCCACAATTGAAATTCTTCCCTTACTTTGGACAAATCCTTAACTACAATTTAGTCAAAATTCTTCCAGATTTCTCTTCCCTCCCATATTTACCGCTGGTGTTACCTGTTGAGATGACTGAAGAGAGGAGGCACAGGACAAAAATTCGAGCAGACATTATGATGACAGTGGTGAATCGACTGTGTTTAGTGACAGCAGTGTGAAATATTTATAGTTCCTGGCTTATGCTGACCTTGGAGGATGAGTTTGAAGAAATCTGCTGAGGAGGTGGAAGGGGAGTCGGGGATGACAATCAAATCCCACACAGAGTAGTAGAGCAACATCAACTTACACAAGAAGTTGGGGCATGGGAAAACCTGTACAGAATGCATCAAGATGAGTTAGGCAGTTAGTCATATTGATGGTGAAGAAAAACTTGATCTGTGCTCTTCCAGTTCATGATGTGGGGCCCATGTGGTAATGCCCATCTATTAACGGGGTAAGAAATGAGGCTCAAAATCACCATTGGGTTGAGATTATTTTGGTAACATTTCAGGAGGAACCATAAATGTGATCGGGCAGTGTAGAAGCACCTAGCTCAATAGTAGTAACTGGGAGTGGGCAATCACTTAAATATGAGCCAGCCGTATGTTGCAGCTTCCAAAAAAGCCAACACAGTTTATTTATTTATTTATTTCGATTTATATGCCGCCCTTCTCCGGAGACTCAGGGCGGCTTACAATGCGTTAAGCAATAGCCTTCATACTTTTGTATATACCTGCTTAGTAGGGCTTTTGGCCCCCACAAGCGATGTTCTTTTTTATACAAAGTCAGCTTATTGCCCCCCCCAATCCAGGTCCTCATTTTACCTACCTCGGAAGGATGGAAGGCTGAGTCAACCTTGAGCCCGCTGAGATTTGAACTTTCAGTAATTGCAGGCAGCTGGCAGCTAAGTGCTACTTAACAGCACTTTAGTCCGCTGCGCCACCAAGGCTCAATAGTTCTAGGCTGCATTAACAGAGGGATAGAATTAAGATCACGTGAAGTGTTAATACCACTTTATAATGCCCTGGTAAGATCACACTTGGAATATTGCATCCAGTTTTGGTCACCACAATGTAAAAAAAAGGTTGAGAAGAGCAACAAAGATGATTAGGGGACTGGAGCCTAAAACATATGAAGAACAGTTGCAGGAACTGGGTATGTCTAGTTTAATGAAAAGAAGGACTAGGGGTGACATGATAACAGTCTTCCAATATCTAAGGGGCTTCCACAAAGAAGAGAGAGGATGTGTGTGTCAACCTATTCTCCAAAGGACAAGAAACAATGGGTGAAAACTAATCAAGGAGAGAAGCAACTTAGAACTAAGGAAACAATTCCTGATAATGAGAACAATTAACCAGTGGGAAACTTGCCTCCAGAAGTTGTAAATGCTCCAACACTGGAGGTTTTTAAGAAGAGATTTGACAACCATTTGTCTGAAATGATATAGGGTTTCCTGCCTACATGGGGGATTTGGATTAGAAGACCTCCAAGGTCTCTTCCAACTTATTCACCAGGAAGGTGTGATGAAACAAGAATGTCCTCCAGATTCTTCTCTCTACCACAGGGGTCTCCAACCTTGGCAACTTTAAAACTTGTGGACTTCAACTTTGAGAGTTCCTCAGCCAGCAAAGCTCCCTGAGGAACTCTAGGAGTTTAAGTTCATAATTTAATTTAATTTAATTTAATTTAATTTAATTTAATTTAATTTAATTTAATTTAATTTAATTTAATTTAATTTAATTTAATTTAATTTAATTTAATTTAATTTATCGCATTTCTATGCCGCCCAACTCTCAAGGGACTCTGGGAGGCTTACAGCAAAAATAATGCGAACAATGAACATAGAAAAATTATTAAAAAACATTATAAAAACATTTTAAAAACATTAAAAGCCCATGCACGTCATTCATGGCCGGATCTCGCAAGATTGCAACAGTGAGATAAACGGCCCCAGGCCTGCCAGAAAAGCCAGGTCTTCGCCGCTTTCTGGAAGGCCAATAGGGTGGAGGCGGTCCGGACTTCAGGAGGTAACTGGTTCCAGAGAGCTGGGGCAGCCACAGAGAAGCCCCTTCCCCCGCGGGCCAGCCAGCCAGCATTGTTTAGCTGACGGGACCTGGAGGAGACCAACTCTGTGGGATCTTACTGGTCATTGGAAGCTATGCGGTAGAAGGCGGTCTCGAAGATAGCCTGGCCCTGAGCCATGTAGAGCTTTAAAGGTAATAACCAACACCTTGAATTGTGACCGGAGACCAATAGGGAGCCAGTGCAGCTCGTGGAGAATTGGTGTAATGTGGGTGTACCTAGGTGCACCCACAACAGCTCGCGCAGCTGCATTCTGGACAAACTGTATTCTCCGAACACTCTTCAAGGGTAGCCCCATGTAGAGCGTGTTGCAATAATCTAACCGTGAAGTGACAAGGGCATGAGTGACTGTGAGGAGAGCCTCCTGATCCAAGTAGGGTCGCAATTGGTCGCAACCAGACGAGCCTGTGCAAAGGTCCCCCTAGCTACAGCTGCCAGATGTTGCTCTAATCTCAGCTGTGAGTCTAGGAGGACACCCAAATTGCGAGCCCGTTCTGAGGGGGACAATTTCTCCCCCCCAGAACCCAGGATGGACAGTCGACATAGTCTTTAGGAGGCAATACCCAAGTCTTCAAGTTGCCAAGGTTGGAGACCCCTGCTCTAGCATATCTATCTATGGGCTGAAACACTGCTGACGTTCCTCGGTTGAACATGTCTACTCTGTCCAGCTGAGCCAGTTTGCCAGGTTCACAGATAGGAGACCCATGATACGCTCAAAGAACCACTCCTTCCTAGAAACCGTGGATTGTAAATCACCCTGAATTCAATACTGTTGAATTCCATTTGTGTTGCACTGGATTGCAGCACAACATTTGCAAGAATTCACATAAATTAAGCTCTGCGACTTTTTGGACCATTCCATAAGAAAGTCCGGAATGATGAGCTGCGTGTGGGAGGGAAAGGACAGTGGGAAAGAGTAGCTAGTTGAATGAGGAAATAATTGAACCTGGTCTCTCTAGGCTTGGCGCCAGCTCCCTTATGCCTCCAGTCCCATGGTTAAACTGCTTTGCAAACAGCAGAAAGATACTTCTGGAAAAGAGGAGGCGTCAGTTTCTCTCCTGAATTATGGGAATTTGTAATGCGGACAACATGAGGCAAGCAGTGGTGGGATTCAATTTTCTTTTACTACCGATTCTGCAGACAAGGCACCGTAATTTAACACCAGCTGTCTGCAATTAAAGTAAGTTAGAATCTCACCCGGCTCAAGGTTGACTCAGCCTTCCATCCTTTCTAAGGTAGGTAAATTGAGGACCCAGTTTGTGGGGGCAATAAGCTGACTTTGTATAAAATATACAAAAGTATGAAGGCTATTGCTTAACTCATTGTAAGCCGCCCTGAGTCTTCGGAGAAGGGCGGCATATAAATCAAATTAAAAAAAAAAAAATACCCCTTTGCAACATTTTTTTTCAAGGATGCCCATGGACTATAATTCCCAGAATTCCCCTGTCAACATGGACATTGCTGAAAATCCTAAGAATTGAAACCTGTATTTTAGAGATCAGCTGCTCGGGAGAAGAAAAGAAGGAAGAATTTTTGAAAATTTGTGGAAAATAATGTTTGGAAATTTCAAGGCAAAAGTTCTCCAGGTGTGCTATGATTACTGGAGAATATGTGTTGAAGAGGAGGTTGACTGGGAGAATAGAAGAATAGAGTTGGAAGGGACCTTGGAGGTCTTCTAGTCCAGCCCCCTGCTCAAGCAGGAAATCCTATAACATTTCAGGCAAATGGTTGTCCAATCTCTTCTTAAAAACTTCCAATGTTGGAGAATTCACAACTTCTGGAGGCAAGTGGTTCCACTGATTATCAGATATCAATGACAGCCAAATCTCACATGGATTAGAGCAGGGGTCTGCAACCTTAAATGCTCAGAGAGCCATTTGGACCCGTTTCCCACAGAAAAGAAAACACCGGGAGCCACAAAACCTGGCCAACTCAATGTCATTCACTTCTATCAGTCACATAACCACCCCCCCAACCATGTCTACCCAGCCAGTCATTAGGGCAGAGAACCAGTTGTTAAAAAACACCGGGAACCACAAAATCCTTTTGACATATCTCTCTCTCCTCTCCCTCCCTCCCTCTCTCCCTCCATCCTCCCCCCCTCTCTCTCTCTGTCTCTCTCTGTCTCTCTCTCTCTCCCCCTCTCTCTGTATCTCTCTGTCTCTGCCCTGGCCGCTTCTCCACTGTCGCTCTTACCTTCTCAGGCCAGGTGAAGAGTAACTGGGAGGGGAGGGCGAGGGGTGGGGCCAGCCAGTGGTGGGATCACCTGACAGGGAGCCACAGCAGAGGGCCCAAAGAGCCGCATGTGGCTCCGGAGCCGCAGGTTGCTGACCCCTGGATTAGAGCATTATCTTTTTGCTCAAGAATGAGAAATGGAATGGATAGGATGGTAGGACATGTTGGTTGTTGGTTCATGTCTCCGTATAGGTTCCAATGGCTTGGTAGCTTTATTTATTTTTTTGGCAATGGCTTGGACAGGTTATTGTGGTTTTCTTGGCAGCATTTCCAGAAATAGTTTGCCATCGCCTCCTCAGGGCTGAGAGAAAGGAACTGGCATGGTGTTTAAAGTGAGACTAGAACTCGCGGTCTCCTGGGTAGCAGAGTCAAATTGGACATTTCCTGAGTTTTTGACACGCTGAGCCCAAAGTGCTTGCAGTTAGTGGCCTAAGCTTTCCTTAACTACAGTATTCTTAGATAGGTTTTGGAATATTTACAAATATTGCAACAACGCAATAGAGCCTTGGTAGCAGCAGCAGACTAAAAGCGCTGTTAAGTAGCACCAGCTGCCTGCAATTACTGCAAGTTCAAATCTCACCAGGCTCAAGGTTGACTCAGCCTTCCATCCTTTTGAGGTAGGTAAAATGAGGACCCGGATTGTGGGGGCAATAAGCTGACTTTGTATAAAAAAGAACACCGCTTGGGGGCAGGTATATACAAAAGTATGAAGGCTATTGCTTAATGCATTGTAAGCCACCCTGAGTCTCCGGAGAAGGGCGGCATATAAATCAAACCAATAAATAAATAAATAAATAAATAAATAAATAAATAAATAAATAAATAAATAAATAATGCTTCGTATTAATTGGAACAAGGAGGGTTTGGGCTGGATCTGAAGTCAGATCTCACTGGCAGCAGGTTGCAGGAGGCCATCGCAGCCGAAAACATCACAGCTGTTATTTACAACGGTGAGGTTTTTTTTTAAAAAAAATTTGATTTATATGCCGCCCTTCTCCGGAGACTCAGGGCGGCTTACAATGTGCTCAGCAATAGCCTTCATCCTTTTTGTATATTTATACAAAGTATAAATCTTTGTATAAATTTTGTATATTTATACAAAGTATAAATCTTGGCGAGATTCGAACCTGCAGTAATTGCAGGCAGCTGGTCTTAATAAGCAGCTTAATAACAGGGTGCCTTAGACCACTGTACTACCAAGGCTCTTGGTAGTTTGTTTTTATGCCATGATATTTAGCATGATATTGGTTCATTACACTGTCACATTCAAAACTTTCTTGTCTTGCTTAAGAAAAATCTCCTCCCGAGCTAGGGTTTCACTGGCAAAACTCTTGGGCTACCACAGGTGCCCCCGACATGAGTGACGTCGAGCTAGCCAGCCATGCCCATCCTGGCCACACCCACCTGGCCCCCCAAGGTCAAACACTACCCTGATGTGGCCGCTCAATGAAATCGAGTTTGACACCCGTGCCATAGAGCAGCTAATGAGGCAGGCAGTGATTGGCCATTCTGATGACATGTCCCACCCACCACATCTGAGCTGTGATAATCATGGTGTCAGCGTTCCAGAAAAACCCCAACTAAAAGTATAAACTCTGAAGGAAGCATTTTTCAAAGTTCCATTTACTAGAATAGGTAAACTGGCACATCTGGGAAAACCCGCATCTGAGAGGTCCGGGTTTTCCCTCAGTAAATCAAAACCCCCAAAACTGTCCCCTCACTCCTCAGTTGATCACATGTTCCAATCATCATCCGTCCCATCTCTAGACATCACTCTGACCACTCCTTCTCCAGATGCAGGATCAGCCTGACCTTGACCGACAGGAAGAATGCGATTATGTCTACAGACAACCCCTCTACTAAATCCCCCCTCCTACTTTCCTACACATGAGAAGGTGGCAGCATGGAAGTTTCCGGCCTAATATGGCTTCCAAAGCTGACACAGGGATTCAATGCTAGTGAACTTCACATGATCCAGGATTTTCAAGTTGAAGGCATGAACTCGACAACAAATTTCACAGACAGAACAGAGAACGCACTGTGATTTTTTTCTGTTTGTTTAATGTCCCATCAAGTACACAGTCCAGGACTGTTATCCCTTTAGGGGAAAAGAGTTAACCACAGATCCCTAGACTTTCATCTTTGTGGAGATATGGATGTTGTGTTGACTGAACACTCTTGTACACAGAGAGCCCAGCACGTGGCTGAACTTGCTGAACCTGGAATCAATTTCTCTGTCCAAAAACCCATCATGATGTTTCCAAAGTATTTGAAGCTGTTGACATGGGTGTCATCAACAGTGATTTTGGGTTCCACAGGGTTGATATTTGACATGGGCTGCTAAAGTGCTTCAGTCTTCAAGTTTGCGTGTGTGTGTGTTTCGCCCTCTCCAGGCTCTGGAGGCTTTCTTGAAGCCTCCGGGAGGGTGAAAACTGCTTCCCCTGAGGTCCAGAGGCCCTCTGGAGGCTGGAACAGGCCCGTTCCTGGACTTCTGGAAGTTCCGGGAGGCCCATTTTTCACCCTCGCAGACCCTCCACATGGCCCCTGCACTTACCTGGAATGATGAACGGGCTGCATGGAGAACTCCTGGGAAGGGAGGGGCATGGTGAGAGGGGCGAGGTGGGGTGTGCATGACCAGCCAGGGGTGGTATTTGGGGGTTCGCTGAACACCAACGATCCTTGGATAGAGGATCGCCCGAACCCTGCTGAACCCCCAGGAGCCCACCCCTGTAAAGCACTGTTTACAGTGCTTTACAGCCCTCTCTAAGCAGTTTTCAGAGTCAACATAATGCCCCCAACAATCTGGGTCCTCATTTTACCCACCTCGGAAGGACAGAAGGCTGAGTCAACCTTGAGCCTGGTGACATTCCAACTGCCAAATTGCAGGCAGCCGGCAGTCAGCAGAAGTAGCCTGCAGTACTGCACTCTAACCACTGCGCCCCCCACGGCTCAGATCACTGTCTTTGCATGCCAGGCATGTGCAGTCAGCAGTAGAGAGGGTTGTTTTGAATGGCAGTGTGGAGGCTTTTTCATCTGTTCACAGGAAGATCAAAGAGAGAGCCATGCAATTGGTACCCGAGATATACTCCCTCCTTCAGATCCTGGACAATATGTGATCACATGCAGGTGAAGAACAGATCGAACAGTTCTGGGGCGCTAGCACACCATCCTGCCTCATCCCACAGGAAATGATAAACGCAGCTGCCATATCTTACAAGATATCGGGATCAACTGTGGGCAGCCTATTGAGTAGGTTGGAAAAGTGTCCAGCCCAAAGGTTTTTCCACAGTCTTTCCTGGTCTTTGATCAGGCTCAATCCATCCGATGACAGCGAGGGGGAGCATCCTGGTTTAGAAGGACCACAAACCAGGGTGGGTTTGATTTAAATCAAGTCATGTGATTAAATCATTAAATTAAATCATGTGATCTTTCCTTAAATCTGGATGATTTCCTTAGGCTATCTTGTGAGGTGAGTATCTTTACTAGCTGGTATCTTTAAGTGGTGCAAATGGATCTAAGGATTGCTTCTCTTGGCTGTGCTCTTTTTGGAGAGCTTAAATGACCTCTCTGCTAAAGCGTTTCACTTTATGAGCAAGAGTTGATAGTTATAATAGCATTTTAATTATTTTAATTCCTCAAGGTGGTCTGGCACCCTGCCTGATTTGTAACTCCACCTTGCAGGTATTCCTAATGTAATGATTGGTATTTAGGGCATCTTTTTGCAAGCAAAGAAGCTTTTTGTATTTTTGTACAGGTAATCCTTGACTTACAACAGTTCCATTTAGTGACCATTCAAAGTTACAATGGCACTGAAAAAAAGTGACATGACTGTTTTTCACACTTACGACCATTCTAGCATCACCCGTAGCATCCCCCTGGTCACCTCGCCAGGCGAGGTGAAGCTGCCCTCGATGTGAGTGATGTCGACTTGGCCATGCCTACCCAGTCACATGCCCACCCAGCCACACCTACTCAGTTGGTAATTAGGGCAGAGAACAGGTTGTTAAATTATTTGAATCCCACCACTGGCGATAAGCAACCTAGAACTAAGGAGAAATTTCCTGACAATGAGAAAAATCAACCAGTGGAACAACTTGCCTCCAGAAGTTGTGGCTGCTCCAACACTGGAGGCTTGTAAGAAGAGACTGGACAGCTATTTGGCTAAAATGGTATAGTGTCTCCTGCTTGAGCAGGGAGTTGGACCATCCCCACCCTATTGGCCTTCCGAAAAGCGGTGAAGACCTGGCTCTTCCGGCAGGCCTCGGGCCGTTGATCTCGCTGCTGCGATTTGGCGAGATCCGGCCATGAATGGTGTGAATGGGTTTTAATTGTTTTTAATGGTTTTATATATGGTTTTTAAATGCATTGTAAGCCACCTTGAGTCTTCGGAGAAAGGCGGCATACAAGTTGAATAAATAAATAAATAAATAGACAAACAAACAAACAAACAAACAAACAAACAAACAAACAAACAAACAAACAAATAAATAAATAAAATAAGACACCCAAGGCTTCCTCCGTCTTTCTTTCTTTCTTTCTTTCTTTCTTTCTTTCTTTCTTTCTTTCTTTCTTTCTTTCTTTCTTTCTTTCCTCTCCCTTCTCTCTCTCTCTCTTTCTCTTTCTTTTCTTTACTTTCTTTCTCTCTTTCTCTCCCTTCCCTTCCTCCTTCCCATTCTCCTTCTAAGGCTAGGAGACCCACCTGAAACAAAAACTCCTTTGGATGAAACTGGCCATTGCCATCCAGTTTATTCAACCCAAGACACACACACACACACACACACACACACACACACACACACACACACACACACACGTCTATGATGTAAGATGCAAACTGCAAACTAACGAAAACTCTTTTTTTTTTTTTGCAATACTTGTTTTTCTCAGCCCTAAGCCTCTCCCGATCTTTTCCTCTCCTTCGTCACAGCGCCGGACTGCAAGGGGGGACACGTGCGCTATCAAAGAGGATCCTAGGTGCTGCGCTCAGTAGGGAAATGAGAAAGGGAGCTTCTATCAGGAGGGAGAGACTAACGGCAGGCAAAGAAAAAAAGCGGTTTCCTTCCCTCACGCTGGCCGCTCTGTTGCCATTTTCTCCATTTCAGTGCCATGCCAGGGAGCATTATTATTATTATTATTATTATTATTATTATTATTATTATTATTATTATTATTATTAATTTGATTTATATGCTGCCCTTTCTCCAAAGGACTCAGGGCAGCTCACATCAAACTAAACAATCCCAATAAATACAAATTAAAACAGACTAAAACAGACTAAAAACCTATTTATTTATTTATTGATTTATTGATTTATTGATTGATTGATTGATTGATTGTTGCGATTTATATGCCGCCTTTCTCCCGAGGGACTCAAGGCAGCTTACAAAATGACAATTTCCAATACAAATCATAACAAAATAAAATTAAAATCAACACCCCAATTAAAACAACTTAAAATTATAACAGTGTACACCCAAACGGATCAGTTGAGTTGACGGAAGAGCCACGTCTTCAGCTCACGACGGAAGGAAAGGAGGTCGGGGGCTGTCCTGAGCTCGGTGGGCAATCCATTCCAGAGGATCGGAGCTCCCACAGAGAACGCTCTCCTCCTGGGGGCCGTCAGCCGACATTGTTTGGCCGACGGCACCCTGAGGAGGCCCACTCTGTGAGAGCGCACGGGACGATGGGAGAGCGTCTTTAAAGCATCTCCCACCTACCACCGCCCAGGCTTTTGCTTTCCCCAAGCTGAAGGATGAGCATTGCAGTGCTACGGAGCTTGCCCCGGCTGCCCAGATGCCCTCACTTTCCCCAAGCAGCATGAGGAGCATGGAGAAGAGAAGGCCGCTCTGGTTGTTGCCGGTTTCGCCATTGTAGCACCACGTAGCTTGCCCCACCCACCACCGGCCAGGCCCAAACTTCCCCCAAGCATTCCTTTGCCTACCTAATTTCCCCTCCATCATGTTTTCCCATCGCGCTTCTCGCCATTGTGTGCCAGAGAGCACAGCGTGGGATGCAGCTGAAGGCAGGAAAGCTGGCTGGCCCTCACAGACCGTGTGATTGAGGCAAGCGAGGGAGCCAGATGAAGAGCAGCAGCAGCTATCCCAGGCAAGCAATTGGACGAAATGAGGAGTGACTGAGCGGGGCAGGGCAGGGTGGGAGGGGCGGCACAGAATTTTAATAACTGGTCTGCCCGAACTAGCCTGAACCGGCTGAATCCCACCGCTGGCCAAATGCCCAAATTTTGATATGCAATTGTGGGAATACTGCAATTGTTGAAAGTGTTAGGACCAGAAGTGGGTTTCAGCAGGTTCTGACCAGTTCTGGAGAACCAGTAGCAGAAATTTTGAGTAGTTCGGAGAACTGATAGAAAAAAATTCTGAGTGGCCCTGCCCCCATCTATTCTATGCCTCCCAAGTCCCAGCTGATTGGAAGAAAATGGGGATTTTGCAGTATCCTTCCCCTGCCACGCCCACCAAGCCACGCCCACAGAACCGGTAGTAAAAAAAATTGAAACCCAACATTGGTTAGGACCATATCTTGGTCACTTTTTTCAGTGCTGTGGTACCTTCAGATGGTCCCTGAACAAACGGACATATGTCGACAACGACCTGTAGTAGAACAATTTACCTCAACCTGCCATCCCTTTCCTGAAGTCTCCTGAAGATTGTATAGCTCTGTTTTAAGGAAATTTAATACTTTATCTGTTGACAAGATGGAGGAGAAGAGGCAGAAGACAAGAATTCCAGCAGCCCTCATGTTGGTAGAAGTCAACTCTGCTGCCTTTCCTGAAGCCACCTATTACTCAGCTTTGCAACCGGGGAAATGTTTTTGAAGAAGTAGCTGGAGGAAGTGGAATATAGGATCCCAAATGATTGGCTGGCAGAGATAATAAACTCAGGCAGAGCAGAAGCCAAATTCCATTAGGAAAGATAGTAGTTTTCTTAAAAGATATACACAAAATAAACTTTGCTGTGCAGTCAAATGGGGATTAGATTTCTTGTTTACTACATATCTACATCTTGCAAAGCTTAGATACAAAACCCCTTTCCCACATTTATGAAGAGCTCTAGATATCTCCTTAAATTCATTGTTTGGGGAGAAGGATGTGACAACAAAGAATGGAAGTATGCCAGAAGAAAAGGGTCTAAGAGTATAGCAGAATTGACTCCAGAATGGATGACAATAGAGGAGGGAATTGTAGTTTATGAAAGCTGTTTTCTTGTATGTGGTCAAACTTCTCTGCTCCAGGAGCTTCCCCTTGGCTAATGCCCAGCGAGGGAGAAATTGCTCTGCTAGAAATGAGAGATGGGCGACAAGGGGGATGCCTGAGTGATGCTCCAAAAAACTTTCCCTTACCCTTCTCCTGTATAAAGATTGAGGCAGTTTTACTCCACCCTAAGCCTAGGGGATGTTCCAGGCACTTGTTTCCAACAGCCTTACCTTCATGGGCAGCTGCAGTGAGCAGAGAGGTACAAGACTGGTTGTTAAATTACCCACCTCCCCCAGCTATCAAAGTGGATCCTGAGCACTGCACTGCAATGGAGAAATGGGAAATGGAGCGACCGGCATTTATAAACCTTTATATTCATTTGGACTTCTGATTGTCCCATGCTTGACATGTTTTCTCAGGTTACAGTTCTAGCTCGGACTTATATTTCTCTTATCTGACCATTGTCTTGTTATGGCTGTTCCTCTTGTTCACCCAGGTTATTCTTTCTGCCCATTACACCTCTAGACACAGTACACATCCTAGGATGTTGGAGGACTCTGCCACAGTTGCATTTTCTGTTTTTGTTTTTTTGCAATGGAAGATTTGTGATCAGAGTCCATTTTCATATTGTTCTGAATGTTTACATAGTGGACAGACATTGTCCCCTTGACCTGTTTACCAGCTATGGTGGAATGCTTTTCTCTGGATGAAGATTTGGCAAAACCACATTTGCTTGGTAAATTGTCTGTTTGGGGCTCATATTTCTGTATCTGCCCCATTACTGTCTATGTTCCCTATAAACCATTCAGGAGTGTCGGTTGGATGGGCCCAAAAAAAGTCAAGATGGAGACCAGAACATGATTCTAACCCCAGGACTTCAATTGCATTTTTCTCTTTCCTACGTGTTTCTTTAATTTAAAAAAAAAGCAAGAAAGATAAAGGAAGAAAGTTCTTCCATTCACATGTATATATGCCAAAACCTATATTTCCATACCAACAGGAGGGATCAGAAAGAGTTATTTTATTCAGAACCGCTTTGTTTCTATAAATTCTAAAGGAAAAGCTACTGAATGCAGGATCCTTTGTCATATCAATTTATTTTTATGATGATTCTGTGGACTTTGAAGATCAAAAACACATATTTTATTGAGCTGTGGTCTCAAAGCATGATAATTCAACATTTTTGCCCCAAATTTCCAGCTTTCGCCGACTGACTCATGTAAGAATCACAAGCATCTTTGATTGCATTCTCTACTTATCTCACTATTAAATCTGCAACTTTCCCATTTTTTACAAATTTCCCAATAATTGCAAAAAAAGTTTGCTCTTTCCCAACTATCACAGATGAACAGGTTCAAAAGAAGATGCATTTCTGCATTCCAGGGTGGTGATATTGAAGTTGATCAGCCCACCAGCTATCGTAGAATTTCCTAGCGGGAGGGAACATACATTTGATGTCGCACATCCTTGGTAAGTGGACTTTTCGTTGTAATATCCAACTGGGGATAAGAAAAAGGCAGAAAAGGTGCATATGAGAGTCTATAGCATAGACATTATAAAGCAATGCAGAGGGAGGAAGGAAGGAAGGAAGGAAGGAAGGAAGGAAGGAAGGAAGGAAGGAAGGAAGGAAGGAAGGAAGGAAGGAAATGTCTACTCACAGGCATCTGTGACACTAGTTATTTCAATACAGTAATCTGTATTGCCAACACAGATTACAGTTTGATTGGCTTCACAAAAATCCTCATCTAGTGCAAAGCAGCCTGGGCACTGTAACTCATTTGGTTGAAGCTCATCATAATTTTCCACTGGAAGAAGCAAATATTCCAGTTAGCAAAGTTTCATGATAACCACTAACCTTTTAACGTCTATCAGAGCCTCCTCCAACTTGACATTCTTTTCACATACTTGGGTTCCGCTGCAGCTTTGATGGAATCAAGGAACCCAAGATTCTTTGCAACAAACAAGAGTTTAAAAAAAAAGAAAAGAAAAGCTGGAGATTCAAAAGGATGTATTAAGCAGTGGTGGGTTCCTCCTGGTTCAGCCCGGTTCGGCGGAGCTAGTAGCGGTGACAATATGACGTCACTGAACCAGTTCTTTTTGTTCGGGAGCTGGGCCCTCCCGCCTCCCGCCCCCCGCTGCCTCTGCCCCCCCCCACCTGCATTATTCTTACCTTTTATTTCCTCCCGCACCGAATCTCCCCGCTGCCTCAGCTCGGCAAGCTGATCGGCTAAAAGGAAAAAAACTGTTTAAACTCTTGCTGTAGGGCTTCAAAGGGCCGCCCTACAGCTGATCAGTGTTAAAAGGCAGTGCGGTGGCAGACTAGTGTGCTCAGTCTACAAATGGGTAGACCGGAACGCTCCAAGAACAAATGGGTAGACCGGTACAGCTCTGCAAGCAGTTAAAAGCCTAGTAGATCAGTACCTCTGCTAAATCCTAAAGAATTCTCACATGACCATCAAACCACGCCCACAAAAAAAAGCCACGCCCACAGAACCGGTAGTAAAAAAATTTAGAACCCACCCCTGGTATTAAGGTGTAGATACTTACAATGAAGCGGTTCTGCATTACAGAGATCAGTCTGGCAACAGTTACCGCTAACTATTTGATATCTATCATCTACTGTTGTGGTGACGAAGAGGCCATCAAGACAGTTCTCACATTCTCAACAACCCTTGACCATTACATACCCTGGAGTACTGGCTGCAGAAGGGAATTAAAAAAAGAAATATGGAACCCAGCAGCAAACGAAGAAATGCATATCAAACATGTTCATTTGGCTGTTGTATTTTGGAAGAAATCACTAAATACTTGTGTTTATTTCACTTTATGAAATGTATATCCTTTTTGTTTAGGAGCTCATAGCACTTTCACTTGTTACTTTTCCCTATAAAACCACTAAGGTTATTTGGGCTGTGAAAGTTTGACTGACCCAAACTATTGAGTGAACTTCCATGGCTGAATCTCCCTGCTTCTAACCCAGCACATTTCCCACTATATTAGTTCTTGGACCTGCATTGAATAACTGGCCAGTGAAACTTCTGCAACTGAGGAAGGACAAGAATTTTGATCTTCTGGCTCCTAATATTAACCTGAACTAGCAAACCTCACTGGCTTTCACCAGTGACACCTTTGAAGATGTATTTATTCCCAAGAAACATATAAGCACAGACAACTGCCTTCTAACTCTGATGTTCTATGTTCTAATAAATATATACATATTATATAAAAAATGAGAAACATGTGCAGATTATTCCTTTATGATGGTCCAGAAATCAAGTGATGGACAAAATCAATTTTCACTTACCTATAGTAGTATTAGCAACTAGAGTAAAACAAAATTTTTCATTTTCGTAGCACGACCTCGTAGAATACTTTTGACATTTAGTTCCAAAGGAAACACATGATTGACATTTTAGAGATGTCACTACAAATAGAAGACATAGTCACACCAATGATGAGAGTCACCTTTGTATGTTTTGCTATCCTAGCATTTACGTCCAAGATTCCTGTTATAATCCGGTTTACTAAGCATGTCTCCCCTATTGTTTTTTCTGTTGGGAACCTGTGGAAGGGTGGGAGATGAGATCGGATTGTGGAAATGGAAGAGAAATTGAGACTAAGGTAGAGATTCACCCTCTCAGACTTTTAACATTTTAATGTGAAACGGGATCTTCCCATCTTTTGGTATTTATGCCCTAGACCAGTTTTGTGAATAAGCCATTTGGATCCTGGCTGAGGCTCTGCAAGAGCCTGAATTCTGAATGTCTATGAAGTCTGAATAATTGTTGATATCAGCCTTGGCTTTTGATTCCTGGGGATGCAGGATTTGGGCATATTATAGAGGCATTGTGCCAATACTTTCTTCCTAGGGCTGAGATACAGTCACCTGCCTAGTTTTTGGCCCAATGGTCCAATGTCACTTGCCTAGTTTTTGTTTCTCATGAATGGATATATTCATAGCGTCCCATTCCTTCTCCAAAACCTTCAGCCACTACACCAAATTGGCTCTCATGATACTCTGAAGAGACAATCATTAATCCTGCATCCACTACATGTAGTCCTTGACGTAGACCACAATTGGGACTGGAGCTTTTGCCGCTAAGTAATATTGTTAAGTGAGTTGTTCCCAGTTTTACAACTATTTCATGGTGGTTAGTAACTGCACTCATTAAATGAAGCACATGGTTGTTCAGCAAATCTGCCTTCCCCCATTCTCGCTTCCGGTCAGGAAAGTCGCAGATGTCCAGGACGCTGCAACGGATATAAACTCATGCCAGCTGCCTAATGTCCAAATTTTGATACCTGGTTTGGGAATACTGCAATTGTTGAAAGTGTTAGGACTATTTCCTCAGTCTGCCTGCCCTCCATCCCTTTCCTATAGTCTCCTGAAGTTTCTACATCTCAGTTTTAAGGAAATTACATTCCTTACCTTTTGATAAGATGGAGGAGAAGAGACAGAAGACAAGAATCCCAGCAGGCCTCATGTTGGTAGAAGTCAACTTTGCTGCCCTTCCGGAAGCCACCTATTGCTCAGCTTTGCAACGGGAGAATGTATATGAAGAATTAGTGGGAGGAGGTGGAACATAGGGTCCCAAATGATTGGCTGGCAAAGATAGCAATCACAGGCAGGGCAGAAGCCAAATTATATTAGGAAAGATTATGGTTTTCTTAGAAAATATACACAAAATAAACATCCCTGCAGGGGATGTGATTTCTTGTTTACTAAATGTCTACATCTTACTCTGCCTTTTCTCAGGGGCTTAGTCTAGCTTCTAAAGCTGATTCTATATCCTACTATAATTCTCTATATCTGATTTGTATCCTTTGCCCCTCTTGACTCAGTTTCACCTTAATTCCTACATTCATTTATTTGGATCGTTTTGGACCTTTTTCTGATCCTACAGTTGTGCATAATATATATGTCAGTACTTTGTCACATATTAAGGATAAGTCTCTGAACATTTCCATTATTATATTTTTATTTTTGTAGACAGATTTCAGTTTCTGGCCCTTAGTTTCTATGACTTATTGCTATATTTACTGAACTCCCACTGTATCTATAAGAAATAAAGATTAAAGTACAGTTATAATTTAAGATGACATGAAATGGTACTTTGCTTCTTATGTGATTATACTTCTTCTCACCCTGGATTCGGAGGTGCGATGTAACTAACTGACCAATCACCATTCTTCTTTTCAGTAAAGATTACTGAGATGGTGATGAGGAACCAATTAGAGAATGGCTGAAATCTGGGCATTTCAATTGGCTTCAGGCATGGGATGGAAATAGCTTTGGTCATACAAGTGGATGGCTTTGTCAAGATCTGTATTGGTGTAGTAAACCTGTTTTGGTCCCTTTACAACTCTCTGTGACCGTTGTCCTCTACTGCAGTGGTGGGTTCCTCCCGGTTCCACCGAGCCGGAGCAGTGACGATATGACGTCACCGAACCGGTTCTGCCCTCCCACTTCCCAGCATTATTCTTACCTTTTATTTGGCCCCACTGATCAATCTATTGCTGCCTCCTGAGTCCCAGCTGATGGCTAGAAGGAAAAAAACTGTTTAAACTCTTGCTATTTGACTATTTGATCTTCCTCAGTCTGCCTGCCCTCCATCCCTTTCCTGAAGTCTCCTGAAGTTTCTACATCTCAGTTTTAAGGAAATTACATTCTTTAGCTGTTGACAAGATGGAGGAGAAGAGACAGAAGACAAGAATTCCAGCAGGTCTCATATTGGTAGAAGTCAACTCTGCTGCCTTTCTGGAAGACACCTATTGTTCAGCTTTTCAACTGGAGAATGTTTATGAAGAATTAGCGGGAGGAGGTGGAACATAGAACTGGTAGAAAAAATCCCTGCGCCCCCACCCCCACCATGCCCAGCTGAGCTGCACGATCATCAGAGGCTTTTTTTTTTTTTACTTTTAAAAGCATTTTTTCTACAACCTCTTCCGAAGAAAAAATGCTTTTAAAAGTAAAAAAAAAAAAAAAGCCTCTGATGATCGCGCGGCTCAGCTGGGATCATCAGAGGCTTTTCAAAACCATTTTTTTCTGCAACCTCTTGGCCGAAGAGGTGGTAAAAAAAATGCTTTGAAAAGTTTCTGGCAACTCCCAGCTGAGTTGCCTGATCAGCAGAGAGGTATTTTTTAAAATGCCTCTCTGACGATCCCAGCTGAGTTGCCTGATTGGCAGAGGTTTTTCAAAGCATTAGAAAAAATGCTTTGAAAAGTTAAAAAAAAAAAAGGTTGGCCACGCCCACCCAGTCACATTAACCCCCCCCCCCACCCCCACCAAGCCACGCCCACAGAACAGGTAGTAACAAATTTTACATTTCCCCCCTGTTACAGACCCCTCGCATCCTGGACATAAACTGTTTCAACTCCTACCCTCAAAACGACGCTATAGAGCACTACACCCCAGAACAACAAGACACAAGAACAGTTTTTTCCCAAACGCCATCAGTCTGCTAAACAAATAATTCCCTCAACACTGTCAAACTAGTTACTAAGTCTGCACTATATCAATCTTCTCATCGTTCCCACCACCCATCTCCTTCCACTTATGACTGTATGACTGTAATTTTGTTGCTTGTATCCTTACGATTTATATTGATATTGTTTCCTGATTACTTATTTGTACCCTATGACTATCATTAAGTGTTGTACCTTATGATTCTTGACGAACGTATCTTTTCTTTTATGTACACGGAGAGCATAGGCACCAAGACAAATTCCTTGTGTGTCCAATCACACTTGGCCAATAAAGAATTCTATTCTATTCTATTCTATTCTATTCTATTCTATTCTATTCTATTCTATTCTATTCTATTCTGTTCTGTTCTGTTCTGTTCTGTTCTGTTCTGTTCTGTTCTGTTCTGTTCTATTCTATTCTATTCCATTCCATTCCATTCCACTCCACTCCATATTTTCTGTATTCTATTCTATTCTATTCTATTCTATTCTATTCTATTCTATTCTATTCTATTCTATTCTATTCTATTCTATTCTATTCCATTCCATTCCATTCCATTCCACTCCACTCCATATTTTCTGTATTCTATTCTATTCTATTCTATTCTATTCTATTCTATTCTATTCTATTCTATTCTATTCTATTCTATTCTATTCTATCCTCTATTCTATTCAATGATATTTTTCTCCTTCACCCCCCAAAGTAGCCACAAGGGAGCTATCCACCTCCCTCAAAGTAGCTATACAAAATAGTCACAAAGACACTGTCCTCCTGTCAGCCCTTCAAGGAGACCAGGCGAAGAACTCAAAATCATACATGTTATACCACTTTTATTAAAAAGTTATAGTAACAGAACCTTGCAAGAGGGAATGTATTTTCTCCCCCCACCCCTTTCATTATTGACAACAAGGGAGGGTCTTGTCTAGGATACTATAGGATAGAGTTCCCCAATCCTTTCTGGCTTTGCGGACTGTTGGTGGAGGATAGGGAATGTTAAATTTGTGTGACTGGCAGGCATGCGTGCCTACTGCACATGTAAATGGAGATACGTGAGGCCTTAACATTTGGAACCAGGCTTCCTCTGGGGCCCAGCGGTTGAGGACTCCTGCTGCAGGAGATGGCCAGGCTGACCCCGAGGGTGTGTGTGTCAAATGTGTCCTCAGTCTCGAGTCTCTTCACGATCTAAGTCCAGCCCTCATTGAATTCCACTGGTTCTTATCTACGGCCTATTTGCTTTGACCATTAGTAGTTCAGGATCTTGTAGAGACCATAAGCTTGCAATAAACCTTAATATTCATTTGGGCTTCTGATTTTACCATGCTTGACATGCTTTCTCAGGTTACAGTTCTAGCTCGGACTTATATTTCTCTTATCTGACCGTTGTCTTGCTATGGCTGTTCTTTTTGTTCACCCAGGTTATTCTTTCTGCCCATTACACCTCTAGACACAGTACACATCCTAGGATGTTGGAGGACTCTGCCACAGTTGCGTTTTCTGTTTTTGTTTTTTTGCCATGGAAGATTTGTGATCAGAGTCCATTTTCATATTTCTCTGAATGTTTACATAGTGGACAGACATTGTTCCCTTGACCTGTTTACCAGCTATGGTGGAATCCTTTTCTCTGGATGAAGATTTGGCAAAAACACATTTGCTTGGTAAATTTGCTTAAAAAATATTATACCATAGCAGAATTGAGAATAGGTATTAGTTTAGAAGGCACAAATTGTCTGTTTGGGGCTCATATTTCTATATCTGTCCCTATACTGTCTATGTTCCAGAACATGATTCTAACCCCAGGACTTCAATTGCATTTTTCTCTTTCCTACGTGTTTCTCTAATTAAAGAAAAAGCAAGAAAGATAAAGGAAGAAAGGTCTTCCTTTCACATGTATACATGCATACATGCGAAAACGTATATTTCCATACCGATTCTCTCTGCCAAGGCAGAGAACTGGCTGAGGTAGTTGGGGACAATCTCCATGTCTTGTTTACGATCCTGGGCATATCAATCCATTGGGTTTAAGTTCCTCACAATACGCACTGCAGAAACCAACCCCAAATGAACAGATATTTTCATGGACACCATCCAATCTCAAGGAACATTTGCATCCTGGCTTCCAGAATTCCCAGCCAGGACAGGATTTGGGCTCCAAGCATCTAAAGACAGAGTTGGACTTTCTTCTTATCCCAGCAACCAAGCAGGTCACCTCCCAATATCTTTAGTCAAGGAACAGATGACACCTCATCCCATCTGCTCCACCCACTGTGGTTGTTAAAGGGAATCACATGGTCACTCAGCAAATCCAGTTTTCGCTATCGATTGCCTGTGGCGGCTGGCCGGGAAGGTTTCGGTGATAACATGAGCCAGGATGTTGCAACCATTGTAAATACATGCCAGTTGTCAAACATCCAAAGTCTGATCGCATGATTATGGGGATACTGTGAAATGTCATACAATGAATTAGTAATCTATAAATGTTCAGGCAAAAGGACATTGTACAACTCAGTGAGAAAGATTCCAAATGAAAATGCATAAAACGATCAATACAATTTCTTAAGTATGGAAGACAGGAGGCATCAGAAAGAGCTATTTTATTCAGAATGCCTTTGTTTATATAAATTCTAAAGAAAAAGAATACTGAATGCAGATTCCTTTGTCATATCAATTCATTTTTATGATGATTCTGTGGACTTTGAAGATCGAAAATACATATTTTATTGAGCTGTGATCTCAAAGCATGATAGTTCAACATTTTTGCCCCAAATTTCCAGCTTTCTACAACTGACTTAGGTAAGAATCAAAAGCATCTGTTATTCCAATCTCTTACTTATCTCACTATTAAATCTCAAACTTTCTCATTTTTTATGAATTTCCCAATAATTGCAAAGAAGGTTCGGCTCTTCCCAAGTATCACTAATAATCAAGTTTAGAAAAAGTTGCATTTCTGCATTCCAGGATGGTGACATTGAATCGAATCTGCCCATCAGCCAGCTCAGAAAATCCTAAAGGGAAGGAACATGAATTCTGTGTCGTACATCCTTGGTAAGTGGACTTTTCAGTGTAATTTCCAACTGGGGATAAGAAAAAAGCAGAAAAGGTGCATATGAGACTCTATAGCATAGACATTATAAAGCAATGCAGATTGTTCATTTGCTATTTATATAGTTTGGCCTTGATGTTCTTGTGGCCTTTATATAACCATAAAGTTCTTTGAAAAACTTGATACAAATCTGATTACCATATATTAATTGTTCCATAAAGTTTCTCCAAGTAGATCATCTTCCTTTATTTTTTTAAAAAAGGGCAGGAGTGAGTGAGTGAGTGAGTGAGGGAAGAAAGAAGGAAGGAAGGAAGGAAGGAAGGAAGGAAGGAAGGAAGGAAGGAAGGAAGGAAGGAAATATCTACTCACAAGCCTCTGTGGTACTAGTTATGGTAAGACACTGATCCTCATTGCCAGCGCAGATTACAGTTTGATTGGCTTCACAAGAATCCTCATCTAGTGCAAAGCAGCCTGGGCACTGTAACCCGTTTGGTTGAAACTCTGCATAATTTTCCACTGGAGGAAGCAAATATTCCAGTTAGCAACGTTTCAAAGCTTCAGCTCGTCTGCCTGGAATCGGTTTTAATTGACATGAAAGCTGGGACATGATCAGGGAAGTAAATACAAGGATAGAGAAAGCTCGTACAGCATTCTTCAAAATAAAAAAGATCTTCTGCAATCGTGACATAAGCCTAAGACTGAAAATCAGGCTTGTCAGATGTTACATCTTTTCTATCCTGCTCTACGGAGTACAGAGTTGGTCTCTGACAGAAAACCACTTGAAGAAACTAGAAGCACTTGAGATGTGGATTTACAGACGGCCATTACATATAAACTGGGTTAACAAAATCACAAATGAGGAGGTGATAAGCCGCCTGGGAAAGCAAAGGGAAATCATCAAAGCCATTAAAAAGCGAAAGTTAGAGTATTTTGGACATGTGATGCATCACCCAGAAAAATACAGCATCCTTCACTTAATCCTCCAGGGAAAAATTGAAGGCAAACGAGGCCGAGGCAGAAGAAGAACATCATGGCTTCAAAACCTAAGGGATTGGTTTGGACAAAACTCAGCAGCATTTTTTCATATGGCTGTTGACAAAGAGAAACCTGTATTCTGCACTGTATGTCGGATATTAATACAATTGAGAGAGTCCAGAGGTATTTCACGAGAAGAGTCCTCCACTCCTCTACTCACAACAGAATCCCTTATGCCACCAGGCTTGAAATTATGGGCTTGGACAACCTAGAACCGTGATGGCGAACCTATGGCACGGGTGCCACAGGTGGCACACAGAGCCATATCTGTGGGCACGTGAGTGCATGTGCGCGCCGGCTAGCTGATTTTCAGGCCTTCCGGGCCCACCAGAAGTCGGCAAACAGGCTGTTTCCAGGCCTCCGGAGGGCCTCCAGGGGGATGGGGAAGGCCATTTTCGCCCTCTACAGGTTCCTAGAAAACCTCTGGAGCTTGGGGAGGGCAAAAAATGAGCCTACCGGGCCCACCGTGTCATCACGTGCCAAAAGCGGGGGGAGAGCAGGGGGGGTCATGCATGCATGCATGGGGAGATGGGGTGCATTGAATTATGAGTGTGGGCACACACGCGTGCAATCCCCCCCCACTCCGCCCAATTTTGGCACATGACGGCAAAAAGATTAGCCATCACTGACCTAGAACTACGCTGCCTATGGTCTGACCTAAGCATAGTACACAAAATTAACTGCTACAATGTGCTACCTGTCAATGACTACTTCAACCGCAATAATACACGAGCACAGAACAGATACAAACTCAAGGTAAACCGCTCCAAACTCAATTGCAGAAAATACGACATCAGCAACAGAGTGGTCAATATCTGAAATGCTCTACCTGTTGTAACATCCCCAAATCCCCATAACTGTAACCTTAGACTGCCTACTGTTGACCTTATCCCATTCCTTAGTGGTCTGTAAGGGGCGTAAGCATACCAGTGTGCGTACCATCCCTGTTCTACTGTCTCCATTTATTTGTACCCATTTACTATGTTCATATCTATGTTTATACTTATACCTGTTATCTCTTAAATGCTTGACAAAACCAACCAACCAACCAACCAACCAACCAACCAACCAACCACTAACCCTTTCAATGTCTATCACAGCCTAATCCAACTTGACATTCTTTTTATATACTTGAGTTCAATTCCAGCCCAGATGGAATCAAGGAATCCAAGATTCTTTGCAACAAGTAAGAGTTTAAAAAAAAATCTAGAGTTTGAAAAGGATGTATTAAGGTGTAGATACTTACACAGGAATGGTTCTGCATTACAGACATCAGTCTGGCAACAGTTAGTTCTAGCTACTTCAAATCTACCATCTACTATTGAGGTGGTGTAGAGGCCATCAAAACAGTCCTCACGTTTTGAACAACCCTTGACCATTACATACATTGGAGTACTGGCTGCAGAAGGGAATTAAAAAAAGAAATATGGAACTCAGCAGCAAATGAAGAAATGCATATCAAACATGTTCATTTGGCTGTTGTACTTTGGAAGAAATTGCTAAATACCTGTGTTTATTTCACTTTATGAAATGTATATCCTTTTTGTTTAGGAGCTCATAACACTTTCACTTGTTACTTTTCCCTATAAAACCACTAAGGTTATTTGGGCTGTGAAAGATTGACTGACCCAAACTGTTGAGTGAACTTCCATGGCTGAGTCTCCCTGCTTCTAACCCAGCACATTTCCCACTATATTAGTTCTTGAACCCGCAGAGAATAACTGGCTAGTGAAACTTCTGCAACTGAGGAAGGACAAGAATTTTGATCTTCTGGCTCCTAATCTTAACCTGAACTAGCAATCCTCACTGGCTTTCATGTAAATGTTGACACCTTTGAAGATGTATTTATTCCCAAGAAACATATAAGCACACAGGCAACTGCTGAATCTGGAGCTTTTGCAGAACGACGAATCTTGCATTGTGAGAAAGTAATGTAAGCTCCTTCTGTTTAGCTTGCAATTTGGGATGCACATTCAAAAGGGTAAAGTGTACATTGCTACATCAGGATGTGTGTTTCATCACTTGTCCTCTCTTGTCCCCATGCACGTGTCAATTCACCTAAGTTTAAAAAATAACAAATAACATTGGCAGATAACATTGGACTTCTACTGTCCCTCAGTGAACCCCCAAGAGAAGTCATTGAAGGAAAGTCCCAAACCCAATCAAGTTTTAGCATAACCTAGATGCTAAATGTTAGCATTTTATTGTTGCTTGACAATGAAATGGGTGACATATGTCAGCAAAGATGTTGAGTCTCTGGAAAGAGTGCTGAGAAGAGCAACAAAGATGATTGGGGACTGGAGGTTAAAACCTATGAAGAACGGTTGCAGGAACTGGGTATGTCTGGTCTAGTAAAAAGAAGGACTGGAGTGACACAATAACAGTGTTCTAATATCTACGCACGGTTACTCATGCGCTAGTTACTTCACGCATTGACTACTGTAATGGTCTCTACATGGGGCTGCCCTTGAGGACCACTCGGAGACTTCAACTGGTACAGAATGCAGCCGCGCAGGTTGTGATGGGAGGGTCCCAATACTCCCATGTTACACCCCTCCTGCGCGACTTGCATTGGTTGCCGGTTGTCCTCCAGGTGAGGTTCAAGATCCTGGTGATGACCTATAAAGCCCTACATGACTTAGGCCCAGGATATTTGGTGGACCATCTGCTGCCAGCAACAGCTGCCCATCGCCCGGTGTGTTCTCACAGGGACGGCCTGCTCCGGGTGCCGTCAGCTAGACAGTGTCGCTGGCGACCGCCAGGGGTAGAGCTTTCTCTGTGGGCACGCCCACCCTTTGGAATCAACTTCCCCTGGGGCTCCGGTTGGCTCCTGACCTTCGCACCTTCCGCTGCAAACTAAAAACATGGTTGTTTACATCGCCCAGCCTGGACTGAGAGGGTTTTTAGATTTGGGGTTTTTTAATATAAATTATATATTATGTATTTTATATTTTTAACTGGTTGTTTTATTGTTGTGAGCCACCCTGAGTCTTCGGAGAAAGGCGGCATACAAGTTGAACAAACAAACAAATAAATAAATAAATAAATTTGAGGGGCTGCAACAAAGAATAAAGAGAAATTTCCTGAAAATGAGAAAAATCAGTCAGTGGAACGGTTTGTCTCCAGAAGTGGTGGGTGCTCTAACACTGGAAGCTTGTAAGAAGAGACTGGACAGCTATTTGGCTGAAATGGTATAGTGTCTCCTGCTTGAGAAGGGAGTTGGACTAGAAGACCTCCAAGGCTCCTTCTAACTCTGATCTTCTATGTTCTAATAAATATATAAAAATTATATAAAAAATGGGAAGCATCTGCAGGTTATTCCTTGATGGTCCAGAAACCAAGTGATAGACATGCTTGAAAACAAACTGAATTTTCACTTACTTATAGTAGTATTGGCAACTACAGTAGAACAAAATTCTTCCTCTTCGTTACACTCCACCACCTTCACATCATCTCCTTCACATTCAGTTTCAAGGGTAAAACATTTTTGACACTTTAGAGATGTCACTACAAATAGAAGACATAGTCATGCCAATGATCAGCGTCACCTTTGTATGTTTTGCTATCCTAGCATTTACGTCCAAGACTCCTGTTATAATCTGGTTTACTAAACATGTCTCCCCCTGTTGTTTTTTTCTGCTGGGAACCTGTGGAAGGGTGGAAGATGAGATCAGATTGTGGAAATGGAAGAGAAGTTGAGACTAAGGGAGAGATTCACCCTCTCAGACCTCTAACATTTTAATATGAAACGGGATCTTCCCATCTTTTGGTATTTATGCCATGGACCAGTTTTGTGAATAAGCCATTTGGATGCTGGCTGAGGCCATTTTTCTTCAAGAACCTGAATTCTGAATGTCTATGAATTCTGAATAATTGTTGATATCAACGTTGGCTCTTGATTCCTGGTGATGCAGGATTTGGGCACATTTTAGATGTGTTGTGCCAACTCTTTCTTCCTAGGGCTGAGATAGAGTCACCTGCCTAGTTTTTTGGCCCAATGGTCCAATGTCATTGCCTAATTTTTGTTTCTCATGAATGGATATACTCATAGTGTCCCATTCCTACTCCAAAATCTTCAGCCACTGCACCAAATTGGCTCTCATGATACTCTGAAGAGACAATCATTAATCCTGCATCCAGTACATATAGTCCTTTAACTTCAGATGGGTACTGTACAAATGGACAAATATGTCGAGAACGACTTGTAGTAGAACAATTTACCAGAGGCTTCATCAGTCTGCCTGGCCTCTATCCCCTTCCTGAAGTCTCCTGAAGTTTCTACATTTCAGTTTTAAGGAAATTACATTTCTTACCTTTTGACAAGATGGAGGAGAAGAGACAGAAGACAAGAATTCCAGCAGCCCTCATGTTGGTAGAAGTCAACTCTGCTGCTTTTCCTGAAGCCACCTATTGCTCAGCTTTGCAACTGGGGAAATGTTTTTGAAAAAGTAGCTGGAGGAAGTGGAATGTAGGATCGCAAATGATTGGCTGACAGAGATAGCAAATTCAGGCAGGGCAGAAACCAAATTCCATTAGGAATGATAATGATTTTCTTAAAAAATACACACAAAATAAACTTTGCACTGCAGTCAAATGCGGATTAGATTTCTTGTTTACTATATGTCTATATCTTACTTTGCTTATTCAGCCCTGCTTTCTAGGGCTCGGATAGAGTCACCTGACTAGTTTTTGGCCTAATGGTCCAACATTTAGCTTCTAAAGCGGATTTTATATCCTACTATAATTCTCTATATCTGATTTGTATCCTTTGCCTCTCTTGACTCTGTTTCACCTTAATTCCTACATTCATTTATTTGGATCGTTTTGGACCTTTTTCTGATCCTACAGTTGTGCATAATATATATGTCAGTACTTTGTTTTACATTAGTGATAAGTTTCTGAACATTTCTATTATTATATTTTTATTTTTGTACACAGATTTTAGTTTCTGGCCCTTAGTTTCCATGACTTATTACTATATTTACTGATCTCCCACTCTATCTATAAGAAATAAAGATTAAAGTACAGTTATAATTTAAGATGACATGTTACGATAGTTTGCTTCTTATGTGATTATAATTCTTCCCACCCCAGATTCGGAGGTGCTATGTAACTAACTGACCAATCATCATTCTTCCTTTTTCGATGAAGATTATTGAGATGGTGATGAGGGACCAATTAGAGAATGGCTGAAATCTGGGCCATTTCAATTGGCTTCAGGCATGGGATCAAAATAGTTTGGTCAAACAAGTGGATTGCCTTTGTCAAGATCTATATTGGTGTAGTAAACCTGTCTTGGTCCTTTTACAACTCTCCGTGATGTTGGAAAGAAAGGTCAACATGGTGGCTTCTCCCTTGTGTGATGCCTCAAGAGGTAGTCCTTTGTCCTCTCTAGTTTGATCTGTACATGGAAGTTAATTTAGGATTTGGTACTCTCAATATTTTGTTAAGATTTAGAACTAGGTCAAATGTGTCATCAGCAGTGGTGGGATTGAAATAATTTAACAACCGGTTCTCTGCCCTAATGACCGGCTGGGTAGGCATAGCTGGGTGGTCATGTGACTGGGTGGGCGTAGCCAACTCAACGACACTCACCTTGAGAGGTGCTTTGCCTCATCCGGTCTCTTGCCACGCCCCTCCCCACCCCTCCACTCCTTGCCTGGCCTGAGAAAGTGAAGCCATGCTGCTGGAGAGTGCTTCATTGTGGACAGACAGCTAGCCCTAGCTGGGTCCCTTACAGCAGCCAGGCTGATATGCAGCTGGTCCAGCTTCATGCCTCTATTCATGTGTTAGTAGAGAAAGAAGCTGTAAAAAGACACTAGAAAAGAGCTGAAAGAGGAAGAGAAAAAAAATGCAGTGAGGGATGGAGGGCACCTCCTTGAGATCTGGGATACACAACCAGGACTTAGATACAAAACCCCTTTCCAACCTTTATGAAGAGCTCTAGATGTTAAATTCCTAGGCAAGGGCCTGGTGGCTCAGCAGACTGATAGCATTGTGATTAGCACCAGCTGTCTGCAATTACTGTAAGTTCGAATCTCACCAGGCTCAAGGTTGACTCAGCCTTCCATCCTTTCTAAGGTAGGTAAATTGAGGACCCAGTTTGTGGAGTCAATAAGCTGACTTTGTATAAATATACAAAAGTATGAAGGCTATTGCTTAACGCATTGTAAGCCGCCCTGAGTCTCCGGAGAAGGGCGGCATATAAATCTAATTTTTTTAAAAAATATTCCAATCAACGGGGTTGCGGCAAGGACTGAGGCGAGACAGAGATTCAACAGCTAACATTTATTGAACGAGTGCAACTTCACAGCAATAGTCAGCAACAGAACAGAACGCGCCCGTTTGACAGCTCTTTTATACGCTGCTGTCAAACGGGCAATCAATCAGAAAGAAGTTGGGAGCCATTCATTCCTCTAGGGCAGTGTTTCTCAACCTTGGAAGCTTGAAGATGGGTGGACTTCAACTCCCAGAATCCCCCAGCCAGTAGTGCCATAGTAAAAACCATGACGATTGGTTTTTACTATGGCCACTCACTGAAAAATTGTCTTTTTGTGGGTTCAAGGGAGAAACAGATTCCTTTTTGATCCCAGAGATACTTTGATTCAAAGACTCTGGTTTGATCCTCCTCTACAACAACTCCCTTCCCTTGCAATCCCCAACACAATTCTGCCCAGTGTCTCTATATCCTCCTTCACAAATATGGCCATCAAAGTAGAGAAAGAAGCTGTGAAAAGACACCAGAAAAGAGCTGAAAGAAGAAGAGGAAAAAAATGCAATGAGGGATGGAGATCTGGGATACACAACCAGGACTTAGATACAAAACCCCTTTCCCACATTTATGAAGAGCTCTAGATATCTCCTTAAGTTCATTTCGTTTGGTGAGAAGGATGTGACAACAAAAAATGGAAGAATCCCAGAGGAAAAGGGTCTAAGAGCATAGCAGAAATGACTCCAGAATGGATGGCAATAGAGGAGGGAATTGTAGTTTATCCAAGCTGTCTTCTTGTGTGTGGTCAAACTTCCCTTAGGAGAATACACAGACACAAATACTTTTGTCACCAAAATTTACTTGCTCTAAATATGATTATTAGAGTAAGACCACATTCTCCTGAGCTAGCCTGCATCTCCAGTATTCTAAATTACTGCCAAATTCCCAAGAACGCTTAGCCCCAAACTATTGTAAATTCTTACCACTAAAGCTCCAATCTCCTTTCCACTTACAATTTTCAAATGCTAAGGGAAGAAGGGTGTCTGTCTATATCAGCGATGGCGAACCTTTCCAGCATTGGGTGTCCAAATCGGAATGTGTGTGCACGTGCCTGAACACCAGAAACTCAACATTGGTATGCATGCCAACCAGCTGATTTTCAGGTTTCCGGCGCTCCGGTGTAGCCAAAGACCAGCTAGAAGAAGAAGAAAACCAGAAGAGCAGCTGACGGCAGCACGTGTGCCTACAGAGAGGGCTCTGTGTGCCACCTCTGGCACACATGCCACAGGTTCACCATCATGGCTCTATATGTGAATGGATCCAGAATGGATGACAATAGAGGAGGGAATGGTAGTTTAACCAAGCTGTCTTCTTGTGTGCGTTCAAACTTCCCTTAAGAGAATACACAGACACAAATACTTTTGTCACCCAAATTTATTTGCATTATGATTGAGAGAAAATGGATCGTTTAGAGAAAAACCACATTCCCCTCAGCTGGCTTGCACCTCCATATTCTAAATTACTGCCAAATTCCCAAGAATGCTTAGCCCCAAACCATTGTAATTCTTACCACTAAAGCGCCAATCTCCTTTCCACTTTTACAATTTTCAATTGCTAAGGGAAGATTTTCAATTTTCAAATACTATATGATAAAAAACATCAGGTAATTGTAAAGCAATGCTACAATTATTTGAGGTGACATTGAACTTTACAATGCCGTTGCCCATTTGTGTCTCTCCTAGAGGGTAGGAACATACATTCTTTGTTACACATCCTTGGGCAAATATCTCATCATGAATAGCTCCAATTGTGGAAGAAAAAGAAAGAATAAGGATACTTGAGATTTGGTTATGAGACATTCCAAAACAATGATATTTTTTCTTCTTAACCCCCCCCAAAGTAGCCAGAAGGGAGCTATCCACCTCCCTCAAAGTAGGTATACAAAATAGTCATGAAGCCACGGTCTTCTTGTCAGTCCTTCAAGGAGACCAGGCTAAGAACTCAAAATCATACAAGGCTGGGGTGAAATGTAAAATTTGTTACTACCAGTTCTGTGGCTTAGTGGGGGGGGGGGGGAGTAATGTGACTGGGTGGGCGTGGCCAACTTTTTTTTTTTTTAAACTTTTCAAAGCATTTTTTCTAATGCTTTGAAAAGCCTCTGCCAATCAGGAAACTCAGCTGGGATCATCAGAGACTCTTCAAAGCGGAAATTTTGAGTATTTCGGAGAACCGGTAAATACCACCTCTGACTGGCCCCACCCCCATCTATTCTCTGCCTCCCGAGTCTCAGCTGATTGGTAGGGAATGGGGATTTTGCAGTAACCTTCACCTGGAGTGGAGAGGGAATGGAGATTTTACAGTAACCTTTCCCTGGAGTGGGGAGGGAAGGGAGATTTTACAGTATCCTTCCCCTGCCACGCCCACCAAGCCACGCCCACCAAGCCATGCCATGCCCACCAAGCCACGCCCACAGAACCGGTAATGAAAAAATTTGAATCCCACCACTGGTTCAGGAGTGTCAGTTGTGCGGACCAAAACAGTCAAAATGGAGGCCAGAACATGATTCTAACCACAGCACTTCAATTGCATTTTTCTCTTTCCTACGTGTTTTTTTAATTAAAAAAAAAAAAAACAGCAAGAAAGATAAGGGAAGAAAGATCTTCTACTCACATGTATACATGCCAAAATCTATATTTCCACACCAATTCTCTCTGCCAAGACAGAGAACTGGCTGAGGTAGTTGGGGAGAATATTCATCTCTTGCATACGATCCTGGGCATATCAATCGATTGGGTTTAAGTTCCTCACGATACGGCACTGCAGAAACCAACCTCAAACGAGCAAACATTTTCATGGACACCATCCCATATTAAATCTCAAGATCTTTTGCGTCTTGGCTTCCAGAATTCCCAGCCAGGACAGGATTTATCCTGCAAGAGTCTAAAGGCAGAGTTGGACTTCCTGCTTATCCCGGCAAACAAGCAGGTCACCTCCCAACTTCTTCAGTCAAGGAACAGATGACACCTCATCCCATCTGCTCCACTCCTATCCATTACAAATGTACTCTGATGCATGTTCTGAAGTTCCCCTTCAAAATGGTTGTTTTAACTCTGGACCTATATTAAGCCTTATTTCATCCTGGGTTGTTGGACCGCCATGTTCTCCTATTATAGGTAAGGGTAAAGGTTCCCCTTGCACATATGTGCTAGTCATTCCTGACTCTAGGGGGCGGTGCTCATCTCCGTTTCAAAGCCAAAGAGCCAGCGCTGTCCGAAGACGTCTCCGTGGTCATGTGGCTGGCATGACTAAATGTCAAAGGCTCACGGAACGCTGTTACCTTCCCACCAAAGGTGGTCCCGATTTTTCTACTTGCATTTTTTATATGCTTTCTGCTAGGTTGGCAGAAGCTAGGACAAGTCACGGGAGCTCTCCCTGTTATGCGGTTCTAGGGATTCGAACTGCTGAACTGCCGACCTTTCGATCGACAAGCTCAGCGTCTTAGCCACTGAGCCACCGCGTCCATTCTACAATTATAGAAAGCTCCTATTTTTATTACGTTATATTTGACCCAGCAATGGCTTGCTCAACTAATGAACTTTCCTCACCCCTTCCCTCCTTGAGGTTTGTTGCTCCATTCAAATTTTATATCTCCACGGTGTGTGTGTGTGTGTGTAGAATAGAATAAAATAACATAATTGGAAGGGATCTTGGAGCTCTTCTCTTCTAGTTCAACTCCTGCTTAGGCAGGAAACCATATGCCCTTTCAAACAAATCGTTATCCAATCTCTTCTTTAAAACTTCCAGTGTTGGAGCATTCACAACTTCTGGAGGCAAGTTTCATGTGTGTGTATATGCAGAAGTCCTCTTGCATTCTGCTCAGGCTGAGTGAAATCTGCTCCCCCTTACTTTCTCACTCCCTGCCCACAAAGTTTAACCTTCTCTGCCCTTCTGCAAGGAAACATTCAGTTGAATTACTTACAACTGGAAGGAAGGCTATTGCAACCATCTAACTGGCAACTGTAAAGAAGGGCTTCAAAGTATTTTGCCCCTACAGAAGTGATACTGTAATAACCATCATTGGCTTCCTCGGGCTTTGCACAAGTCTTAGTAGTGTAACTGACTGAAGGAATGCCTGTGAAGAGATGAAATGTTGGGATGTAAGAAAAATGAATATCTATATATCTATATATATATTTACAAAGCAGTCTGTTTATTTAACTATTTAATTGGAGATCCCTGGTATTAATGGTTGTTAGCTGTTGGAAAGATTACTGTATTTTTTGGACTATAGGATGCACCGGAGTATAAGAAGCACCAAAATTAAACAAGATTTTGGTAAACAATAATAAAAAAAAGGTTTTGCCCTCCCCAGCCCCCAGGACCACTCTGCAGGCCTCCCAAGCCCCCTGCGCGTCCCGTTTTTGGCCTCCCAAACCCCCCACATGTTGCTTTTTTGCCCTCCCCAGCCCCCAGGAGCACTCTGCAGGCCCTGTTTTTGGCGAAAATGGGACATGTGGGGCGGGGTTTCAGGAAGCCAAAAATGAGAGGCTTCAACTTGATTTCCTCCATTTATCACAGATATGAAGAAACAATTTACTTTGATTGGTGAACTTCTGGAAAACTCTTCTCTACAGTTAGAAGGAACATTTGGTCCCTTTCTTCTCTCCCCTCAGTATTTTCCATGTACATGACAGTGCAAGAGAAAAGAACATTTCTCTACATAATATTCCTAATAAACACACTCCACTGAAAATGCCAGAATACATTGAGATTAGTTACAGCCAATGGTATATCATCCACCTTCAAGAAAATCGAATTATCCCTTGAGATGATAATGTTCTCTGACACCTAAATTGAAAAGATGCTTCACTCACTGAAAGTGGTACGGAGAGTCAAGGAAATGCAATATGTTTCATCTGCTTCGCACTCCACCAATGTCATGTCTTCATTTCTACATTGTCCATGGGTGATAAAACAGGTATAGCATTTTAGAGATGTTACTGCAGAGGACAGAAGTAAAAGGATTACAGATCTACAGAGAGCCAACCAAATTATGTACTCATTAATTAAACCCTCCTTTATTGATGTTCAAGATTAATATCATATTTTTTCTGTAACCTCGTTCCATTTGGTTAACCTCATTTAAATTTAACAAGGGAATAATGTGTTAGAAATTGTCAGACATTATCAAGAGAACCTCCTAGGGTTTTTCCCAACTTTGAGGGTGTATTTCTTGAGAATTATGGCCCTTGAAATTCTCCCCAGTGGAATGGCTTGGGCTGGGAAAGTCTAATTTAAAGGTAAATATGTTTTGGAAGACTCTCTCTGACTCTGGTCACAAAACAGCAGTCACCAGCAGTCACCTCCACATTTCTGTACCCCCACATCCTCCCTCCATCTTTGGTGGCATAATTGGATGTCTGTCACATATGAAACCATGTTCAAGAATATGTATCTATTGAGAGGCATAAATATTTAGACACATTAAAAGCAGCAAAAGACTTGTATAATGTTCTAGTAAAGTTCTATTCATGTTGTGACCCTGGACCAAGGACAGTTAACATAAACCCAATCTGTCAGGACTACCATCTTCAGCTTGGCACCCCAAAGGCTAGAGGGGAGGGAGGACAAATGGGCAATAAGCATGTGTGGGGTTGTGATGGGAATTTGGAAAGGGGATTGACAGTTTGGCGAAGACCAGAAGGGCATGAAACCAGTTTGTGCCAGCTCTCAAGGCCATGCGCCCTGGAAGATTGGAATGCTGACTACTTCAAACATCTCAGCATTCTCAAAACACCTAAAGGCCTCTTCATTGACTGAAGATGAACTGGTCATGGGGGGAGAGGGCTGGGATGAGGGGAACAATCTATAACCTTTCCACATGGGAAATTTAGTACTTGCCTGACTTTACTGCAGCCAGCAGCCTTTAGTAAAAGAACCTATTACCATGTTTCCCCAAAAATAAGACCCTGTCTTATATTTTTTTGAACCCCAAAATAAGCGCTTGGCCTTTTTTTCGCGGAGGTCTTATTATTTTGGGGTGCGTGGAGCAAGATGGGGCTCCTCTTGCCGTCTTACCTGATTTCCAGCTCTGCGTTTAAATATTTTCGGGGAGGGCTTATTTTCGGGGGGGGGGAGGCTTATTTTAGTGCATACACTCAAAAGCCCAATTGGGCTTATTATCAAGGGATGTCTTATTTTGGGGGAAACAGCGTACTTCAACCAAATGGAGTCGAGGGTCTTTCTTTCTAAGGGACCTGAATAGGGCAGGTCTGACACAAGCATTGTCTTTCTAGGGAGGAGGAATGGAAGAGATTCCATCCATGTAAAAAGAGATTGCAATGTAAACATTGAGGCTTATAGCAGGAAGGATATTACAAGTGTGAAATTATAGCCAGGAGGTTGGTACAGTATGTTCTCAGTTCAAAATATTCCAGAGGAAGAAAAGCAGTATAATTGAATTAAACCTTTTGTCTCTTTGTATGCAATGTAATTAACCAAATGATTACAGATAGTTTCCTCCTTTCTTTTCCTTTTGTTTTGTTTCCTCCTTTCCTTTCCTACCTCACTCATCCAGCAGTGGGTGCTGCTGGATGAGTGAGGTAGTGAAAAATTGTGCAAATGGCCAGAAGGTTTGAAGAACATTGAAAATGGTGATCATGTCACCACATCAATGTGGCAGCCACACTGAATCAGCAGCAGTAGTAGTGTCGCAGAAGCAGCCTGGCAGTGCTTAAGCAGCCACAACTATTCAAATTTTCCCAAAATAAATTCCTGTGGGGGGGTCATGGCCCCCAACATTCTGTAAGTTAGCCCATTTGAGGTATCTTGGTTGAAAAGATTTTGCCTTATGATATATTGCTTCACTCAGTTAAAGATTACAGGAGAGTGAGAGAGAATGAATGAGAGAGATTGAGAGAGAAAGAGAGAGAGAGAGAGAGAGAGAGAAAGAAAGAAAGAGAGAGAGAGAGCTATGTCATTCTACTATAGAACTATAATATCTGGAAGATGGAGGGATGGAAGGATGGAAGGATGGAGGGATGGAGGGAGGGATGCATGGATGGAAGAAAGGGAGGGAGGGAGGGAGGGAGGGAGGGAGGGAGGAAGGAAGGATTTTCTCGCAAGTGTCTAGACTCTCTTATACCCAAATCAAAATGGACATAGTGAGCAGTGTCCAGTTGAGAGAAAATGTCACCAAAAACTCTTAAGCAACCAAAAGGAGCTCACCAAATCCCTGCCTCTGGTCATATCACTGCCAGTCTCATCACTGAGGCGTTGTCATGCTTTCCTATTTTTGTCTTTTTCTTGATTCAGGGAAGAAACATATTCTTCTTTGATCCCAGAGATACTTTGATGCATAGTCTCTGGTGAGACCCTCCCCTTTAGCAATGGCCTTTCCTTACAATCCTCAAAACACGTCTCCCCCCAGCATCTCTTTGGCCAACAAAAGTAGAGAAGGAAAGAGACCACACATCTGGATCGTTCAGACAAGTCTTTCTACTATGGGTCATGAGTAGAAAAAAAAAATACTGGCATTCCTTACGTGGAAAACAAAGTATTTAATGCTTGGTGGACATGGAAAAAAGCTTGAAACTATTAAGTTCAAATATGCTGATTCACAGGATTTTAAAGATTAATACACAACTGAGACCAGAGGATTTTCTGTTGGGATTGATGGTCAAACAATCATTAAAAAGTCATGGAGTTTTGTTTTTGAATATTTTGAATATTTTTAGTATTTTGAACTGCAGGGAAGATTATTGTATGCACAAATATGGAAGGATTCATCACTGCCTACAATGGAGGAACGGTTGCTGAAGCTGATGGAATTTGCTGAAAAGGCCAAATTGTCTTCTTTCATCAGAGGAAAGACTATATCAATGTCTATATCTATATTCATATATTATAATTGCTTAAATATCTGTTTTTTCATTAAGCAGAAAAACTAAAGTTATGATTCATGGGTTTGATAATTAAACAGAACACATCATAGAAATGTAGACTCATGTTGCTGTTTTAGAGAATTCCCAACTAGAAAAAGGCCCATGGAGGGAAACCTAGATGGTGCTGAAAGAAGAAATGCCAAGAAGGATGCAACTCCATGACATCTGGGATACTCGACCTGAACTTGCAGGCCACTAGACTCAGAAACCTGCCCAACATTTATGATGTGCTCCCAGATATCTTCCTAAACTCAGAATAACAGAATAACAGAGTTGGACGGGTTATTGGATGTCTTCTAGTCCAATCTTCTACCGTTCCAAACAACTATCCAATTTCTTCTTAAAAACCTCTAGTGTTGGATCACCCATAACTTTTGGAGGCAGGTCATACCACAGATTAATTGTTCCCACTATCGGGAAGTTTCTCCTTAGTTCTAGGTTGCTTCTCTCCTTGATTAGTTTCCTGTTGCTTCTTGTCCTGCCCTCAGGTGCTTTGGAGAAGAGCTTGACTCCCTCTTCTTTGTGGCAGCCCCTGAGATATTGGAACACTGCTCTCATGTATCCCCTTCGTCTTTCTTTTCACTAGATTAGACATACCCAATTCTTGCAACAATATGTTTTAGCCTCTAGTCCCCTAATCGTCTTTGTTGCTCTTCTCTGCACTCTTTCTAGAGTCTCGTTTTTCTATCGCAGCAACCGAAACTGGATGCACTGACTATTCTATGTGTGATCTTAACAAGGCATTATAAAGCAGTCCTCCCACTTCATGTGATCTTGATTCTATCCCTCTGTTATTGCAGCCTTGGACTGCATTGGCTTTTTTTGGCAGCTGCAGCACTCTGCTGGCTCATATTTAAGTGGTCGTCCCACTAGGACACTAAGATCCCTCTCCCACTTACTACATTACAGCTCTCTTACAATGTGACAAGAGAGAACGCTAGGAAGTATCCCAAAAGAAAAGTGGCTAAGGGCATAGCTGCCACAGAGAGGAGGGGGTCAAGCTATTTTCCAAAGCACCTGAAGGCCAGTCAAGGAATAATGGATGGAAACTGACTAAGGAGAGATTCAACCTAGAAATGAGGAGGAACTTTCTGACAGTGAGAACAATCAACCAGTGGAACAGAAGTTGCCTTTGGAAGTTGTGGGAGCCTCATCACTTGAGGCTTTCAAGAAAAGATTGGACTGCCATTTGTCAGAAATGGTGTAGGGTCTTCTGCTTGAGTGGGGGGTTGGACTAGATGACATATAACCATGATGGCGAACCTATGGCACGCGTGCCACAGATGGGAGGCGGAGCCATGCACTGGCCATCTGATTTTCAGGTCTTCTGGGCCCACCGGAAGTTGGCAAACGGGCCATTTTGGGAAGTATCCCAAAAGAAAAGTGGCTAAGGGCATAGCTGCCACAGAGAGGAGGGGGTCAAGCTATTTTCCAAAGCACCTGAAGGCCAGTCAAGGAATAATGGATGGAAACTGACCAAGGAGAGATTCAACGTAGAAATAAGGAGTTTTCACCCTCCCCAGGGTCCTAGAAAGTCTCTGGAGCCTGGGGAGGGCAAAAAAATAGGCCTACCAGGCCCACTGTGCCATTGAGTGCCAAAAGCACGGGGGGGGGGAGGTCCAGGGGGGGTCCGTGTGTATAGAATTATGGGTGTGGGCACGCACATGCATGACCCCCCCGTGCTCCCCTTATTTTTGGCACGTGATGGCAAAAAAGTTAGCCATCATTGACCTATAAGGTCCCTTCCAACTCGGTTAATCTGTTAATCTGAACCGAGTCAAGAATGGGTGACATAGAGGAGGGAATGACCACTTTATCAAAGCTATCTTCTCCCGGGTGTCCAAACACTCCTTAAGAAAATACACAGACACAAATGCTTTCAACACCACAATTTATTGTCATTATGATTTAGTGAAAATGGAATGTTTAGAGAAAAACCACCTTCCCCTCAGCTGCTAGGAGCCCCAAACACAGCATTTCAACCCTCTCAGGACTGCTCCTCCATATTTTAAATTACTACCAAGCTCTCAAGAACGCTTAACCCCAAACCTCTGTTACTCTTACTACCGAAGCTCCAACCTCCTTCTCACTTTTATACATCCTGAAAGACAAAGGAAGAAGGCTATAATCTGACTACATGGAAAGAAAACTGTTGTCAAGTGATAATGGCACAGTGTTACACTCCTTCCTGGTGCTGACTACTACAAGGCCATTAGCCATTCGCATCTCTCCTTCAGGATAGGTACATGCGTTTGGGGTTGCGCATCCTTGGAACCAACCCTCCTCTTTGATAGCTCCAACTGTGGAGGAAAAAAAAGGAAGAATAAGAATCTCTTGAGACGTTATTGTGAGGATATTAGAAAACAAAGATAGTTTTCCTCTTGACAAACTCCTGAGCGTAGCCACTCTTTGGGAAAATCCTTTGTACATGCTGCCTGTCATACCCCCTGGCCACGCCCACCATGGCCACGCCCACCATGGCCACGCCCACCCAGCCGGTCATTAGGGCAGAGAACTGGGTGTTAAATTCTTTGATTCCCATCACTGTAATTAGACGTTTAGAAGTTTCGGATTTTAATTATTTATTTTTTGTTACCTGGATTTTCTTCTTCTCTTTCTATTGTTTCTCTGATTTAGGGGAAAAAAATCAAAACAAAAAGATTGCACTCACATGTATTCATGGTCAAATTCATGTTGAGACAACGCGTCTCTTGGCCAAGGCAGAGGATTGGCTGAGTTGGCTGGTGGGAATCTCTGTGTCTTGTGTACGATCCAGAACATACCAATCCATTGGGTTTGAGTTCATCACGGAATGGCACTGTAGGAATCAACCCAAGGTTAGCAAACTTTTTCATGGCCACCGTCCCATATTAAATCCCAAGTCCTTTTGCATTCTGGCTTCCAGGATTCCCAGCCAGGACAGGATTTGTAATCCAAGAGTCTGAAGGTAGAGCTGGACCAGGAATGAGGATGGCACCTCATTCCATCTTCTCCATCACAAATCCACCCTGACGCATGTTCTGAAGCTCCCCTTCAGAATAGATGTTTTCCCCCCCTCCTCTTGACCCCTTATGAGCCCTTTTGAGAGAATAGTCTGTAGGGCTCACTTCCCCTTAGGACAATCCTAGCTCTGATTGGCAACTTCAGTAATTGAAGCCAGGGGTGGGTTTCAAAAATCGTTGCTACCGGTTGTGGGTGCACGTGCGCTCACACGCACGCATGATGCTTCTGCACATGTGTAGAAGCATCTGGGTGGGTGGGCGTAGTCTCCCGCCGTGGCTGCTAACAGTTCCCCCCAAACTGGGGGGAACCAGTAACAACTCACCACTGTTTGAAGCTCTTCTTTCTCCTCCAATGGTTGACTGCAACTCTAGGCAGCCATTTCAACTTGGGTTGCTTGACTGCCATGTTCTCCACTGACACATAGCTGCTTTTTTATCTTATACAGGTAGTCCTCAACTTACCACAGTTCATTTAGTGACCGTTCGAAATTATAACGGCCCTGAAAAAAGTGACTTATGACCATTTTTCACCCCTTATGACCACGGCGGCATCCTCATGGTCGCATGATTTTCATTCGGATGCTTGGCAACTGACTCACATTTATAACAGTTGTTGTGTCCTGGGGTCGTGTGGTCCCCTTTTGCGACCTTTTGACAAGCAAAGTCAATGGGGAAGGCCAGATTCACTTAACAGCCGTGTTACTAATTCAACAACTGCTGTGATTCACTTAGCAAATGTGGTAACATAAGTCGTAAAATGGGGCAAAGATCATGTAACAAATTTCTCACTTAGCAATGTAAATTTGGGGTTCAATTGTGGCCGTTAATTGAGGACTACCTGTGGTTGACCCACCAATGGCTCACTCAACTAGTGAACTTTTATTAAGTCATCATTTTTAAAGAAGAGATTGGATAACCATTTGTCTGAAATGGTATAGGGCAGTGATGGCTAACTTTTTTGCCATTGTGTGCCAGGAGGGTGGCGGGGCAGGTTCACGTACGCATGCCCATACCCATAATTCCAAGTGCCCAGCCCTGCGCATACGCGTGCAACCCCCTCCCCCCCGCTACTGTTCCCAGCCTCCAGGGCCTCACTAGGAGTCTCTGGAGGCTGGGGAACAGCAAAAAAGTCACTTCCTGTCCCACAGGGAGTTGGGAAATGGGCCGTTTCAGGACTCGGGAAGGCCTCTGAAGGAGTGGGGAAGGCTGTTTTTGTCCTCCCCAGATGCATAGAGAGGATCTGGGGCCAGGTGAGAAAGAAAAACGGGCCTTCCACCCCCCCAAGTCTTCCGGAGGCAGGAAACAGCGTGTTTCCTTACTTCTGGTGGGCCCTGAAGGCCCAAAAATCAGCTGGGCGGCGCACGTATGTGTGCCAGAGCTGAGTTGCATGTCCACTGATATGGCTAGGCTTGCCACCTGTGGCACGCGTACCATAGGTTCGCCATCACGGGTATAGAGTTTCCTGCTTGAGCAGGGGGTTGGACTAGAAGACCTCCAAGGTCCCTTCCAACTCTGTTATTCCGTTATTCCTCACCCTCTCACCCCCTGAAGCTTGCTGCTCCATTGAAACTTTACATCTCTTTGGAGGCATGTATGTTGGTGCTGTTGCTTTCTCCTTAAAAGGTAAAGGTTCCCCTCGCACATATGTGCTAGTCGTTCCTGACTCTAGGGGGCGGTGCTCATCTCCGTTTGAAAGCCGAAGATCCAGCGCTGTCCAAAGACGTCTCCGTGGTCATGTGGCCAGCATGGCTAAACACCAAAGGCGCATGGAGCACTGTTCCCTTCCCACCAAAGATGGTCCCTATTTTTCTACTTGCATTTTTTTTTAATGTGCTTTCAAACTGCTAGGTTGGCAGAAGCTGGGACAAGTCATGGGAGCTCACCGCGTTACGCAGCACTAGGGATTTGAACCGCTGAACTGCCAACCTTTCGATCAACAAGCTCAGCGTCTTAGCCATTGAGCCACCGCATCTCCTTGCTTTCTCCTTAAACTGGGTCAAATTTGCTCCCCCGGCTTTCTCACTCCCTGCCCACAGTACTGCCAAATTTAAGGCTATGCAAAGAAACATTGAGTTGAGTTACTTACACAGAAGAGGCAGGGTATTGCAACCGTCTGACTGGCAACAGAAAAAGTTTACTTGAGCATATTTTCCCTGTGCGGAGGTGATACTGTAAAGGCCATCAGTACATTCCTCAGCCCTTGCACAAGACTTAGCCGTGTATCTGAGTGAAGGAGTGGCTGTGAAACAGAGAGGAAATGCTGGGATTTAGAAGAAAAAAAAAGAAAATAAAGGCAATGTTTAAAAAGCACCATGCTCGATTAAATATTTTATTCGAGATCCCTTGTATTAATAGATGTTGACTGGTCGAGAAGATGATATGGTTTTCCTTAATAGGAGAAAGAGCACAGAAGCAGGCATTTCAAGGCACAAAATTACCCCATTGGAGATGGTTTCCTCCATTTATTTCAGGGAAGGAGGAAGAGTTAATTTTGACAGGTGAACTTCTAGAAACTATTCTGCACAGTTAAATGAACACTGCATCCCTTTCGTTCTCTTACCACTTTTCTCCCTGTGTTTTCCATGTACGATAGAGCAACAGAAAACAATATTTTTTGCCAACAGAACATTTCTAGTAAATATAACCCACTGAAATTGGCAGAATACGTTGAAGTCAATGGTGAAATCCACCTTCAAGGAAACTGATCTATTCCTTGATGCTTGAGATACTGAGTGATGGTAATATGGACTTGTCAGCTAAACTGAAAAGACATTTCACTCACTCATAGAAATAAAGAAAGTCAAGGAAAGGCAATTTGTTTGGTCTGGTTCACACTCCGTCAATGCCATGTCCTCATTTCTACATTCTCCTCCAGTGGCCAAACAGGTATGGCATTTTAGAGATGTGACTGCAGAGGAGAGAAGCAAAATGGTTATACATGTAGTGAGCCAACCAAGTTATGCAACAGTTATTTAAAACCCCCTTTTAGACTTCCAAATTAACTACCCTGTTTTCTGGCAATAAGACTAAGTGCTTATTTCAGGGTTCAATATATATATATATATATTCCGTTTCAGGAAACACGGTAGACACAAGAACAGTTTTTTCCCCGAACACCATCACTCTGCTAAACAAATAATTCCCACAACACTGTCAAACTATTCACTAAGTCTGTACTAATATTAATCTTCTCATCGTTCCCACCACCCATCTCCTTCCACTAATGACTGTATGACTGTAAATTTGTAGCTTGTATCATTACAATTTATATTAGTATTGTTTCCTGATTGCTTATTTGTACCCTATGACTATCATTAAGTGTTGTACTTTATGATTCTTGATGAACGTATCTTTTCTTTTATGTACCCTGAGAGCTTATGCACCAAAGATAAATTTCTTGTGTTCCAATCACACTTGGCCAATAAAGAATTCTGTTCTGTTCTGTTCAAAACATTTTTTTCTAGGTGTGTCTCCTAAGCCATTTCTACCAAACGTTTGAATCTTAGAAGGTTAGAGATTGAAAAATAAGTGTATCAGAAATTAGCTCAGCTTTTAAATAGGAAAGATGATCTTTCATTCAGTTCTTCAGATGAGATTCTCTCCCAAACCCTTCTTTTTATTATTGATTGAGATCGGCCTTCTAAACACGCTGAATGGGTGCCAGCATATTAAGAACCAATACAGAGTATCCTGAGACTATGAGGAAGGGTTAGGTAGGTTTATAATCTATGACATTCAATTTAGTGTTTTGGTTGAAAACATTGAATTAGGAGCTGGTGTTGTGTCCTGCCGGCGGCCAGCAGAGCGGGTGGCAGACTCAGACAGTGAGGAGGTTGGGGAGGAACATGAGCCAGTCCTGGGGTCTGCGGAAGGCTCTAATGAATGCTCTGCATCAGAGGCAGAGACGGGGCCAGGGCCGTCTGAGAATTGTCAGCTGCCTTCGGATTTGGATATCAGTGGGGCAGAAGAAGAGCTGGTGCCTGTTCCCGATGTGGGCATGCGCAGAGCTGCCAGGAGAAGGGAACAGCTAAGGAACAAGGGCCGACTCGGGAGTAAAGGCACAGGTGGATGTTGAATGGCCCCTCCCATAGGGACTAAAGAGGAGCGAAGGGGAGGGGAATTTGCAGGAGACAGTTAGTTCAAATCATTAGGGTGAAGGTCTGATCCTGATTTCTTGCCAAATAACTGCTTGCTACAGCATAGAGTTTGGAAGATATCGGCCTGGCAACTCTCCAAGCCTGATAAAGGTCTGTAGTTGTGAAATCTCATGAAAGACTGTTTGCCGGGGCTTTGCTGGAGAGGAATTTCCCTTTAACCGAAATAAAAGAGGTTTTATCGGGACGAGGAGTCTGCTTCGTGATCTTGGGAGGACTCAGAACAGCTGGGAAACTGTGCGTTTTAGTTTTGCTTTAGACACAAATGTCAGCTTGGGGACTTTGAACCAGTCACTCCTTAGTGTAAGGAGAAGATATGGCAATAAGAAGGTACGGAATGTCCAAAATATGGCCAAGAAAACAGCTGACCTCTTACTGCTGGCACCAGGAATGAAGACTGACTCCAAAGACCAACTCTTAGCCTCCTGCCCATCCCGCAACTATCTGGTTGCTGATTTACCTCCTCGTTCATTTATTGAGAGTCTGCTTTTAAAAAGCTAAAACAAGCAGAGTGTTAGGGTTCTGACCGATGCCCTAATTAAATCATGAGCCTCAAGCCAAGCTTCAAAAGAAATCCAGTTATTTATTAGGAGCGTCATGTCAGCGCCGACCAAGTGAAGCCAACTCTGACCTCACTTAAATCGTACCTTAGCTCTGACCCTGTTTTCCCCTCCCCCCAAGGTGTGTCATCTGTCATATTCCCCAACAAAACAATTTTGTGGGTTGTAGAAGTCCCTCCCTCCGGCCACTGTGGGTCTCCATGGAGATGGCCTTGACATTTGCTGGCTGGAATGTGCTTTGTTCCTCGCTGTAGCTGCGAGGCTCGATTCCCTATCCCCCTGCCTATGGCAACTCGAAAGCAGGTCAGGAATGCTTGGCGAGTTGACACAGAGAGATGAAGATGTCTGTCTATCCATGTGTCTTTATCCATGTAAGAAACCTCCCTTTATCAACTCTCTAGAATCTCAATGTTGAATAGCAATACTCACCACCTGTCAATAAGACCGAGGAGATGAGGCAGAAGAAGACAACAAGAGCAGCAGCCATGGTATCTGAAGAGTGACTCCAGTGTTGTCCTGAAGCCAACAAGTGAATGCACTGAATTTTATAGTTATTGGAGCGTGGCTCCCCTGTAGGATGTTTTGGAACAATTCCCTCCAGTGGGTGGAATGGAAGACATGAGTGATCACCAAATCCCACACAAAGTAGAGTAATAAGAACTTGCACAGTGAAATGGCGAAAGCGGCAACGTCAATGGAGAACAAACAAGTTGATTGAGGTTTGTTGGGATCATGCAGTAACTCGGTGGGTTCTTTAAGTTAAGCAAGAATTGATTCCAATCATAAGTAGGGGATTGAAGGAAGGGTGAAATCCAGCAGGTTCTGACAGGTTCTGACGAACCAGATGCAGAAAATTTGAACAGTTCGGAGAACTGGTAGCGGAAATTTTGAGTAGTTCGGAGAATTGGCAAATACCACCTCTGGCTGGTCCCAGACTGAGGTGGAAATGGAGATTTTGCAGTATCCTTCCCCTGCCGTGCCCACCAAGCCACATCGCACCCACCAAGCCAGTAGTAAAGAAATTTGGATTTTTCACCACTGGACTGAAGAGGAAATATCTGCCTTCTCTTTTATTTTTATTTTTATATTTCGGAAAAGAGAGCAAGAGGAAGCTTGCTACAGTATGAGCCAAAATGTCTAACATGGGTCAGTGGTGATGATGAAGGATACCATTTTGTTTTTATTCATTGAGAAACAGCAAAGTACCACAACCACTACTCGACTATTCAATGGAGGGCTTGGCCAACACAGCTCCTTTTATTGGAAGAGAAAGAAGGAGGTTACTGTGGGATGTTGGACTTTATCAGGGATGGAGATTAAATTTGCATGGTGTTTTTGCAATGGTTTAATGAGGATTTGTGTGGGTCAGTAATAGATGTATTCCTAAAGGAAATCAACCCTATCCTTGGAAGGACAGATACTGAAGCTGAAGCTGAAGCCACCAAATGAGAAGAGAGGACACATTAGAAAAGACCCTGATGTTGGGAAAGACTGAAGTCAAAAGAAGGAGGTGGCAGAGGATGAGATGGTTAGATATTGTTATCAATGTAGTGAGAATGAGTTTGGGCAGACTCTTGGAGACTGTGGAGGATGGGCAGGCCTGGCGTGGCTGTGCTCCATGGGGTCATGAAGAGTCAGACACGACTTAGTGACTGAACAACAACAATAACAACAACAACAACAACAAGTAGATGAAGACTGAATGTGCAAAGACCGGCACTCATGTGGCAAATTAGCAGATATGGGAGGAAACAAGACTTCTGAATTGTGAATGATTTGGAGGAAATTGTGTCAGGCTTTCTTGGTAGATCACAATTAGTAGAACTAATTCTACCTTATTGTAAAGCTCAGTGGTGGGTTTCAAATTTTTTTACTACCGGTTCTGTAGGTGTGGCTTGGTGGGTGTGGCATGGCTTGGTGGGCGTGGCAGGGGAAGGATACTATAAAATCTCCATTCCCTCCCCACTCCAGGGGAAGGATACTGCAAAATCTCCATTCCCTCCCAACTCCAGGGGAAGGATACTGCAAAATCCCCATTCCCTCCCCACTCCAGGGGAAGGATACTGCAAAATCCCCATTTCCTCCTGATCAGCTGGGACTCGGGAGGCAGAGCATAGATGGGGGTGGGGCCAGTCAGAGGTGGTATTTGCTGGTTCTCCGAACTACTTGCTACCGGTTCTCTGAACTACTCAAAATTTCTGCTACCGGTTCCCCAGAACTGGTCAGAATTTGCTGAAACCCACCTCTGGTAAAGCTATATTACCAGAATCTGGCAGGTCTGAAAATACAATTCTTCCCATCCTTTTTATACCCCAAGAGACTTGAGATCAGTGGTGGGATTCAGCCAGTTTGCACCACTTCGGGGGAACCGGTTGTTAACTTTTTGAGCAGTTTGGTGAACTGGTTGTTGGAAGAAATCATTAGGGCAGAGAACCGGTTGTTAAATTATTTGAATCCCACCACTGCTTGGGATTGTCTCCTCTGACTTTCTTGTCTCGTCCACTATCTATTTGCAGACTATGCTGTGTCTTATCTGACCAATCCCTTGTAGAATCTCTTCAACCAGTCTCCCTTTCCCATACAAATTACAAGAAGACATTTTAACAAACACTACACAAAAAGGTGATGGAGTGTGCACCTGTAGGAGCAGTGGGAGAGGCTTTTGGCAACACAAAGTTTTCCCACAAAGAAGTCCAGTTTAAGAGACCATGCAATCCCAAGCTGGATGAGGAGGAGGTTTATGGTAGTCACACCCTAGAATCTGTTAAGATGTAGGTAAGAAATTTACAACTTTAGTTTGGTAAGATTCTGTCAATTAGGTGTAAATAAGTAAAGAGTCAGACTTGCTTGGGTCTTGTTATCTCGTCCCTGCCTTGGGCTTGTATGGACATGTCTTCTCATGCCTAGCAATATACAAAGAACCCTCCTTATAGTTGTCACTCTCCTTAGTTGGTCATGAATCCCTAGGGAGAAAAAAACCCAATATTCGCATTAGCACACAGATAGCGCAGAGAGCATTGATGCAGGCAGTTCTTGGTAGCCCAAGAATGGGCCAGGTAACACCACTGCACCTGGAAGGGATCTTGGAGGTTGTCCCATTGGTTCATTGTCCTCAGTGTCAGGAAGTTTCTCCTTAATTCCAGGTTGCTTCTCTCCTTGATTGATTTCCACCCATTGTTTCTTGTCCTGCCTTCAGGTACTCTGGAAAATAAGTTGACCCCTTGTTCTTTCTGGCAGCCCCCAAATATTGAAATACTGCTATCGTGTCACACTTAGTCCTTCTTTTCTCTAGACTAGCCATAGCCTAGCCATACTAGCCATAGATTCGCCATACTTCTTGGCATCCGGCATGCCTAATCCAAACTCCCATGGCATTAGACATAGAAGCTCTTCCCAACATTTATGAAGAACTCCTAGATATCTTCTTAGACCCATTACCTTTGGGGAGAAAGATGTGACGGTCACATATAAATACCTGACCTCATGCCCATGCCAGGGGGCAGGGAGCTGATGAGATTAACTCCCAGGGTCCACCCTTACCCATTGATCCCTCCTTACCTTAGCTCCGCCTCACAGGTACTTAAGGTCCAGCCATGCGGTCCAGAGCCAGTTCCAGTCCAACATCTGTAAGGAGGAGACATGTTATGAATAAAGACCTTTAGCTAAATGAATACTCGTGTGATGGAGTTATTGGGCTTGATCCTTGAACACTTTTTAACAGTGGCAAAAGAGAATGGTAGGTAGGAGGTATTCCAAAAGAAAAGTTTTTGGCAGCTGCAACACACTGCTGGCTCATATTTAAGTGATTGTCCACTAGGACACTAAGATCCCTCTCACAGTTACTACATTACAACTCTCTTGTAATATGACCAGAAAGAATGGCAGGAGACTGCCATAAAGAAGAGGGAGTCAAGCTATTCTCCAAAGCAACTGAAGGCAGGACAAGAAGCAATGGATGGAAACTAATCTCTGGTTAGTTTGCCTGATCTCTCCTACCCACTAAGCCACTGAGAAGCAAATCCTTCTTATCTTGGTCTCTCGTTTTTGTCAGAGTTGGTTTATTCAAATTGAAGACTTTTTTATTGTTGTTGCTGTTTCCACTTTTTTAAAAATGAGCTTTAGGCCAATCAGACCTGTTTTATCTCCATCTCCATCTCCATCTCCATCTCCATCTCCATCTCCATCTCCATCTCCATCTCCATCTCCATCTCCATCTCCATCTCCATCTCCATCTCTGTTCTGCCCCAGCTATGGACCCCAAAGAACGCAGCACACACAAAATCTGTACAAATCTTAGTTTACTAAATTAAATCAGTCTTTTTCAAACAAAGGCTGTTAATTAACTTTCTTAACAGCCTACAAGAATCCAAAGAATAAATAATCGTAATCTTACTATGATTGGCAGAAAGCCCAGAAGCAATTTGCAGGAACCTGATGAGAGAACTAAGATCAGGACGCGAAGGAGAGTGAACAAAGTTGTTCCCTGCAAATTGCCTCAGTTGTCGTCCTTCCTTAAATAGGTTAAGGGAGTGGCCAATTAGCCCCAAACCTTACTCTCGAGGAGACCTCCTCCTGAGGAGCCACTCCTGCCTTTTGGCAGCTCTGTGCGCCCGTGCATCAAGAAGAGGCTCCTCCTCTTCTTCCTCTTCACTTATGGCAGCTTCTGGAGGTTCTGAAGGCCCTCGCTAAATCCCCGCTTCTGGCACCACATCTTCTCCAGCCTCCTCACTGTCTGACTCGAGTGCCAGTGCACAGGCTGCTGGCGCAGCACCACACCAGCCTCCTCGCTGTCGGAATCAGCTACCAGCTGCACAGGCCCCTGACGGGCCACAACACTCTCTCTATCTCTCTATCTCTCTATCTCTATCTCTATCTCTATCTCTATCTCTATCTCTATCTCTATCTCTATCTCTATCTCTATCTCTATCTCTATCTCTATCTCTATCTCTATCTCTATCTCTATCTTTCTGAATATCTATCTATCTATCTATCTATCTATCTATCTATCTATCTATCTATCTATCTATAGGGAGGGAGGGAGGGAGGGAGTTTTGTTAGATAAGAATGAGTGGGTTAGGATAGCAAAATTTAATGACCTAATTTGTAATATTGTTTACTGCATGTTAATATTTGTTGAATAGGACGTCATTAATTAATGGTAATTTTTGTTTGTAGGAGTTAATGTGGTTGGGCTTAGGCAGTAATAAAGATGAGTTTGACCTTGAAAGGGATATGTGTTGTAAAAGTTACTGTACTTTTACTATAAGACGCACTTTTTCTTCCCCTAAAAGTGGGTGAAAATTGTGGTGCGTCTTATACACCAAATGTTGACGAAGCCCCGCCCACCCACCAGCCCCCACCCTTCGGCTGTTTTCGGCCTCCGCACATCGCATTTCTAGCCTCCACATGTTGCATTTTTGGCTGTTTCCAGGCAGCGGGGATCGGCGGCGGCGAATGGGCCACACCGAACGGTGGCAACAAACAGACGGCGGTGAACATATATTTTTGTTCTTCAGTATGATGATTGCAGCCTTAACTCAATCGTTGGAAGCTTAATTATTTAAACCAATTAATCTATTCCAATGTTAACCAAGCCTTTTCAAACCACTATGTAAAAAACTCATTAAACGAAACAGTATCTATATCATTGGGATGCCTTTACTTGCGTGATATCCTTAACACCAATATTCATTTCTATTCTTATTTAAGATATGCATTAATTAGATAAATTAAAATTCCTTTTGACTGAACAAAGAGAAAAGAGAGAGAGACAGAGACACAGACAAAGAGACTCAAACCTGCAATTGAGAGACACATGGGCACCAGCAATTGCTGAAGCCATGGACAGGGCCGGATTTAGATGAAAAGAGGCCCTAGGCTATTCCACTTATGAGGCCCTTTCACCTATAGTGAAAGTGTAATTTTAATTTTGCTAACAATTTGAATGTAGGCCCCTCTTGATCTTGAGGCCCCTCTTGATCTTGAGGCCCTAGGCTGAAGCCGAGTTAGCCTATAGGAAAATCCAGCCCTGGCCGTGGAGCTTTGTTTTTGAATATTTTGAATATTTTTAGTATTTTGAACTGCAGGGAAGATTATTGTATGCACAAATATGGAAGGATTCATCACTGCCTACAATGGAGGAACGGTTGCTGAAGATGATGGAACTTGCTGAAAAGGCCAAATTGTCTTCTTTCATCAGGGGAAAGACAATATCAATGTCTATATCTATATTCATATATTATAATTGCTTAAATATCTGTTTTTTCAGTAAGCACAGAAAAACTAAAGTTATGATTCATGGGTTTGATAATTAAACAGAACAGATCATAGAAATGTAGACTCATGTTGCTGTTTTAGAGAATTCCCAACTAGAAAAAGGCCCATGGAGGGAAACCTAGATGGTGCTGAAAGAAGAAATGCCAAGAAGGATGCAACTCCATGACATCTGGGATACTCGACCGGAACTTGCAGGCCACTAGACTCAGAAACCTGCCCAACATTTATGATGTGCTCCCAGATATCTTCCTAAACTCAGAATAACAGAGTAACAGAGTTGGAAGGGTTATTGGATGTCTTCTAGTCCAACCTTATACCGTTCCAAACAACTGTCCAATTTCTTCTTAGAAACCTCTAGTGTTGGATCACCCATAACTTTTGGAGGCAGGTCATACCAAAGATTAATTGTTCTCACTATCGGGAAGTTTCTCCTGAGTTCTAGGTTGCTTCTCTCCTTGATTAGTTTCCAGTGCTTCTTGTCCTGCCCTCAGGTGCTTTGGAGAAGAGCTTGACTCCCTCTTCTTTGTGGCAGCCCCTGAGATATTGGAACACTGCTCTCATGTCTCCCCTTCATCTTTCTTTTCACTAGATTAGACATACCCAATTCTTGCAACAATATGTTTTAGCCTCTAGTCCCCTAATCGTCTTTGTTGCTCTTCTCTGCACTCTTTCTAGAGTCTCGGTGTCTTTTTTCTATTGCAGCAACCGAAACTGGATGCACTGACTATTCTATGTGTGATCTTAACAAGGCATTATAAAGCAGTCCTCCCACTTCATGTGATCTTGATTCTATCCCTCTGTTATTGCAGCCTTGGACTGCATTGGCTTTTTTTGGCAGCTGCAGCACTCTGCTGGCTCATATTTAAGTGGTCGTCCCACTAGGACACTAAGATCCCTCTCCCACTTACTACATTACAGCTCTCTTACAATGTGACAAGAGAGAACGCTAGGAAGTATCCCAAAAGAAAAGTGGCTAAGGGCATAGCTGCCACAGAGAGGAGGGGGTCAAGCTATTTTCCAAAGCACCTGAAGGCCAGTCAAGGAATAATGGATGGAAACTGACCAAGGAGAGATTCAACCTAGAAATAAGGAGGAATGTTCTGACAGTGAGAACAATCAACCAGTGGAACAGAAGTTGCCTTTGGAAGTTATGGGAGCCTCATCACTTGAGGCTTTCAAGAAAAGATTGGACTGCCATTTGTCAGAAATGGTGTAGGGTCTTCTGCTTGAGTGGGGGGTTGGACTAGATGACCTATAACCATGATGGCGAACCTATGGCACGCGTGCCACAGATGGGAGGTGGAGCCATGCACTGGCCATCTGATTTTCAGGTCTTCTGGGCCCACCGGAAGTTGGCAAACGGGCCATTTCTGACCTCCGGAGAGCCTCTGTGGGGTGGGGGGTTGGGAAGGTCGTCTTCACCCTCCCCAGGCTCCTAGAAAGTCTCTGGAGCCTGGGGAGGGCAAAAAAACAGGCCTACCAGGCCCACTGTGCCATCGAGTGCTGAAAACGGGGGGGATACGGGGGGGTCCGTGCGTATAGAATTATGGGTGTGAGCACGCACATGCACGATCCCCCCTGCTTCCTCCATTTTGTGGGGTGGATAGAATTATGGGTGTGGGCACACACGTGCGTGACCCCCCCCGTGCTCCCCCCATTTTTGGCACATGATGGCAAAAAAGTTAGCCATCACTGACCTATAAGGTCCCTTCCAACTCTGTTAATCTGTTAATCTGAACCGAATCAAGAATGGGTGACATAGAGGAGGGAATGACCACTTTATCAAAGCTATCTTCTCCCGGGTGTCCAAACACTCCTTAAGAAAATACACAGACACAAATGCTTTCAACACCACAATTTATTGTCATTATGATTTAGTGAAAATGGAATGTTTAGAGAAAAACCACCTTCCCCTCAGCTGCTAGGAGCCCCAAACACAGCATTTCAACCCTCTCAGGACTGCTCCTCCATATTTTAAATTACTACCAAGCTCTCAAGAATGCTTAACCCCAAACCTCTGTTACTCTTACTACCGAAGCTCCAACCTCCTTCTCACTTTTATACATCCTGAAAGACAAAGGAAGAAGGCTATAATCTGACTACATGGAAAGAAAACTGTTGTCAAGTGATAATGGCACAGTGTTACACTCCTTCGTGTTGCTGAATACTACAAGGCCATTGGCCTTTCGCACCTCTCCGTCAGGATAGGTACATACATTTGGGGTTGCGCATCCTTGGAACCAACCCTCCTCTTGGATAGCTCCAACTGTGGAGGAAAAAAAAGGAAGAATAAGAATCTCTTGAGACATTATTGCGAGGATATTAGAAAACAAAGATAGTTTTCCTCTTGACAAACTCCTGAGCGTAGCCACTCTTTGGGAAAATCCTTTGTACATGCTGCCTGTCACACCCCCTGGCCATGCCTACCATGGCCACACCCACCCACCCAGTCATTAGGGCAGAGAACTGGGTGTTAAATTCTTTGATTCCCATCACTGTAATTAGATCTTTAACTTCAGCAGCTCGGCAATGGATGCTCTTTCCTTGTTTTTGAGCCATCCTGCAGTCAGTCTGCCTCTCCCTCTCCCAAATTTTTAATCTCCTCCCCCAACTTTAGCTCAGCAGACTAAAAGTACTGTTATTAACATCAGCTACCTGCAATTACTGCAAGTTCAAATCTCACCAGGCTCAAGGTTGACTCAGCCTTCCATCCTTTCTAAGGTAGGTAAAATGAGGACCCAGTTTGTGGGGGCAAAAGCTGACTTTGTATAAATATACAAAAGTATGAAGGCTATTGCTTAACGCATTGTAAGCCGCCCTGAGTCTCCGGAGAAGGATGGCATATAAATCAAATTAAAAAAAAAACTTTTCGGGTTTTAATTATTTATTTTTGGTTACCTGGATTTTCTTCTTCTCTTTCTATCATTTCTCTGATTTAGGGGGAAAAAAACAAAACAAAAAGATTGCACTCACATGTATTCAAGGTAAAATTTATGTTGACACAACGCGTCTCTTGGCCAAGGCAGAGGATTGGCTGAGTTGGCTGGTGGGAATCTCTGTGTCTTGTGTATGATCCAAAACATACCAATCCATTGGGTTTGAGTTCATCACGGAATGGCACTGTAGGAATCAACCCAAGGTTAGCAAACTTTTTCATGGCCACCGTCCCATATTAAATCCCAAGTCCTTTTGCATTCTGGCTTCCAGGATTCCCAGCCAGGACAGGATTTGTAATCCAAGAGTCTGAAGGTAGAGCTGGACCAGGAATGAAGATGACACTTCATTCCATCTTCTCCATCACAAATCCACCCTGACGCATGTTCTGAAGCTCCCCTTCAGAATAGATTTTCCCCCCCCTCCTCTTGACCCCTTATGAGCCCTTTTGAGAGAATAGTCTGTAGGGCTCACTTCCCCTTCGGACAATCCTAGCTCTGATTGGCAACTTCAGTAATTGAAGCCAGGGGTGGGTTTCAAAAATCGTCACTACCGGTTGTGGGTGTGTGTGTGCTCACACGCACGCATGATGCTTCTGCACAGTTCACCCAAACCGGGGCAAACCAGTAAAAACGCATGCCCATACTCATAATTCTATGTGCCCAGCCCTGCAACCCCCCTCCCCCCCCGCTACTGTTCCCAGCCTCCAGGGCCTCACTAGGAGTCTCTGGAGGCTGGGGAACAGCAAAAAAGTCACTTCCTGTCCCACAGGAAGTTGGGAAATGGGCTTTTTCAGGCTTCCGGAAGGCCTCTGAAGGAGTGGGGAAGGCTGTTTTCGCCCTCCCCAGATGCATAGAGAGGATCTGGAGCCAGGTGAGAAAGAAAAACGGGTCTTCCGCACCCCCCCAGGTCTTCCGGAGGCAGGAAACAGTGTGTTTCCTTACTTCTGGTGGGCCCTGAAGGCCCAAAAATCAGCTGGGTGGCGCACGTATGCGTGCCAGAGCTGAGCTGCATGTCCACTGATATGGCTATGCTTGCCACCTGTGGCACGCGTGCCATAGGTTCGCCATCACGGGTATTGAGTTTCCTGCTTGAGCAGGGGGTTGGACTAGAAGACCTCCAAGGTCCCTCCCAACTCTCTTATTCTGTTATTCCTCACCCTCTCACCCCCTGAAGCTTGCTGCTCCATTGAAACTTTACATCTCTTTGGAGGCATGTATGTTGGTGCTGTTGCTTTCTCCTTAAAAGGTAAAGGTAAAGATTCCCCTCGCACATCTGGGCTAGTCGTTCCTGACTCTAGGGGGCGGTGCTCATCTCTGTTTGAAAGCCGAAGAGCCAGCGCTGTCCAAAGACGTCTCCGTGGTCATGTGGCTGGCATGGCTAAACACCAAAGGCGCACAGAGCACTGTTCCCTTCCCACCAAAGATGGTCCCTATTTTTCTACTTGCATTTTTTTTTAATGTGCTTTCAAACTGCTAGGTTGGCAGAAGCTGGGACAAGTCATGGGAGCTCACCGCGTTACGCAGCACTAGGGATTTGAACCGCTGAACTGCCAAACTTTCGATCAACAAGCTCAGCTTCTTAACCACTGAGCCACTGAGCATCTCCTTGCTTTCTCCTTAAACTGGGTCAAATTTGCTCCCCTGGCTTTCTCACTCCCTGTCCACAGTACTGCCAAATTTAAGGCTATGCAAAGAAACATTGAGTTGAGTTACTTACACAGAAGAGGCAGGGTATTGCAACCGTCTGACTGGCAACAGAAAGTGTTCGACTGAGAATATTTTCCCTGTGCGGAGGTGATACTGTAAAAGCCATCAATACATTCCTCAGCCCTTGCACAAGACTTAGCCGTGTATCTGAGTGAAGGAGTGGCTGTGAAACAGAAAGGAAATGCTGGGATTTAGAAAAAACAAAACAAAATAAAGGCAATGTTTAAAAAGCACCGTGCTCGATTAAATATTTTATTCGAGATCCCTTGTATTAATAGATGTTGACTGGTCGAGAAGATGATATGGTTTTCCTTAATAGGAGAAAGAGCACAGAAGCAGGCATTTCAAGGCACAAAATTACCCCATTGGAGATGGTTTCCTCCATTTATTTCAGGGAAGGAGGAAGAGTTAATTTTGACAGGTGAACTTCTAGAAACTATTCTGCACAATTAAATGAACATTGCATCCCTTTCGTTCTCTTACCACTTTTCTCCCTGTGTTTTCCATGTACTATAGAGCAACAGAAAACAATATTTTTTTGCCAACAGAACATTTCTAGTAAATATATCCCACTGAAATTGGCAGAATACGTTGAAGTCAATGGTGAAATCCACCTTCAAGGAAACTGATCTATTCTTTGATGCTTGAGATACTGAGTGATGGTAATATGGACTTGTCAGCTAAACTGAAAAGACATTTCACTCACTCAGAGAAATAAAGAAAGTCAAGGAAAGGCAATGTGTTTGGTCTGGTTCACACTCCGTCAATGCCATGTCCTCGTTTCTACATTCTCCTCCAGTGGCCAAACAGGTCTGGCATTTTAGAGATGTGACTGCAGAGGAGAGAAGCAAAATGGTTATACATGTAGTGAGCCAACCAAGTTATGCAACAGTTATTTAAAACCCCTTTTTAGACTTCCAAATTAACTACCCTGTTTTCCCCAAAATAAGAAATCCACTGATAATAAGCCCAATTGGGTTTTTGAGTGCATGGCAATAACACTAAGTGCTTATTTCAGGGTTCAAAAAAAAAATATAAGACAGGGTTTTATTTTCAGGAAACACGGTAGACACAAGAACAGTTTTTTCCCGAACACCATCACTCTGCTAAACAAATAATTCCCTCAACACTATCAAACTATTCACTAAGTCTGCACTATTATTAATCTTCTCATCGTTCCCACTACCCATCTCCTTCCACTAATGACTGTATGACTGTAAATTTGTAGCTTGTATCGTTACAATTTATATTAATACTGTTTCGTGATTGCTTATTTGTACCCTATGACTATCATTAAGTGTTGTACCTTATGATTCTTGATGAACGTATCTTTTCTTTTATGTACACTGAGAGCTTATGCACCAAAGACAAATTTCTTGTGTTCCAATCATACTTGGCCAATAAAGAATTCTGTTCTGTTCTGTTCTGTTCATAACATTTTTTTCTAGGTGTGTCTCCTAAAACATTTCTACCAAACGTTTGAATCTTAGAAGGTTAGAGATTGAAAAATAAGGATATCAGAAATTAGCTCAGCTTTTAAATAGGAAACATGATCTTTCATTCAGTTCTTCAGATGAGATTCTCTCCCAAACCCTTCTTTTTATTATTGATTGAGATCAGCCTTCTAAACACGCTGAATGGGTGCCAGCATATTAAGAACCAATACAGAGTATCCTGAGACTATGAGGAAGGGTTAGGTAGGTTTATAATCTATGACATTCAATTTAGTGTTTTGGTTGAAAACATTGAATTAGGAGCTGGTGTTGTGTCCCGCCGGTGGCCAGCAGAGCGGGTGGCAGACTCAGACAGTGAGGAGGTTGGGGAGGAACATGAGCCAGTCCTGGGGTCTGCGGAAGGCTCTGATGAATGCTCTGCATCAGAGGCAGAGACGGGGCCAGGGCCGTCTGAGAATTGTCAGCTGCCTTCGGATTTGGATATCAGTGGGGCAGAAGAAGAGCTGGTGCCTGTTCCCGATGTGCGCATGCGCAGAGCTGCCAGGAGAAGGGAACAGCTAAGGAACAAGGGCCGACTCGGGAGTAAAGGCACAGGTGGATGTTGAATGGCCCCTCCCATAGGGACTAAAGAGGAGCGAAGGGGAGGGGAATTTGCAGGAGACAGTTAGTTCAAATCATTAGGGTGAAGGTCTGTCCTGATTTCTTGCCAAATAACTGCTTGCTACAGCATAGAGTTTGGAAGATATCGGCCTGGCAACTCTCCAAGCCTGATAAAGGTCTGTAGTTGTGAAATCTCATGAAAGACTGTTTGCCGGGGCTTTGCTGGAGAGGAATTTCCCTTTAACCGAAATAAAAGAGGTTTTATCGGGACGAGGAGTCTGCTTCGTGATCTTGGGAGGACTTAGAACAGCTGGGAAACTGTGCATTTTAGTTTTGCTTTAGACACAAATGTCAGCTTGGGGACTTTGAACCAGTCACTCCTTTGCATAAGGAGAAGATATGGCAATAAGAAGGTACTGAATGTCCAAAATATGGCCAAGAAAACAGCTGACCTCTTACTGCTGGCAACAGGAATGAAGACTGACTCCAAAGACCAACTCTTAGCCTCCTGCCCATCCTGCAACTATCTGGTTGCTGATTTACCTCCTCGTTCATTTATTGAGAGTCTGCTTTTAAAAAGCTAAAACAAGCAGAGTGTTAGGGTTCTGACCGATGCCCTAATTAAATCATGAGCCTCAAGCCAAGCTTCAAAAGAAATCCAATTATTTATTAGAAGCGTCATGTCAGCGCGGACCAAGTGAAGCCAACTCTGACCTCACTTAATTCGTGCCTTAGCTCTGACCCTGTTTTCCTCTCCCCCCCCAAGGTGTGTCATCTGTCATATTCCCCAACAAAGCAATTTTGTGGATTGTAGAAGTCCCTCCCTCCGGCCACTGTGGGTCTCCATGGAGATGGCCTTGATATTTGCTGGCTGGAATGTGCTTTGTTCCTCGCTGTAGTTGCGAGGCTCGATTCCCTATCCCCCTGCCTATGGCAACTCGAAAGCAGGTCAGGAATGCTTGGTGAGTTGACACAGAGAGATGAAGATGTCTGTCTATCCATGTGTCTTTATCCATGTAAGAAACCTCCCTTTACCAACTCTCTAGAATCTCAATGTTGAATAGCAATACTCACCACCTGTCAATAATACCGAGGAGATGAAGCAGAAGAAGACAACAAGAGCAGCAGCCATGGTATCTGAAGAGTGACTCCAGTGTTGTCCTGAAGCCAACAAGTGAATGCACTGAATTTTATAGTTATTGGAGCGTGGCTCCGCTGTAGGATGTTTTGGAGCAATTCCCTCCAGTGGGTGGAATGGAAGACATGAGTGATCACCAAATCCCACACAAAGTAGAGTAATAAGAACTTGCACAGTGAAATGGCGAAAGTGGCAACGTCAATGGAGAACAAACAAGTTGATTGAGGTTTGTTGGGATCATGCAGTAACTCAGTGGGTTCTTTAAGTTAAGCAAGAATTGATTCCAATCATAAGTAGGGGATTGAAGGAGGGGTGAAATCCAGCAGATTCTGACAGGTTCTGACGAACCAGATGCAGAAAATTTGAACAGTTCGGAGAACTGGTAGCGGAAATTTTGAGTAGTTCGGAGAATTGGCAAATACCACCTCTGGCTGGTCCCAGACTGAGGTGGGAATTGAGATTTTGTAGTATCCTTCCCCTGCCATGCCCACCAAGCCACATCGCACCCACCAAGCCAGTAGTAAAGAAATTTGGATTTTTCACCACTGGACTGAAGAGGAAATATCTGCCTTCTCTTTTATTTTTATTTTTATATTTCGGAAAAGAGAGCAAGAGGAAGCTTGCTACAGTATGAGCCAAAATGTCTAACATGGGTCAGTGGTGATGATGAAGGATACCATTTTGTTTTTATTCATTGAGAAACAGCAAAGTACCACAACCACTACTCGACTATTCAATGGAGGGCTTGGCCAACACAGCTCCTTTTATTGGAAGAGAAAGAAGGAGGTTGCTGTGGGATGTTGGACTTTATCAGGGATGGAGATTAAATTTGCATGGTGTTTTTGCAATGGTTTAATGAGGATTTGTGTGAGTCAGTAATAGATGTATTCCTAAAGGAAATCAACCCTATCCTTGGAAGGACAGATACTGAAGCTGAAGCTGAAGCCACCAAATGAGAAGAGAGGACACATTAGAAAAGACCCTGATGTTGGGAAAGACTGAAGGCAAAAGAAGGAGGTAGCAGAGGATGAGACGGTTAGATATTGTTATCAATGTAGTGAGAATGAGTTTGGGCAGACTCTTGGAGACTGTGGAGGATGGGCAGGCCTGGCGTGGCTGTGCTCCATGGGGTCATGAAGAGTCAGACACGACTTAGTGACTGAACAACAACAATAACAACAACAACAACAAGTAGATGAAGACTGAATGTGCAAAGACCGGCACTCATGTGGCAAATTAGCAGATATGGGAGGAAACAAGACTTCTGAATTGTGAATGATTTGGAGGAAATTGTGTCAGGCTTTCTTGGTAGATCAGATAGGAACACAATTAGTAGAACTAATTCTACCTTATTGTAAAGCTCAGTGGTGAGTTTCAAATTTTTTTACTACCGGTTCTGTAGGTGTAGCTTGGTGGGCGTGGCAGGGGAAGGATACTATAAAATCTCCATTCCCTCCCCACTCCAGGGGAAGGATACTGCAAAATCTCCATTCCCTCCCAACTCCAGGGGAAGGATACTGCAAAATCCCCATTCCCTCCCCACTCCAGGGGAAGGATACTGCAAAATCCCCATTTCCTCCTGATCAGCTGGGACTCGGGAGGCAGAGCATAGATGGGGGTGGGGCCAGTCAGAGGTGGTATTTGCTGGTTCTCCGAACTACTTGCTACCGGTTCTCTGAACTACTCAAAATTTCTGCTACCGGTTCCCCAGAACTGGTCAGAATTTGCTGAAACCCACCTCTGGTAAAGCTATATTACCAGAATCTGGCAGGTCTGAAAATACAATTCTTCCCATCCTTTTTATACCCCAAGAGACTTGAGATCAGTGGTGGGATTCAGCCAGTTTGCACCACTTCGGGGGAACCGGTTGTTAACTTTTTGAGCAGTTTGGTGAACTGGTTGTTGGAAGAAATCATTAGGGCAGAGAACCGGTTGTTAAATTATTTGAATCCCACCACTGCTTGGGATTGTCTCCTCTGACTTTCTTGTCTCGTCCACTATCTATTTGCAGACTATGCTGTGTCTTATCTGACCAATTCCTTGTAGAATCTCTTCAACCAATCTCCCTTTCCCATACAAATTACAAGAAGACATCTTAACAAACACTACACAAAAAGGTGATGGAGTGTGCACCTGTAGGAGCAGTGGGAGAGGCTTTTGGCAACACAAAGTTTTCCCACAAAGAAGTCCAGTTTAAGAAACCATGCAATCCCAAGCTGGATGAGGAGGAGGTTCATGGTAGTCACACCCTAGAATCTGTTAAGATGTAGGTAAGAAATTTACAACTTTAGTTTGGTAAGATTCTGTCAATTAGGTGTAAATAAGTAAAGAGTCAGACTTACTTGGATCTTGTTATCTCGTCCCTGCCTTGGGCTTGTATGGACATGTCTTCTCATGCCTAGCAATATACAAAGAGCCCTCCTTATTGTTGTCACTCTCCTTACTTGGTCCTGAATCCCTAGGGAGAAAAAAACCCAATATTTGCATTAGCACACAGATAGTGCAGAGAGCATTGATGCAGGCAGTTCTTGGTAGCCCAAGAATGGGCCAGGTAACACCACTGCACCTGGAAGGGATCTTGGAGGTTGTTCCATTGGTTCATTGTCCTCAGTGTCAGGAAGTTTCTCCTTAATTCCAGGTTGCTTCTCTCCTTGATTGATTTCCACCCATTGTTTCTTGTCCTGCCTTCAGGTACTCTGGAAAATAAGTTGACCCCTTGTTCTTTCTGGCAGCCCCCAAATATTGAAATACTGCTATCATGTCACCCTTAGTCCTTCTTTTCTCTAGACTAGCCATACCCTAGCCATACTAGCCATAGATTCGCCATACTTCTTGGCATCCGGCATACCTAATCCAAACTCCCATGGCATTAGACATAGAAGCTTTTCCCAACATTTATGAAGAACTCCTAGATATCTTCTTAGACCCATTACCTTTGGGGAGACAGATGTGACTGTCACATATAAATACCTGACCTCATGCCCATGCCAGGGGGCAGGGAGCTGATGAGATTTGAATCCCACCACTACCTCTAAGGTCCCTTTGAACTACGTTATTCTATTCTATTCTAGCATTAGACGTATTCCAAAAGAAAAATGGCTAAGAGTATAGCTGTATTGAGTCAAAAATGGATGACACCAGAGGAGGGAATGACCAGGTGATCAAAGCTATCTTCTCATGTCCATTCAAACACCCCCATAGAAAAATACCCAGACACAAATACTTTCGCCACAACAATTTATTTTCACTATGATTTAGTGAAACTGGCATGTTTAGAGAAAAATCATGTTCCCCTTAGCTAGTAGCCCAAAACACAGCATTTCGATCCCCTCAGGTCTGCTCCTCCATATTCTAAATGACAGCCGAATTACAAGTAAATGACTTGTTACTTACTTAACAAAGGTTTTGTTTAGCCACAGAAATTTTGGGCCCAATTGTGGTCATAAGCCGAGGACTACTTGTATTAAAAAAATTTGGGTGCGTCTTATACTCTGAATGTAGCTTTTTTGAAGCTTTTTTTCAGCCCTAATGAGGCGCTAGCGATCTTCCGTGCTTTGCCTGCTCCCTCCGATTCTCAGCTGTGAAGCTTTTTTTTCAGCCCTAATGAGGCGCTAGCAAGTGAAGTGATCTTCCGTGCTTCGCCTGCTTTTCTCATTGCTTCTCTAGCCGACGATCAGCTGTGCTTTAGAAGCTGTTTTTTATCCCCAATCAGGTGCGTAGTGAGCGCGAGGGCACTCAAAACCAGCCAATTAATGTGCTGAAGCTGACCAGACTAAGGACGCTAGCCAGATGAATACCTGGTAGACAGATTTCTTTTCCTATTCTCCTCCCCAAAAACTAAGGTGCATCTTATACTCCTGTGTGTCTTATAATCCGAAAAATACGGTACATACTTCACCTTTCACATACCATTTTTTTTCTCCTCTGCATTTCTACCCCTCCTTTTTTTTGTTCCCACTATTTATGTATTTATATCTTCTATGCCTCTTACACATCTTTTCTGCTGCATATTTCTGATACCATCTATAGTTCATTATCGCTTTCCACTTAATATAACTTTTTATACTTCTTTTTAATGACTGTATCCACGCCCTGATGTTGGTTTTCTAGCTCTGTAATGATGATTCATTTGATTTGAAACAAATCAAGAAAACTCAACTCAACAATAGAACTCAGGTGTGTTTCCAAAATTAGAAGCTGTATTTGCATAACATGACAAATGTGACCAGAGCTACTGTTGACTTTAGGGGTTATTTTTTTCTTATTGTGATAAATGAACTGAGCATTATTCAGCACACAAAGAAAATGGGATTACAGGTAGTCTTCAATTTACGATCACGCTGGAGCCCAAAATTTCGGTTGTTAAGTGAGACATTTGTTAAGTTTTGAACCATTTTACGACCTTTCTTGACAAGGTGTGTCACGAGTGTTTCCAGGATTGCTGTGGCTACCTGCCTACTCACAAACAGTATGGTTTCAATCAAGCCATCTCCTGTTGGCAATTACCTGCAAGCCTTCCCCGCCCTAGTTAATTGCAGGTTAACTCCCCATATAAGCAAGGACTTTTTCGCTTGCTACTTGGGCCTAGACTCCTGGTTTAGGCCTAAATGCACAGCTCCTGCAAGAAGCTTAGTGCAACGCCGCAGATGGGAGAAGAATGCAGATAAGGACTCCAGACGCCGTTGCAGAGAAACTCCCACGGATGCTTGCCTTTTGCTGTTTTGTAGCACGCAAGCTATCATCGGGACTGCTGTTGCTGGACCTTTTTCCTCCCACAAGCTTCAAGCAATGTTTGCTGTTTGAACTGTTTTTACTTCAGGTGACTTTTAGCTGTGATGTTTGCGCTGCCCCCATTTTGATTGCCTTGATGATGTATCGACGCCGAAGCTGCTTACCTTCATGCTAGCTTTATTCTCTTGTGAACTGTTTCGGTATTGTGGAGAGGGATCTAGGGAGATAGCCTTGCTTCACATACCCAGATAAGACTTTGTTTTAATGTGCTTTCTTAAAGACATAGTGCTTTTTAAATGTTTTAAAGTAAATTATATTTTTACACAAGACGCCTCTGTCAGAATTATTTCAGTCCCAGTGTGTTTACTCATGAGCTGGTTCACGGTCCGGGGTACCCCTCAACCCCACTTCATAACAAGGTGATTAAGGGAAACCCTGCCATTGTTCAGTTAAGTAACACGGTTGTTAAGTGAACCTGGCTTCCCGTTTGACTTTGCTTGTCGGAAGGTCGCAAAAGGGGACTGTAGGAAGTTAGCACCCACCCCTTTCCTAGAAGAATGAAATATTTTAGGAAATATTAAAAAGGCAGAATATTATGTTTCCCTGGTTGAGAAATGGAGAAACATGTTTTAAAGACCAAGCAACTCCCACCTTCCTGTCCCCCCCACCTTTGTTCATGGGCCAGAGGCAGAAATTCAAACTTTGACAATAGGACCCATCTGCAACACAATAGCAAAAGAAACTAACACAATGGGACGCATCTGGCACAGAAACTCACCACATGGCACCTGGGAAGATTACATCAGCCAGCAAGGCTAGCTAAGACCCCCACCCCCTGGGAGTCTGACAACCAATCAGGATACTCTTTCAGGGCCCCAGGAAGTTCAAAGCCAGGGAGAGCATAAAAACCCAGGGACTTGCTCTATCTCGCCCCTTTTCTGTTCAGGAACTCAAACCATGTGATCCTGTCTTCCATTAAACCATCTTTCCAAGCAGACTCATGTTTCCAGTGTCTTTTTCCCCACTTGGAGCTGAACCCAGATGGGCATTCCTTCCAACAGGACCATGTGACACTGCAACCGTCATAAATATGAACCAGTGGCCAAGCATCTGAATTTTGATCACGTGAGTGGAGGGATGCTACAAACGTTGTGAGTGTGGAAAAACTGTCAGAAGGCCCTTGTTTTCAGTGTCGTCGTAACTTCAAACAGTCATTAAATGAACTGTTGTAAGTCGAGGATTACCTGTACTTGTTTACCGATCTTGTGCGAAGCCAATTATGGGGTGACATTTAGCCAATTACACTATCTTAAAAAGCTAAAGGTTCCCCTCGCACAAACGTGCTATTCATTCACTCAGCTGGGATCGTCGGAGCCTTTTCAAAGCATTTTTTTCTACAACCTCTTCAGTGAAGAGGTTGTTTAAAAAATGCTTTTAAAAGGTAAAAAAAGAGCCTCTGACGATCCCAGGTGTCAGCTTCTGCTCTTTCATTGCTTACTTGCTTGGCTGCCATGACACAGGGGGAGGGGGGAGCTCTTCAGATTCTTGGGAGGGGGAAGCGAGCTGGAGGAAAACAAAAGTGAATCTTTGCTGCAGCGTTTTTCTTTGAAGCTGATAACGTCTCAAGGTCACCGGTCGTGGCATAGCAAGAGGATGATACTGCCAGACATTTGCTCCCACCTGACCCCTGGAGAACTTTTGGATTGGATGATTTACGCTGGACAGTTGCGGGGGATGCTTTCTATATGTGATTTTTGCGCCTTTGCTTCAGACCTTACTTTTCTTTGACTGCATTCAGTTCTTATCCAGTAAAAGTTACCTTTCTCTATGAAAATGGAGTCGGGGTTTTTCTTTCTTGGATAATGAAAGGAGGCCATCCTGACATTAAACAAGGTCAGCTGAGTTGCTAGATCATCAGAGGCTTTTAAAAAAAAAACTTCTAAAAGCATTTTTTCTACAACCTCTTGGGTAGAAGAGGTTGTAAAAAAAAAAATGCTTTTAAAAGGCTCTGAAGATCCCAGCTGAGCCACGCGGATCATCAGAGACTTTTTAAAAAACTTTTAAAAGCAATGCTTTTAAAAGAAAAAAAAAAAGATTGCGCGCCACAGCTAATCACACCCCCCCCTTCGTGCACTGTTCTATTTACCGCATGTCTCCTTTTGGTGTGCACTGCGCATGGACACCTCGCATTTGGTGCGTGGTGCGCACTGCGCATGCACAGCCAACGAACTGGTAGTAAACCGGTTCAGATTTCACCACTGATCACTCCCTTATATTTTTCTTACCCAGAAAATGTATTTTCACCTCCCCCCAAACCTGCAGATTGCCATCTCTAGTTTATAGGGGAGGGGGCCCCAGTCCATTTTAACTCCTGGCGGTTGTACCTAAAGCCTGAGAGTAGAAGTGAACAGAAATGAAAGATTAAAAACATCCGGGATGGATGGGCCAGTCTACAAAATCTCCATTATGTCGCAACAATACAAAAGCTGGTTTAGTTGAAAGTCCTGTTTCGAATGGATGGAACAATAAACATAACACCCAGGTGTGCAAATTTGACTTGAAGGTGGAGTCTTTAGTTCATGCTGCTTTGAATGATGAACAAAGTCAATAATAGCAAAAATAATAAAAAAATACGATGATTCCCAATGAAGAGCTAATAGGGAGAGAGAGAAAAATTAAAGTCTCTTCAATTCTTAGTGACTCCGCGGATACGTTGATGTATCTTTGACAGAATCTTTTTTACCAAGAAGTACTTTCCAGTTGAGGTTATCTCCAGGGGTTTCTGGCTCCAGGGGTTATCCGGTGTGGTTTGTTAGCTTTTTGAGATCACGTGTCTGGGTGTTGGTGTACACATGTGCATCGTTACTTCTGGCAACATGTGAATGGGTTGGGAGGGAGCCGTTCCCCAACATTGAAGAAAAAATGATGCCAGCAAACATGATTAGCTTATTGCACTCGCTAAAAGCTGCCACCATGAAACTGGGCTGCAATTAAATTCTCATATAACTTCGTGTGCTTGCAAAAAGACTACAATCAAGACAAAATTTACAGTAATTTCTGAAAGTAGATGGCCTGATCTCTCCTACCCACTAAGCCACTGAGAAGCAAATCCTTCTTATCTTGGTCTCTCGTTTTTGTCAGAGTTGGTTTATTCAATTTGAAGACTTTTTTATTGTTGTTGCTGTTTCCACTTTTTTAAAAATGAGCTTTAGGCCAATCAGACCTGTTTTATCTCTATCTCTATCTCTATCTCTATCTCTATCTCTATCTCTATCTCTATCTCTATCTCTATCTCTATCTCTATCTCTATCTCTATCTCTATCTCTATCTCTATCTCTATCTCTCTCTCTGAATATCTATCTATCTATCTATCTATCTATCTATCTATCTATCTATCTATCTATCTATCTATCTATCTATCTATTTATCTATCTATCGGGAGGGAGTTTTGTTAGATAAGAATGAGTGGGTTAGGATGGCAAAATTTAATGACGTAATTTGTAATATTGTTTACTGCATGTTAATATTTGTTGAATAGGATGGCATTAATTAATGGTAAGTTTTGTTTGTACGAGTTAATGTGGTTGGGCTTAGGCAGTAATAAAGATGAGTTTGACCTTGAAAGGTATATGTGTTGTAAAAGTTACTGTACTTTTACTATAAGACGCACTTTTTCTCCCCCTAAAAGTGGGTGAAAATTGCGGTGCGTCTTATACACCAAATGTTGACGAAGCCCCGCCCACCCACCAGCCCCCACCCTTCGGCTGTTTTCGGCCTCCGCACATCGCATTTCTAGCCTCCACATGTTGCATTTTTGGCTGTTTCCAGGCAGCGGGGATCGGCAGCGGTGAATGGGCCACACTGAACGGTGGCAGCGAACAGACGGCGGTGAACATGCCGTGTCGAATGGGCCGCGCTGAACGGACCATGGCCTCAGCGAACAAGCTGCAACAAATGGGCCGCAGCGAATGGGTGGTGGCGAATGGGCAAAGGCAGATATTTTTTTCTTGTTTTCATCTCCCAAAAAGGTAGGTGTCTTATACTCCGGTGTGTCTTATAGTCCAAAAAATACGGTGTCTCTTAAATTTTGTCCTCTGAATTGTGTAGTTATATATATAAAACCCCTTTGCTGTTTTGTAAATGTATAAACTATTCATGATTGACAATGAAATGGGCTGAGGTATCAAAGGGTTGCCAGCAGCTGTGATGTACCGCCGTGTGTTTGTTGATTGCGTCACTCAGCTGTCCTTTCTAATGAAAATAACCTTGTTAGTTTAGCCTCGCCATGTGATGTTTTCCAGATGGTTGGGCATTAAGACCCATTATTTTTTTGTCAAGATGATTGTGATCCGGCCACTTGGCACCCATAATCACCTCATGTTTATGATGTGAGAGTGAGCCACAAAGTTAATGGAGAATCTGTCAGGAAGTCGCAAGCTGCAGTCACGTGAGGTCCTCCCTTAGCAATCTGCTTGGTCCTCACTTAATAGGACTGCTAGAATTGCCATGTGTAAACTACTTTTTTTAAAAAATTTGATTTATATGCCGCCCTTCTCCGGAGACTCAGGGCGGCTTACAGTGCGCTAAGAAATAGCCTTCATACTTTTTGTATATTTATACAAAGTCAGCTTATTGCCCCCACAAACTGGGTCCTCAATTTACCTACCTTAGAAAGGATGGAAGGCTGAGTCAACCTTGAGCCTGGCGGGATTCGATCTTACTTTAATTGCAGACAGCTGGTCTTAAATTACAGAGCTCTGTCTGTTGAGCTATCCAGGCTCCTTGTCCTTGTCCCAAAGATGCTTTTTCAAAAGGCGATTGTACTTCCTTATTTTTTCCTTGCAGATGTTTTGCTTTTCATCCATGAAGCTTCTTCAGTTCTGACTGAGTGGTGGAGGATGCAAGGATTTCATCCTCCATCCTTCCATCCTCCATCCTTCATTTCATTCATTCATTCATTCATTCATTCCATCCTTCCATCCCAAAGCACCTTTGAGATAACCTGGATGACTGAGAATCTCCATAGACAATAAGGACTACTTGTAGTGCTCTTCTCACATTGAGCAATCCTGAAGTCACAGGCAAAACAAGTACTGTCTACCTTTGTCGGTTTACTTTTCTAATCATGCATGGATCAAACGAAATACGATGCGACAGATTCTCCTCCTAGATGGCCAGATGTCAAGTAAGAGTTCTCTGAAGGACTGCTAATGCATTGTTGGGCCCAACCTCGCTCACAAGTGGTGTGGGTTGTTGATGTCATTTCAATGGCTGTGTTTACCACACATACAAAACCAAAATATTGCAACTCAGAATGTCAGCCTAGTTCTCAGCTCACTGAGACAGAATGTAATTTATTTAACCTTAGCCGTCGCAATAATTAACTACATCTGGTAGATTCTGGTTAGCGGTTTCTGGTTCCACCCATTAACCAGAGGTCAGGGTGTTGTGGGGTTTTGTTTTTTTTTTGGTATCCTCTTTTCATATTGGAAGAGTTGACTATCTATCATAGGCCGGTATTCCTAGTCAATAGGAATCGACCACAATCTTAAGAGAGAGGATGCAAATACAAAGAAGAAGAAAAAATAATCAAGAGAAAACTTGATCTGTTCCAGGTCCAACCCTAAAACCCACTCGTTGGAAGGCTTAAGTTTTATCTTGATCTAGTGTCGTCCAGGCCCTTAGAAGCAGTGGTGGGATTCAACCGGTTCGCACTACTTCGGCCGAACCGGTTGTTAAATTGCTGGCTGGCCCCTCCCCTCCCCATCCCTTCCAGAAGTCCCCACACGCCCCGTTTTAGCTCCCAGGTAAGTAAGTGCAGGGAGACCAACTATGCCCAAAATGGGGCATGGGGGGGGGTATGGTGCTGCCCCTCTGTGGCCTGTTTTTGCTCCCAGGAGGCTGCAGGGAGGCCGAGTGATGCCACCATGGACATGCCCACCCAGCCGGTCATTAGGACAGAGAATCGGTTGTTAAATTATTTGAATCCCACCACTGCTTAGAAGCTATCAGTAAAACTTGAGTTTTCTGTAAGCAAAACATGACCAAGGTACAGAAGGAAATAATGGATAACCTGCAATTGATTCACTGAGGGCAAGACAAGGAGCAATGGGTCGAAACTAATCAAGGAAAGAACCAACCTAAAAGTAAGGAGAAACTTCCTGAGAGTGAGAACAATTAGTCAATGAAACAACTTGCCTTCCAGGGTCGTGGGATCATAATCGCTGATGGTTTTCAAGAAAGGCTATCTATTCGTCAGGGATGGAATAAAGACTCCTGCCTTGGCCAGGGGGTTAGACCAGAAGCCCTCCAAATTCCCTTCCAGACAGTGGTGAAATTCAAATTTTTTTACTACCAGTTCTGTGTGCGTGGCTTGGTGGGCATGGTGTGGCATGGTATGCGTGGCTTGGTGGGTGGGCAGGGGAAGGATACTGCAAAATCTCCATTTCCACCCCACTCCAGGGGAAGCATGCTGCAAAATCTCCATTCCCACCCCATTCCAGGGGAAGGATACTGCAAAATCTCCATTCCCACCCCACTCTGGGACCAGCCAGAGGTGGTATTTGCCGGTTCGCTGAACTACTCAATATTTCCACTACCAGTTCTCCAGAACCTGTCAGAATCTGCTGGATTTCATCCCTGCTTCCAGCCCTATGCTTCATTCTTGTCTGCATCATATACCCATTTATATGAAAATAGATCCCATTGATTTAGCAATATTTACTTCTGAACACAGTTTGCTAATTTGTTTTTGGAAAAAAATAATAATTGCCAGACACATTTATTTTGAGTTGATTTTTTTTTAAATGGAAGAAACAATGAAAGATGGCAGGCATTGTCTTACAAGAGGCATTCCATTACACTGTCACACATGCACACAAGAGTGCCCCTTAGATGGGAATCATACATCATCAGAAAAAAAAAACACACTTCAATATATATTTTTGTTCTTCAGTATGATGATTGCAGCCTTACCTCAATCGTTGGAAGCTTAATTATTTAAACCAATTAATCTACTCCAATCTTAACCAAGCCTTTTCAAACAACTATGTAAAAAGCTCATTAAACGAAACAGTATCTATATCATTGGGATGCCTTTACTTGCGTGACATCCTTAACACCAATATTCATTTCTATTCTTATTTAAGATATGCATTAATTAAATAAATTAAAATCCCTTTTGACTGAACAAAGAGAAAAGAGAGAGAGAGACAGAGACGCAGAGAAAGAGACTCAAACCAGCAATTGAGAGACACATGGGCACCAGCAATTGCTGAAGCCAAAACTTCAGCCAAAACAATTATTATTATTCTCGGATTTATGCCTTCTTTGGTAGAATTCCATGGGAGATTTTCCCTATTTGAGTAGAGAGGACACTGGCAGGTCGGGGATTAATATAGGGAGATGTCCAGTAGGAACCAAACGACACTGGGCAGAAAGATAGCAAAAGATAGGCAACTGGAAATCTGACTTTCACTTTTGGCTTCCCAAAGTTGGACGTTTTCAAGTTCATACGTTGCGTCTTCAGAGGATAGGACGACACCGTTTTTGAAGATGGTGTTTTCAACAGCGCATCCCCTGGCATTGAAATCTTGAACTACAGTAGAACCTGTGAAACCAAAGGATGAGGGGGGGGGGGGGAGGACAGGACTAGAATTAGCATGTTTTTCTCCCCAGGAGCGATGTTGAATTTGGCTCAACTGTGCACCAAATCCCCTGCAATTTTCACTAGAGATGAGTGAATGTGCTTTTATTATTATTATTATTATTATTATTATTATTATTATTATTATTATTATTATTATTATTAGCCGGAAGTTCCTCAGATCCTGACTTGTTTGATTTGACACATATCTAAATCAATGAATTGATAGTAAAACCAATGGGATGTCGGCACATTTTATCTGAGCAGTGATGGCGCAGTGATTAGAAAGCAGTATTGCAGGCTAATTCTGCCGACTGCCGGCAGTTCGATTCTCACCGGCTCAAAGTTGACTCAGCCTTCCATCCTTCCATGGTTGGTAAAATAAAAGACCCAGATTATTAGAGGCAATATGCTGGCTCTGTAAACCAGGGGTCTCCAACTTTGGCCACTTTAAGACTTGTGGACTTCAACTCCCAGAATTCCCCAGCCAGCATGGGCCACATGGAGGCCCTGTGAGACCCTCCACGTGGCCCGTGAGGCCAGCAAAGTGCTGCAGGAGGCCATCCAGGTTTTGCTGCAAAAACGGGGCGCAGGGGGCTGCGTGTGGCCCACCCATGCCCCATTTTGGCCAGCAGGTTGCTACAGGAGGCATCCGTCCCATTTTTCCCCCTGCTCCCCGCCCTCCCCCCCACCCTGCACCAGCTCGCGGAGATCTACATTGCTGATCCAGTGTTGTGGCCCGTACGCAGCCTGTGTGGCTGGTGGCTGATTCGGACAGCGAGGAGGCTGGTATGATGCTGTGCCAGCAGCCTGTGCAGTTGGCACTCGAGTCAGACAATGAGGAGGCTGGGGAAGATGTGGTGCCAGAGGCGGGGATTCAGCCAGGGCCTTCAGAACCTCCAGAAGTTCCCTTAAGTGAAGAGGAAGAAGAGGAGGAGCCTCTTCTTGATGCACGGGCACACAGAGCTGCCAAAAGGCAGGAGGGGCTCCTCAGGAGGAGGTCTCCTTGAGAGTAAGGCTTGGGGCTAATTGGCCACTCCCTTAGCCTATTTAAGGAGGAATGCCGACTGAAGCAATTTGCAGGGAACAACTTCGTTCACTCTCCTTCGTGCCTTGATCTTAATTTTCTGCAAATTGCTTCTGGGCTTTCTGCCAACCATAGTAAGATTACGATTATTTATTCTTTGGATTCTTTTTTTTTATTATTTTATTTTATTTAGCCCTGCAGGGCCTCCAAAAATTAATAGGATACTATCTCCACCCGAGAAATGCGCGTATTCTTTGGATTCTTGCAGGCTGTTAAGAAAGTTAATTAACAGCTTTTGTTTGGAAAAAAAACTGATTTAATTTAGTAAAACTAAGGTTTGTACAGATTTTGTGTGTGCTGCGTTCTTTGGGGTCTGTAGCTGGGGCAGAACATCCAGCCCTCGAAGAAATCTAGTTTGATACCCCTGACTTAGACTAAAGGATCGTTTCTCCTTCTCCTACAGGTAGTTCTCAACTTACAACCATTCACTTAGAGACTGTTCAAAGTTACAGCGGCACTGAAAAAAAGTGACTCCTGTCACAGCTTCTTCTTGTTCAATTGATTTGGGTGCTTAGAAACGGGCATATATTTAGGAGAGTTGCAGTGTCATGTGGTCATGTGAGCGCTACTTGCGACCTTCCCACCAGGTGTCCGACAAGCCAAGTCAAAGGGGGAAGCCAGCTTCTCTTAATGACCATTTGATTTACTTAACAACTGCAGTGAAATCCCTGAACAACTGTGGCAAAAATCAGGCACGCCTCATTTAATGACCGGCTTGCTTAGCAATAGAAATTCTACTCGCAACTGTAGTTTAGTCGAGTCTGTTAGAAGCGGGTACAGCTTTTGGGACGAGAGTCTGGATTAAAATGTAATGAATCTATGGGATGTTTCTGATTTACCGTTTTTGTTGACTGTCCCGCTGATGTTGAAGCATTTCTTCTGGAGATCGTTGCAGTTCATTGATTTGCCATCGCATAAATTCTTATCGCGAGCAAAGCATGATGGGCAAACCAGATTACTCTTGGGAAGAATCCTGTCAAGTGCTGCAAGAATTAAGATATCAATGAGTTAGCACGGAGCTGAACCTTCTGCGCTACTTCCACGAGCAAAATTATCCCAGGGGTATTTGGGAGGGGAAATCTTATCCAGTTCCGTTTTTGGGGATACCACTCCCCAAAATTTGTAGAAGGACAGATATTTATTCTCTGCACAATGGAACGGGGCCTGTTCTGAATCACCAGCTGGAGGTGTGATCTCTGGTTTAGATGGAATGGATATTTAGGTCTAATTTCCTGAGGTGGTTATTATTATTATTTATTTATTTATTTATTTGTCAACAAGTACAAGGAAACAAGTAACAGTATAGACATAGACATGGACACATGAAAAAAAATTGGCACAAATAAAAGGAAATAAATAAGCAAAACATAGCCATAAACACATAAAATGTGTACATATAAATGGGAAAAGTAGGATAGGGTCAGAAGGCACGCTGGTGCGCTTATGCTTAGGGACCTCTCAAGAAACATGAAAGGTCCACGGTAGACAGTTTAAGGTAAAAGATATGGAGAATAGCGAGACTAACCACAGGATCAGGTAGAGTGTTCCAGACATTTACTACTCTATTGCAGAAGTCTTGGTGGCGCAGCAGACTAAAGCACTGTTAAGTAACACCAGCTGCCTGCAATTACTGCAAGTTCAAATCTCACCAGGCTCAAGGTTGACTCAGCCTTCCATCCTTTCGAAGGTAGGTAAAATGAGGACCCGGTTTGTGGGGGCAATAAGCTGACTTTGTATAAAATAGAACACCGTTCGGGGTGGGCCGAAAGCCCTACTAAGCAGGTATATACAAAAATATGAAGGCTATTGCTTAACGCGTTGTAAGCCGCCCTGAGTCTCCGGAAAAGGGCGGCATATAAAACGAACTAATAAATGTTTCCTACAATCAAGATTAGAGCGAATTACATTGAGTTCGAATCTGTTGATAGCCCTTGCATTCAGACATTTTAATGGACAATTTAGACATTTAAGCCTGATGTCCCTTGGGAGTTTACCTGGTGCATTATAAAGACAGTCACCTAACTATGCAGTAAGAATTCCATCCAGAGAGATTGCTATTAAAATGGGGGCTGTATGAAATGGGAATCGGAGGGGGGGGGAATGCAAATAAAAGCCGATTTAAAAAAACAAACAAATGCCACCTACTTGCATTGAGATCTTTATTGCACAAATCTTTATCACAGCATGTAATATTGCTCATCAGATAAAAATCCTTCTCAGAGGACATGAGGATAAATCCCTGTTTGCAGATATCTGGATCCACTTTGTTGTCCTGGCAGCCTTTAATTGTTACTTTAACTGGCTTGTCCTTCCCTGTGGAGAAAGGGGAGGAAAACTGTGTTACGAAGGAGCTGAAAAGGCAACTGTTAGCGTTTGTTGAAAGCACTGCTCGGTAGTCCCAAGGGTGCTTTACAAATGGCAACTGGACTTCCTTGGGTTTCCCCCCCCCACCTTGAAAACGTTTCTCAAAAAAGCTTCTGGGATGAGAAGAGAAACGTTTTCAGGGAGAAAAGCCAAGAAAATCCAATTGTCTTTTGAAAAACACCTTGACCTAGAGATGATTGAGAAGCTCTATAGCAGTGATGGCTAACCTTTTTGCTGTCGTGCGTTGAAAGTGCCCACACCCATAATGCAATGTGCACACCCCCCATGCACCCCCGCCCCCTGCACATGAGCCTTGCTTCTGCACATGCGCAGATTGCCGATGACGACATCTGGGGCAGTGGGCGGGGCCTCCCGCCGGTTTTACTACCGGTTCTTGTGAACCGGTCCGAGCCGGGGGCAACCCACCACTGCCACATTCCCCCCGTGCCCCGTTTTGGGCCTAGTAGGCCTCCCTGCACTTATAACCCATAATGCAATGCACATGTGACACCCCTCCATGCTCACCCCTGCCTCCCCACATGCATGCACATCTCCCGCATGTGCCCTGCCCCCACGCATGCGTAGCAGAGACCCGAAAATCAGCTGGAGGCACACACGTATGCACGGTGGAGCTGAGCTGGGGCATTCACCTTTTAGGTCTACAGAGACCAGGATGAGTTTCCCAACAATTAAACGTGGTATAAATTTTCACAATCTCCTGACATTATGGAAAGGTAAGCTCAAGGACATTTTCAGCCACATTTTTCTGGCCATGATGCTTAAACACCATCCAAAATGAGACTTTTCCAGGAGATTGGGCAAATGCCAGACAATTGTGGACGCTGGAAAATTCTCCTCTTCTCATCCTCTCTTCCTTTCTCTTCTGCTTCCCACCTTTCTTTCTTTCTTTCTTTCTTTTTTCTTTCTTTCTTTCTTTCTTTCTTTCTTTCTTTCTTTCTTTCTTTCTTTCTTTCTTTCTTTCTTTCTTTCTTTCTTTCTTTCCTCTCCCCTCCCTCTCTTTTCCTTCTTCTCTTTCTCTCCTCTCCTTTCTTCCTCTTTCCCTCCCTCCTTCCCTCTCTTTCAATTGAGAAAGTTCCTAGAAGTAGTTATTCAGAAAAGCAAATAGGAAGTGTCAGCATTTACCGGTAGCGATTTCCCTCTCGATTGAATAACATTGCCCCGTTTCGACTTTACAAGTTTTTTGGGCACCACATGTAGAACATTGGCAGTTAAGGGCATTTGCTGTTTTGGGTGGGGAAAAAAAAAGAAGAATAAAATAGCAATAATTTTGAATTGAAATACATAATGATTTATTTATTTATGCTTTCAGAACTAATTCTTTTTTCCAAGGAATGGTGACCAGTGCATCCTCTCTGACCCTGTAAAAACTTGTCCTAATCATGGTTTATGCATCATTTATGTGTCAATGAGCTGCGGTGGCACAGTGGTTAGAGTGCGGTACTGCAGGCTACTTCTGCTGACTGCCAACTGCCTGCAATTTGGCAGTTCAGATCTCACCAGGCTCAAGGTTGACTCAGCCTTCCATCCTTCCGAGGTCGGTAAAATGAGGACCCAGATTGTTGGGGGAAATAGGCTGACTCTCTAAACCGCTTAGAGAGGGCTATAAAGCACTGTGAAGCGGTATATAAGTCTAAGTGCTACTGCTATGGCCAATACACTGGTCGCTCATTACCCAGATAGGTAACACCATCAGGCACTTTATCAGGGTAATGAAACATCTGTAAGAAAGCCAGCAAGCTCAGAGAACACCAAGGATCCCAACATATTTTTAATGTTAATCAATCAATAATCTCCAAATTACAGCGGATTACAATTTCATCACACTTTGCCTTCCGCCCACCCAGCCCAAAGGCTATGATCCAAATATTTACTGGACTTACCTGTAGCGATCAAAGCAGTGAAAAGAAGAAGATACTTCATTTTTTTTTTCTGGGAATGGAGAATTTTTTTGGCTTGCACAGAGATAACTGTTCCGACAACGAATTTCTTCAGGTTAGACATTTGTTAGGAAGAAAGAGCAAGAGAGAATTAATATGGCAAATGAACAAATGGAAACTTGGAGGCCAGCTCGTGAAACTGGTGAATCGTGAGTTGGATAGCGTTTTTTTTTTTTTTTCTGGATACGATTTCTAAAATTCTCTGACTGGAAAAATAATGAGTATATTTGGGAGAAACATTGCTTCAAAGGTGTAAAATTACAGTGGAGGAAATAGAAACTACCTTCTATTCATGATGGCTTAGACATTTCCCAATTCTTCACAGCCTAGTCTTCCGCACCGTAAATGACAATTTCTGTCTGTCATCGGGCACTTTAGTTTTGGCTGAGGGCCATAGGGAAAACTAAATGCGGCTGAATTTTAATACAAATACTGTACAAATGTAAATGAAATTAAATATATATGCTTGTCCTGGCTGACCCTGGCTGATTTCTGAAAAGGGAAGAGGGTCAGAATTGGTGGCTACACGAATGGCAGACCACCAAGAAACTCCCGATTTGTAGACCTGATTGGAAAGGGGGAATCCTGGAACTTGCTTCAGGAAGCCAGGTTGGTTGTATCTGGGATTGATGCCTTGGCAGAGAAACTAGGCAAGAGTTGGAGAATTATGAGGCTGTTGACAAAAATTGAATTTCAAACCTACAGAGAATCCAGTGGTGAAATCCAAATTTTTTTACTGCCGGTTCTGTGGGTGTGGCTTGGTGGGCATGGCAGGGAAAGGATATTGCAAAATCTCCATTCCCACCCCACTCCAGGGGAAGGATACTGCAAAATCTCCATTCCCTCCCCACTCCTGGGGGAAGGATATTGCAAAATCTCCATTTCCACCCAACTCTGGGGCCAGCCAGAAGTGGTATTTGTCGGTTCTCCAAACTACTCAAAATTTCCACTACAGGTTCTCTGAACTACTCAAAATTTCCGCTACCAATTCTCCAGAACCTGTCAGAACCTGCTGGATTTCACTCCTGAGAGAATCCCTTCGCTGACTGCAGAATTCTGTGAGGTGAAGTCCACACTTCTTAAAATTGCTGAGAAGCAAGGCTGCCTGGGGAATTCTGGGAGTTGAAGTCCACACATCTTAAAGTTGCCAAGGTTGAGAAGCACAATTTCAAAGCATTAGCTATCCAAACTTTGCTTCAAAACTCCCAATGATGAAGCCACCACAACTCCAGGAGGTTGGTTCTCCAATTGCTTCATAATGGCTATGATCAGGAGATGCCACCTTACCAAGTTTGAATCTCTCTCTATATATATAGCTTCAATTTTTTGTGACTTCTTGTCGGATTCTTGAGTGCTAGGGAGGAAAAAAAAACCCTACACCCTCTTCCCTGTGTGGCAGTCCTTCAAGAATTGAAAGACTGCTGTATTTTATGAAGACTCAATTAATTTTATAATCCCATCAGTACTCGTGTTTCCCTGCAAATAAGACCCGGTCTTTCCCCCCCCCTCCAAAAGAGGCATTAGGTCTTATTTTTGGGGAATGTCTTCTACTGTCTCACCTCACGGTGGTGGCATCGACTGTCCTGCCCAGCAGGAGCCCATGTGGCAGCTGCTGGCCCACTTCTGTTACTGCTTGCTGCTGCTCGTGCACGGTGCCTCAGCCTCTGTATCACCATCAGGGGCCTTCAGGAAAGGCCTCTGCAGCTGAGAAACGAGCTCTGATGGCACCTCTGATGGCAAAACGGAGGTCGGAAGTGATGCGCGCAAGCAGCAGCAAGCGGCTGCAGAAGAAGTGGGCAAGGCATGTGTCTTGGTGTGCAAGGCCTGGCTGCAACTGTCTGAAGGTAAGCAGCTCCTCCCCCATCCCCATCAACCCTAGCTTGATTTTTACCTGTGCGCCTTGCCCCACCCTATGTAACCAGGTGCAATGGAGTGGGCGGGGCTTATTTAGGGGGTAGGGCTTATATTGGGTGCATATGTAAAAATCAACCTAGGGCTTATTTTCAGGATAGGTTTTATTTTTGGGGAAACATGGTAGTATTGTATAATCTTTTTTGTTGGTTAGCTTTCTTTGAGTCATCAGAATGTATCTAGAAGGGTGTTTTTTTTTTTAATCCGCCTACCCACTTCACTATATAACTGCCATTTATCAATATTTTTTTTCCTATTAGTGCTGCCATTTTTAATACCTTGCTTTTAATATTTTCAAACACATTTTTAAACACCTCTAACAAGGGGCAAAGCAGGGTTTGTTTGTTTTAAAAAAACCTTCTGGCACCTTCCTTTAATTCCAGTCTAGAATGGAGGTAGAGATAACAATCTTGCATTTTGCTATAAAAAGCCATTTTGGTGCCATTATGAATTATTCAAATGGTGTCGGTGTTTAGTTTTAATTCTTCTCTTTAAAGTCTGGACTATTTTGCACAAATAAGGAGGTGGGAGATATCAGTCCCAGTGCTGTTTTTTTTTTAACATAAAACAGCAGCTGATGGAGTGACTATATCTTGTTTCAAGATATCTTCAACTAGAACAAACACACTGTGCTTTAAAGGTCCACAACATGCAAATGTAAAACAATAGATCATATCCAGCAGGAAGCAATTAGAATGAGCGCTAAGGTAGTAGCTATGCCTACAGGTTGAAAAAAAAGGGATGTCTTTGAGAAGATGAGAGATGTTTCTTTGTTCCCTAGGCAGGTGTACCTTTTTTCTCTATGCAAATTAGAGAAAAATATGAAAGCAACAGCTGCAAATGTATGAATTGAGCCAGATCCAGTATTATATCACTTCATGTAATGTCCCAGTTGCCTCCTTCCCCAAAATGTAGAAATCTCACAAGATGGAGAAAGCTGGTGAGATGTGGCACAAGAAACGAAATAAATACACAAAGGAGTAAGTAAATCTGCAAATGCTTAAAACTTATTTCACTGCGGGGTTGAAGTAAAACTTGGCACCTTGAGTGAATCCACAACTTTTGCAATCCTTCCTCAAAGAAGTCCATGAGGAATGATGGAAGAAAATGAAGCTCTCTAAGATATCTAGGACTTCAAAATTCCCATCGGTCACTACCAGGGCATTATTGGGTTACCTAAACTTTTCCTATTTCCTGGCCTCATCCATAGTGATTCCAAGAGCCAGGAATACTCAGGCCAAGGTAGCAAAAAAACCCCCCACAAATGGTATTTCTCTCCCCTCCCAAGAAAATCACCAAACTTCGTCTACACAACAGAGAAGAGCCGAATCAAATCAGTTTCCTTCATAAGCATAGCTCCACTTGAGCAATCCCAGGCGCAAATTGAAAAGACTGAACACTGTGAATATATAAATTCCTCTCTTACCTGTTTGATTTTCTCTCTGGCTCGTTGATAACTTTTGTGGTACGATGCTTATAGGCAAAACAAGGGCACAGTCGTTCTGGTGCCTCTTTATATTTGGATGGGCGGAGCGGATATGAGATTAAAATAAACAAGGTAACATAGTGGGGCAAACGAATGATTCATGTTGAGGTGTACTTCTGGTTAGCGTGCTGGTCTGGGAGATGTACTTCTTAAAAGGCAGCTATAGAAGACGGCGAAAGGCACAGGCATTGGTAAACGCACTAGGTTTCTAAGTATTGATCGGCAGTACTCTCTGGTTTACTAGAACAACTAGACACAAGAACGTTTTTCCCAAACGCCATCGCTCTGCTAAACAAATAATTTCCTCAACACTGTCAAACTATTCACTAAGACTGCATTACTATTACTATTAATCTTGTCATCGTTCCTATCACCCATCTCCTCCCACTTGCGACTGTATCAGTGGTGGGTTGTCCTCAGTTCGCACCGGTTCTATAGAACCGGTAGTAAAACCAGTGGGAGGCTCCGCCCACTGACCCCGACATCATCAAAATGCTTCTGCGCATGCGCAGAAGAGCACGCGTGTGGCCCCGCTGCAAACCAGTAGTAAAGGTAAATAGTGGACTGGACTAAATACCCCTGGACTGTATGACTGTAACTTGTTGCTTGTATTCTTACGATTTATATTGATTGTTTCCTAGTATGATTTGATTGCTTATTTGTACCCTATGACTATCATTAAGTGTTGTACATTATGATTCTTGATGAATGTATCTTTTCTTTTTATGTACACTGAGAGCCTATGCACCAAAGACAAATTCCTTGTATGTCCAATCACACTTGCCAATAAAGAATTCTCTCTATCTATCTATCTATCTATCTATCTATCTATCTATCTATCTATCTATCTATCTATCTATCTATCTACCTACCTACCTACCTACCTTTCTATCTATCTATCTATCTATCTATCTATCTATCTATCTATCTATCTATCTATCTATCTATCTATCTATCTATCTATCCATCCTCCTGCCATTGCAAAAGTATGGAATTTTTTGTGTTCTAATAATGAAAAGAATGGAATCAAAGGCCAAACCCCTGCCTAGAGCAGGAAACCTCAGCTTATCCCAGACCAGTGTTTCTTAACCTTAGCATCTTTTAAAAAATGTGTGGACGTCAACTCCCAGAATTCCCTGGCTAGCATGTGGCCATCTCTCCTTAGTCTTGAAGCTTCTGTTTGTGCAGGACCAGAAGAAAATTCAGAAGAGATACAGCAAGTTCTTCTGCCTACCTCATACAGGGTTATTGTGGGGGAAAATAGGAAGATGCCCAGCGGTGGGTTCCACATTATGGTGCTACTGGTTTGAGTGTATGCCTGCCTTCCGCACATGCACCCGGCCTTTTGTGCATGTGCTTTGCTCACGTGCGTGCCTTCTGTGCATGCGCCCGGCCTCAAAAATGTGCCTCAATAGGACGACATAGAGCCAGGGCAGGTGGGTGGTGGGCAGGCACCAGCAATTTCCGCTACCGGTTCGGGCAAACCGGTCTGAACCGGCTGAATATCACCTCTGAAGATGCTCCTTGAGCTGATCGAAAGGCAGGATAGGAATCAAATAAATAGATATAAACATATCAGATCCTGCTTGAGCAAAGATGCCTTGTTTGAGGCCAAGTTAAGATCAAGGCTCTTATACACAGAAATAGGTTCCAACTCCCGGAAGATGGCCTTACTTGCTGGGAAATTATGGATGTTGGACCACACATTCCAAAGACACCCAGATTGGGTAAGGCAGTTAGACATCTTATGAGGTAAACGGATCAGGCTGTCAGTAGCCAATTCATCAGCTGCATTGATAGACTGCTGGCTTTCCAGGAAAGCGAATGGGTGGAGGTAAGTTTTGGCCCGGTTCCTCATCTTGTGACAAATACCCTGAAGATACTTTTTCACCTGGAGACTGAAGATTAAAACATATGAAGAATGATTGATAAATAAGATTATAGAATGTGCTGAGATGGATAAATTAACAAAAGAAATTTAAGAAAAAGAAGAGACAGATTATTATAGAATATGGAATAAATGGTATAAATGGCTTAAGGTGAGAAATAAAGAATAATAACTATCAGGGGAAAAAATTAGTATAAAATATATACATAACAAATGTATGGAGCGGAATAAAAATGTATAGAAACGGACAAAAACAAACAGTAAATTTTTATATAACAAGAATATAGAAATGTATAATATTAAAGATATAATTAAAATATGTGTATAATAATTGTAGAGAAATGTATAAAGTTAAGCTTATTAAAGCTAAAAAACATATTGTAATCAAAGGGGGGGGAAAGGACAATGGGAAAAAGAAAAAAAGAAATGAAGACATAGGGGAGGAAAGATAAAATAATAGAAAGAAGACCACGAAGAAACAATGTTTAAAAGAGATATGTATATGTTGTATGTTATGTGAATGTCATATATATGTTATAATAAAATTATAAATTAAAAAAAAGTATGAAGAACGGTGGCAGGAATTGGGTATGTCTAGTCTAATGAAAAGAAGGACTACGGGGTGACATGATAGCAGCGTTCCAATATCTGAGGGGCTGCCACAAAGAAGAGGGAGTCAAGCTATTCTCCAGAGCACCTGAACGCTGGAGAAGAAGCAATGGATGGAAACTAATCAAGGAGAGAAGCAACGTAAAACTAAGGAGAAACTTCCTGATAGATGGAACAATTAATCGTCAGTTCAGTGAGGCAGTAGATGTGATGTGCCGGTGCCTGGAGGCTGTGAGGATCTGGATGGGAGTCAACAGGCTCAGACTTAACTCAGACAAGACCGAATGGCTCTGGGTATTGGCCCCTAAAGACTATGTCGATTGTCCATCCTTGGTTCTGGGGGGAGAGAAAGTGCCCCCCTCAGAACGGGCTCACAATTTGGGTGTCCTTCTAGACTCACAGCTGAGATTGGAACAACATCTGACAGCTGTAGCTAGGGGGACCTTTGCACAGTCTGGTGCACCAATTGCGACCCTACTTGGATCAGGAGGCTCCCCTCACAGTCACTCATGCCCTTGTCACCTCATGGTTGGACTATTACAACATGCTCTACATGGGGCTACCCTTGAAAAGTGTTCGGAGACTACAGGTGGTCCAGAATGCAGCCACACGAGTTATAGTGGGTGCACCTAGATACCCCCACATTACACCAATTCTCTGTGAGCCGCACTGGCTCCCTATCGGTCTCCGGGTGCAATTCAAGGTGTTGGTTATTACCTTTAAAGCCCTACATGGCTCAGGACCAGGCTATCTTCGAGACCGCCTTCTACCACATAGCTCCCAGCGACTGGTAAGATCCCACAGAGTCGGTCTCCTCCGGGTCCCATCAGCTAAACAATGTCAGCTGGCGGGCACGCGGGGGGGGGGGAAGGGCCTTCTCTGTAGCTGCCCCAGATCTCTGGAACCAGTTACCTCCTGAAGTCCGGACCGCCTCCACCCTATTGGCCTTCCGGAAAGCGGTGAAGACCTGGCTCTTCCAACAGGCCTGGGGCCGTTGATCTCGTTATAGTGATCTTGTGAGACCCGGCCACAAATTGGAGTGTATGTGTTTTAATGTTTTAACGTTTTAATGTCTTCTTTTAACTTTTGTATAGGATATTGTTGCATTGTTTTATTCTCTGTTGTAAGCCGCCCAGAGTCCCTTGGCAGTTGGGCGGCATAGAAATGCGACAAAATAAATATATAAATAAATAATCAGCGGAATGGTTTGTCCCCAGAAGTTGTGAATGCTCCAACACTGGAAGTTTTTAAGAAAAAATTGGACAGCCATTTGTCAGAAATGTTACAGGGTTTCCTACTTGAGCAGGGGGTTGGATTAGAAGACCTCCCAAGTCCCTTCCATCTCTTCTGTTATTCTGATCAGGTTGTCAGTAGCCAGTAGCCAATTCATTGGCCATTTGGGCGTCATGCTGGCTTTCCAGGAAAGGGAAGGCTGGAGGCAAGCTTTGGCCAGATCCCCCATCTTGTGACAAATGCCCTGAAGATAATTTTTTTTTAACCTCTGCATGTATTGCAGGAGACCCCTAACGGTAAACTCCCTTAGACACATACATGCCATGAATTTGGGGGTAAAATGCACCACCAGACCGAAAGAGGACATGGCGGAGAGAAATTGACATCTTCCTTTACTTCTCCTCCTCCAAAGCATGCTAATTATTTCCTACTTGCATTATCTAGAAGTAGTTAGGACTCCTTTTGTTACGCCCTCAGGCATAAGCAAGTAAAAATCGTTTTGCTCTCTATTGTCTCATACTTTTTCCCCCAGATGATTAACTACCCCACCCATGGAAGAAAATAGAAATGAAGTGTCACACTCAAAACTCACAAAATCCTTCAGTAAACGTGCTGACTGAGGAATTCTGGAATTCATACCTCTTAAAGTTTCTAAGGCAGGGAATCCCTGGTTTAGAGAATGCAGCAGAAGGATAGTCAGTTGTTGTTAGTCTACCCCAGTGTTGGCGAACCTTTTCGGCACCGAGTGCTGAAATGGGAGTGACTGTGTGCATGTGTGTTTGCTGGAAACCGGAAGAGCAGCTACATGGTCCGCATGTGCGTGCTGGGAAGATCATCTTCTGGTTTCCTGCGCACGCATACGCACTGGCCACCTGGTCTTCCGGTTTCTGGTGTGCATGCGTGCCTGAAGACCATCTGGCTGGTGCACATGCACATGCTGGAAACTGGGAGATCATCAGAGGTTTTTCAAAGCATTTTTTTCTGCAACCTCTTGGCTGAAGAGGTGGTTAAAAAATGCTTTGAAAAGTCTCTGACGATCCCAGCTGAGTTGCCTGATCGGCAGAGAGGCTTTTCAAAGCATTAGAAAAAATGCTTTGAAAAGTTAAAAAAAAAAGAAAGTTGGCCACGCCCACCCAGTCACATTAGCCCCCCCCGCCCCCCAAGCCACGTCCACAGAACCGGTGGTAACAAATTTTACATTTCACCCCTGGTCGTGTGGTCCCCTTTTGCAACCTTCTGACAAGCAAAATCAATGGGGAAAGCCAGATTCACTTCAGCGCCGTGTTACTAATTTAAGAACTGCAGCCATTCACTTCACACATGTGACGAGAAAGGTCGTAAAATGGGGCAGAATTCACCGAACAAATTTCTCTCTTAACAATGGAAATTCTGGGCTCCATGGTGGTCTACAAATCAGGTTTTCATCAAACTCCTCGAGGTTTACTTTATCTTTTGAAAAACAAGGCTGCTTCAGCAGAAAGCTTGGCTTGCCTGCTGGGCAAAGGGCAGAAGTGGGATTCACTTACCTTCCCAACCGGTTTGCAAATGTGAGTGCGCACGCCACCTTCCACACATGCTCGGCCTCCTGTGCATGCTCTTTGCGCACATGCACGCCTTCTGCGCATGCGCACATCCTCCAGAACGTGGCTAAATAGGACATCATTACATTCAGGTGGGTGGGCGGGGCCTAATACAGTCGGCGCTACCGGTTAGCCCGAACCGGACAGAACCGGTTGAATTTCACCCAGTGGTGGGTTTCAAATTTTTTTTACTACTGGTTTGTGGGCGTGGCTTGGTGGGCATGACATGGCTTGGTGGGTGTGGCTTGGTGGGCATGGCAGGGGAAGGATACTGTAAAATCTCCATTCCCTCCCCACTCCAGGGGAAGGTTACTGCAAAATCCCCATTTCCTCCTGATCAGCTGGGACTCGGGAGGCAGAGCATAGATGGGGGTGGGGCCAGTCAGAGGTGGTATTTGCTGGTTCTCCGAACTACTTGCTACCGGTTCTCTGAACTACTCAAAATTTGACATGGCTTGGTGGGTGTGGCTTGGTGGGCATGGCAGGGGAAGGATACTATAAAATCTCCATTCCCTCCCCACTCCAGGGGAAGGATACTGCAAAATCCCCATTTCCTCCCGATCAGCTGGGACTTGGGAGGCAGGGAATAGATGGGGGTGGGGCCAGTCAGAATTTTTACTACCGGTTCTCTGAACTATTCAAAATTTCCGCTACCCGTTCTCCAGAACTGGTCAGAACCTGCTGAAACCCACCTTTGATCCCATCACTGGCAAAGGGGCTACGAGGAACTGTAAAAACACCCAAATAACTTTTCTCCTTGTCCATTATGATAAAGGTAGTTACCCCTTGTGAGTCCTCATTCTTTGGTGTCTGTGTTGTCTTTAGCCATCCAGTGTCTGATAGTTGGGATACACCCAATATCTTTTATTCCCGAACAATGGCTTTAGAACGATGAAGTACGTACATTACAGCTTGAAGCATTGGTCATAGTCTCAGTGATTAAGAAGTTTCATAACTATGCGCATAATTGTTCTTTTGAAATCTGGGTAAACTAAACCTCTCCCGGTAATTTTCATGACAAATTAAACCTATATAGGCTGGTTCTCTCTAGATTTAAAAAGTCTAACAATCCTTTCTGTAGCAATCAACCGGTGCAGGCGGCTTTGCCTTCACAAAACAGATGTGTTACTTGAGCGTACTTTCATATAATTTCCTTTTGGGATTAATTGCTAGCGGCTTTGAAAATGATCCATTCCATCCTTTAGAAATTGTTGCCTGTGATTCGGACGGTGTGTGTTTTAAAACAATCATGATGTTTTAAAGCAGGGGTCCCCCCCCCAACTCCCGGGCCGTGGCCCATTCAGAACCGCCCACCTCTTGCCGTACATGCACACATGTACACACTGTCAGCCCTGAAGCCGCTTTGGGACCATCCTCAGGGCTGCCACAGCGAGGCCAGTCGGAGCTGTGGGAACGTGAGGGCGGGGAGATAGAGATAGAAACTTGGGGTTTTGATTTGGGTGGGGAAAACTCCTCGTCCTTCAGAGTCGGGTTTTCACCAGCTGTGCCAATATGACATTCCTAATAAATTTATACTTTGAGGAAACTTTAGGCCTCAGAGTTTTGATTGTTTTGGGTTTGTTACTTGGAACCCTGACACACAGCTCCACTTGTGCGAGCGGCGGGAAAACATATGCGCGCGCTAAGCTCCATTTCTGTGGGCAGCAGAGGTGGGATTCAGCCGGTTCGGACCAGTTTGGGCGAATTGGATGTTAATTTTAATCTGGTTCGCCGGACAGGTAGTTGCAAGGACTGGTGATCCCGTCCTCCCCACCCCGCCCCTCCCAGGAGTCTCCACACAGCCCGTTTTGGATGCAAGGTAAGTGCAGGGCCTGCGTGGAGGCTCTGGGAGGGTGAAAAATGGGCCTACCGGAAGTACCAGAAGTCCAGAAATGTGCCTGTTTCTGGCCTCCGGAGGGCCTGCGGAGCCCGGGGGAGCCCTTTTTCGCCCTCGAGGAAAGCCTCCAGAGCCTGGGGAGGGTGAACCCCCTCCCCCGCCGTGGTGCAGGAAGCTGACTAGGCCACACCCCCTGCCTGCACTGTGCAACCACTGACGCGTCACTCATGTGGAGCCATCTTGTCTCAACACCCCCCCACACTGCTGGTCCGTAAAGCTGAAATGTTGGGGACTGCTATTTTAAAGCATAAACTTTGGTTTTTATGCATCTGGCAGAGAGAAACCACAGATCCGGTTTGGTGCGGTGTGTAAGGCACAAGTCCTGAAAATGAGTTCTGGCATGAAGCCAGGCATGAAGCCAGCTGGGGTTTATTTGAGCCAGTCACTTTCTCTCAGCCCTTAGAAAGAAGGCGAGGGCCAACCACTTCTCAAATGACATAGGTGGAGCTCTTGTTTTATCTCCCACAGTGGCGGGGTCTCTTGCATTAAGCAAAATGTAGGTGAATAATGCTGGAGGCAACCATGGGAAAGCTTCTGCAGCCGTTTCTCCAGGGAAGGAAGAGATAAGAAGGAACTTTGGCCCCATTTCACAGGCTGGGATAAGCCACTCTCAAAGAGGCATTCACTCGCTTTTTTTAAAATCCTGCCCGCAACTCCAGATTGGGCTGCCAAAACCGGATGGAAAAAGCATCAAATGTGAATGCGGCTTTGTAAAATCTCCACCCCACTCCAAAAGGACTATATGTATGTATGTATGTATGTATGTATGTATGTATGTATGTATGTATGTATATATATATATATATATATATATATATATATATATATGTATGTATGTATGTATGTATGTATGTATGTATATGTATATGTATATGTATATGTATATGTATATGTATATGTATATGTATATGTATATATTTTCTCAGGTTTTTGCGGGTGTTTGTATGTAGGTTTTTGGTTATTTGGGTCTTCTCCCACGTAAAATTGGAAGTGTCTTGGCGACGTTTCGACGAAATCTCATTCGTCATCTTCAGGCTGGTGTTCTCGGCTTCGTGCTTTGCTCCTGGAAGCACGAAGCCGAGAACACCAGCCTGAAGATGACGAATGAGACTTCGTCGAAACATCGCCAAGACACTTCCAATTTTACGTGGGAGAAGACCCAAATAACCAAAGACATATATATGTGTGTGTGTGTGTGTGTAGTTAATATTTCGGGTTTCTTCCCGTGTAATTGTGGATATATCCCTAAATATGCATATGTATATATGACACGGTGGCTCAGTGGCTAAGACACTGAGCTTGTCGATCGAAAGGTCGGCAGTTCAGGGGTTTGAATCCCTAGTGCTGCATAACAGGGTGAGCTCCCGTTACTTGTCCCAGCTTCTGCTTCTGTTTCCATCTTGCAAATCCAAGGCCTCCCATTTATATTTTTTTCCCAAGAGGCATACAATAGAGCAATGTTTCTCAATCTTAGCCACTTTAAGAGGTGTGGACTTCCATGCGTCTTAAAGCAGCCAAAGTTGAGAAACAGTGCAACAGGGGATTTCTTGGGACAGTAATATCCTGCTCGTTGCATGAAGGAAATCAAATCTGTGTTTCCTTGGACATACAGAATATGTAAATATTTGCCCCTATAATTCTTTTTTTTAAATTGGACTTTAGACTTGGCCAGATTTTGTGGAAATCAAACACAAGGTGTTTACCCACTTGCTGGTCAAAATAATTTCCCTCGCCCGCAATTGTTTTTTTTTTTTTTAATAACAAACTTTATTCGTATTTAAAAAAGACATTTAAAACAATTATAAGAAAAACTGAACAAGTTTCTCTTAATCAAACACACACATTACATATACATATACGATACATATATAATGCTCAACTTCATCTATTAACTACTTTCTAATGTTATATATACATATATACATACGCACAGTGACTTATTTCCTTCTATATCTCTCTGACAGTGCAGTTGTTTATTTACATTGATTTCTCCTAACTTTCATCTTTAAGCATTCCCTCTTTCTGACTTATCCACTGGTACCAGCTATTCCATATTTTAAAGTATTTTGAATCTTCCTTATCCTGTAATTTTAGGGTTAATTTATCCATCTCTGCGCATACATAGATTTTCTGTATTACTTCCTGATCAGTTGGCAAACGGACTATTTTCCAGAGTTGTGCCAACGCTAATCTTGCCGCTGTTATAATATGGAGTATTAGGTATTTTATGTCCTTTCTAATATTCTTATTGATCATGCCGAGTAAAAAGACTTCAGGTGTTAATTCAATTTCGTAATTTGTTATCTCTAAAATCCATGTTTTTATTTTGTTCGCCCGCAATTGTTAACCGAAGCAAAGACACACAATGATGCAGGGGTGTGTAACTGGAAACACTGGTCTCTACCATGCGCTCAGCTGACCAACATGTATTAGATTACTGTGTTACAAGAGTTGTGAAAAAGAGGTTAGGATTATGGCGGTTGACTTTTTCCTAAAAGCATTTGGCATGATGTGATTAACCTTGATTGGGTAATTTGTAACCCTTCCTTCCTTCCTTCCTTCCTTCCTTCCTTCCTTCCTTCCTTCCTTCCTTCCTTCCTTCCTTCCTTCCTTCCTTCCTTCCTTCCTTCCTTCTTACCCACTGTTGTGGTCTGCCAGCTGCCTGCGGAGCTGGCAGAGGAGTCGGACAGCAATGAGACTGAGGAAGAACATGGGCCAGTCCTGGAGGCTGGGGAAGGCCCGGATGAGGGTTCTGCATTAGAGGCAGAGATGGGGCCAGGGCCATCGGGGCGTGATGCATGGACTTCAGAGCCTCCAGAGGCTGACAATAGAGAGGCAGAGGAACAGGAGGAGCCTGTTCCTAGTGCACGTATGAGAAGAGCTGCCAGAAGGCAGGAGCAGCTAAAGCAGAGAGGATGACTCGGGAGTAGGGCCAAGAGATGATTGGAAAGCTTATGGTAGGCTTAAAAGACCAGCAACGGCTCTTAGCGTCTTTGCCGGAAAACAACCGTTGAGAGATTTGCTTTGTGTTTGGATGTATTTCTTTCTTGTCAGCGTCTTCTGTTCCTGAACTGTTGCCAAGAAAAGCCTTTGGCAATTTGCCTAATTATCCCAAGGTCAGAGATAAACTGAAGAATGGCGTTTTGAGAACTTTGCTTTTATTTAATTTGGAATACGCTGAGAATGAGTTAATTCTCAGCTGTTTTAATAAATTCTGTTTGTTTTTTTGGAACTGTTTTGTATTTAATACTAACTATGTGGGCCTGGGTCACAACACCCACCCACCACTCTCCTTCCCTCACTCCCTCTGAAAAGATTTGCTATGGACGGTGTCTGCCCAACACACTTCACTGGTTACCCATATATGGATTCACACAATACATTGAGTCAGGAATTAGTTCCCCTAACATTCTTGTGAGAAAGCCTAAAATGAATGTTAACAAGAAACATAAATGGGGCTGCTAGGATAGGGGTGCAGAATGGACGGCTTGCTGCCACCGGCATTCCATCTGCCCTTCTTGGAGGGTGCAAACCCATGACATATACTGTATAAAAAGTGGGACTCTGATCATGCCACTGGAGCTACCTTCTTGCCTTTGATGTCTCTTGCTATGCCTCACATCCCTGGGCCGTGGGTGAGCCTGTCTTGAGTTTATATTGGGTGAAAATGCTTGGGTAAATTTTTCTCCATGAATTTTTGGGCTATGGGTAAAAGATATTAAGGGTACAAATGGAGATAGGACATATCCATCTGGACCGTCCACTTTTTTCCCCGAACAAAATGAAATTTTTTAGTTCATCTTTCGACCTGTTGGATTGTCCATCCGCCCCATCCAGCCTGAGGCCCAATCCTCATGCATTCTCAATGAAGCTCCATTGGGTATAGGAAATTCCTTCTTCCTTTTTCAAGGAAGAGAAAGAATTAAATGTGTACCTACAAACAATGTACCTCCTGCCTTTTGGCAAGGAATACGCCTGTTTATTGTACAGGACAATGAGGGTCATGCAAAGGTGCCAGCTTTGTGGTTATGAAAAAGAATTTTGTGGCTTTTCTAAAGCAACGTAGTTGAGCAGGAAGCTAAATTCTGCTGTGACATCTTTGTGTATCTGGGGTGAAATGCTCCTGGTTCAGACCGGATCACCTGATCCAGTAGTGATGGAGGTGGGTGGTTTGGAGAACCGGTAGCAAAAATCCCTGCCCCCCCCCATGCCCAGCTGAGCCCCGCGATCATCAGAGGCTTTTTTTCTTTTAAATGCCTCTACGATCCAAGTTGAGTTGCCTGATTGACAGAGGCTTTTTTAAAAAGCCTCTGCCAATCAGGCAACTCAGGTTGGATCGTCAGAGGCATTTAAAAGAAAAAAAGCCTCTGATGATCAGGCAACTCAGCTTTTAATCGTCAGAGGCATTTATGCCTCTGACGATCCAAGCTGAGTTGCCTGATCATCAAGCTGAGTTTAACGATCCAAGCTGACATCCAAGCTGACGATCCAAGACGATGGCTGACAATCCAAGCTGAGTTGCCTGATGGGCAGAGGCATTTAAAAGAAAAAAAGCCTCTGACGATCAGGCGACTCAGCTGGGATCGTCAGAGCCTTTTGAAAGTATTTTTTTACAACCTCTTCGCCAAAGAGGTTGTAGAAAAAATGGTTTTAAAAGTTAAAAAAAAAATGGCCACGGCCACCCAGTCACATCCCAACCCACCAAGCCACGCCCACAGAACCGGTAGTAACAAATTTTAGATTTCACCACTGATCTGGGTCATTCGTTGAACGGCTCTTAATTTTTGACCAGTGTTTAACATTTGGCAACTTTTTAAGACATTGTAATCTTCAACTTCCAGAATTCCCCAGCCAGCATCACACCTTAAGAGTTGCTAAGGTTGAGAAACACTGGTATATTATACCATAGATTAGCTAACAAGCATGCTAGCTGAGGAGTTTTGGGAGCTGAAGTCCAGGAGTCTTAAATTTGCCAAGTTTGGGAAACATTGTATTAGATAAATGAGAATAATACTTCATTAAAATGTATGCCTTTCCAGATCCTGAGGTTCTGAGAAGAAGCAATTGCATATATTAATTAATTTGACTTTGAGACAAGGTTTAATACAGAAATGTCCAACTTTAAGACTTATGGACATGGCTGGGGAATTTTGGGAGTGGAAGTCCACAGGTGTTAAAATTGGATAACCCTGGCTTAATACTTTTGTACACCTGTATTTTCTTCAGCTTCATAACCAATACATGGAAACTGATGCTTGCACAACAGATTGTACTGTTCTTATTGCTAAGAGACTAATTAAACATTGGAAAGATATATTTATGTCCCCTTCAGGATGAAAGATAATAATATTATTAGGGCTTTTGAAACAGTTGCTTGTTGATTAAGCATGGCCTCAGTGAAATGAAGAAAGTGCTTTTCTTCATTTGAAATAATTGAAGGCTTTCAAGAAATGTTCAGAAATAGTCATTTGTCCAGAATGATATAGGTAGTCCTCATTTAATGACCACAAATGGACCGGCAACTCAATCTTAAGTAAAACAGGTGCTAAATGAAAACACAACTGTGTTTAGGATTGTATTTCAGCTTTCCTTTGCTTTATAAACCTATGAAGATGTGAGGTCCAGTCATAAAGTTACTTTTTTTTTATTACTGTCGTAACTCTGAACAGTTGCTAAATGAGGCAGTCACTAAATGAGGATAACCTATATGAGGAGTCCTGCTCTGGGCAGGGGATTGAACGAAGAACTCCGAGGTCCCTCTCAACTACCGACTCTATGAAATTGTTACACAAAACGTTATATAGATATTATAAGTTATGATAAGCCATATACAGTATCTAGGCTTCTCCTATATGTACACATTTACATAAAAGGGAGGAAAAGAACAATAATTATATACTGTGTGTGATGTATTTGTGTAATTTTTTTGGTAGTTTTGCTCCTTTTTTAATTTTTTTCTATTAGTTTTTCCGTGGTTCTGTTTTGTTCTATAAATAAAGGCAAATAAATATATGAATACAATCCCCCAATCTCTTCCCTTTTATAATCAGGGAAACGAGAATCCTATTTTTAAGAAGAGAAAGGAGTATTAAGCATGCTTTGAAAGTTTTTTTTTTTAGAAAAATTTAAAAAGTGAGATTTTTTTTAAAAAATCAATACACATTTGTGCTGTTTTTTCATGCTGTTTATTCATTACATTCAGTAAAAGGAGATAATTATCAGGACCACATTCCCAAGTTGCAAGACGGTGAGGGGGGAAAATCTTCTGAGGGGATTCTTCAGAGGCCTTTATCACCAGGGCCTCCCTAGGTGCTGTTGGCTTTCACGGCTGGGCTGCACCCAATTTTCTTGAGATGAAAAGTGAGTCCTGCAGTGTAAATGTCGGTATCCAAGGGCAGGGCACATGCTGAGGCAGAGCTGCAGCCTCTGGAAGCAAACTTCATAGGAACACCTCCTGGGGGCCAAAAATTCAGTCGGTTAAGGTCTCCTTGTGACATCCGAAAGGAGAAAGCTGCCAGGTTGCCTGTTCGTATCCTACCTCTGCTATCCACTCCAAATGGTTTGGTTGCAGGAATTAGGTAGGTCTAGTTTGATGAAAAGAAGGACTAGGGGGGTGACATGATAGCAGTCTTCCAATATCTAAGGCAGGGGTCTCCAACCTTGGCAAGTGTACGACGTGTGGACTTCAACTCCCAGAATTCCTCAGCCAGCATGCGCTGGCTGAGGAATTCTGGGAGTTGAAGTCCACACGTCGTACAGTTGCCAAGGTTGGAGAGACCCCTGATCTAAGGGGCTGCCACAAAGAAGAGAGAGTCAACCTATTCTCCGAAGCACCTGAAGACAGGACAAGAAGCAACGGATGGAAACTAATCAAGGAGAGAATCAATCTAGAACTAAAGAGGAATTTGTTGACAGTGAAAACAATCCGTGGGATGATTTGCCTCCAGAAGTTGTAGATGCTCCAACACTGGAGGTTTTTAAGAAGACACTGGACAGGCACTTGTCTGAAATGGTATAGGGCCATGATGACGAACCTAATGGCACGTGTGCCACAGGTGGCACGCGGAACCATATCTGTGGGCATGCAAGCATTGCCCTAGCTCAGCTCCAACGCACAGGTGCGTGCCGGCCAGCTGATTTTCGGGCCTTCCGGGCCCACTGGAAGTTGGGAAACGAGCCGTTTCCAGCTTCTGGAGGGCCTCCGGGAGAGTGGGGGCTGTTTTCACCCTCCCCAGGCTCCAGGAAAGCCTCTGGAGCCTGGGGAGAGTGAAAAATGGGCCTACCAGGCCCACCGGTAACCTTTTTGCCGTCACGTGCCAAAAGCTGGGGGGAGTGTGGGGGGGGTCATGTGCACATGCATGGTGTGTGTGTGGGGGGGCACTGAATTATGGGTATGGGCGCGCGCGCAATCCCCCCGCATTCCCCCCACTTTTGGCACGCGATGGCAAAAAGGTTAGCCATCACTGGTATAGGGTTTTGCTGCTTGAGCAGGGGGTTGGACTGAAGGTCTCTTCCAACTCTGTTATTCATGTTCTGAAGAACAGTCTCTCAGCTGTTTTGTGGAACCTACAGGGATAGTATCTTACATACTGGCCATAAATCTGCCTTTTGACTGGGTTCACACAAGACACTTTTTGACTTTTACATGTGTGACCTGCTCTTTGTCAATTTGCAAAGCATCCCTGGCCTACTCTCGAGTTGCCCTAGGCCAGTGGGGAAGGGAAACCATCAAAATGGCATAGCAGTCAAAGGCAGATGCACATTCCACGCTTATCTCTCTCAAGGCTGTATCCCAGGGTTACCTACAGCAGCCGAGGGGAGTGACCTCTACAACCCGCAAAATTGCTCCATTGGCGAATGTGTTTAATGACACACCCTGGGGGAGGGGGGGGAAACAGGGTCATAATTGGAGCGTAAATTATATAGAGTCAGAGCTGGCTTCACTTGGGAACGTGCTGACATGAAGCTCCTAATAAATAACTGGGTTTATTTTGAAGCTTGGCTTGAGAATCATGATTTAATTAGGGCATCCATCAGAATCCTGACAGTGTTGACCCCACAACATGAGAATGCAAATGCAAATAAAACTTACCAGCAATCAAGGTTCCAGATGAGGTTATACAATGATTGTCTTCTCCTACGCAGTTCAGAGACTCAATTTCTTCACACTGATCCGAGCCAAGGTCAAAGCAAGCTGGGCAGGTCAGTCCATTGAGGGTGGTATTCTCAGGGGGCACTACAAAGATTATGCCATATTGAAGCCTTAGTTCAGCAGCCCTTAATGATATACCACTATATATAAATAAAGCATTCGCAGGCATGGATTTATTGCGCTGGATGTCAACCCTGAAGCTGACCTGACCGAGGCCAGGTGTTCCAACAACCCTTGATTTGAAAAAATGAGAAGAGGCAGGAGAAAACCTAACAAAGAAGCCTTAACATAACTATCTAGGAAGTTGCCAGGAACCTAACGGACCCTGGGAAGTAGATAAGAAAAGGTATTTCTCCTTGTTTGCTTTTCGCATAAGAAGAATTTACTGAAAATCCCCCAAAGAGGTCATAGAAAGGCTCTCTGGAGGACGATGGTGCAGAGAGAAGTAGGAGAAGGAACACCAGAAAGAGGTGATAACAGACAGTGTTTCTCAACCTCGGCAGCTTAAAGATGTGTGGATTTCAATTCCCAGAATTCCCCAGCTAGCATCAGTGGTGGGTTGCCCCCAGTTTGAACCGGTTCTATAGAACCGATAGTAAAACTGGTGGGAGGCTCCGCCCACTGACCCTGATGTCATCAGAAGCGATCTGTGCATGCGCAGAAGCAAAGTGCATGCGCGAGCGAAGCGAGTGAGCGAGCTCACACGATCCCGTTGCGAACCAGTAGTAAAGGTAAGTAGAACCCACCCCTGGCTAGCATGTATGGACTTCAACTCCTAGAATTTTTCACACATTGGCAAAAAAAATCAGAACATAAAATACAAGCTGGATGGACGCGACTTTGTAAATGACCCTCACTCTATCAAGGACCTTGGAGTACTCATCTCTAATGATCTAAGTGACAGAGCCCACTGTAATAACATTGCCAAAAAGGCATTAAGAGTTGTTAACCTAATCTTGCGTAGCTACTTCTCTGGTACTATTGTACTGCTAACTAGAGCATACAAAAGCATTTGCTAGCCCAATTCTCAAATACAGCTCATCTGTCTGGAACCTGCACTGCATATCGGACATTAATACAATTGAAAGAGTCCAGAGATATTTCATAAGAAGAGTCCTCCATTCCTCTACCCGCAATAAAATACCTTATGCCACCAGACTTGACATTTTGGGCTTAGATAACTTAGAACTATATCGCCTTCGGTCTGATTTAAGCGTAGTACATAAAATTATCTGCTACAATGTCCTACCTGTCAATGACTACTTCAGCTTCAACTGCAATAATACATGAGCACACAACAGATACAAACTTAAGGTAAACCGCTCCAAACTCGATTGCAGAAAATACGACTTCAGCAACAGAGTGGTCAGTACCTGGAATGCTCTACCTGACTCTGTGGTTTCTTCCCCAAACCCCCAAAACTTTAACCTTAGACTGTCTACTGTTGACCTCACCCCATTCCTAAGAGGTCTGTAAGGGGCGTGCATAAGCTCACCAACATGCCTACCGTCCCTGTCCTAATGTCCCCTTTTATTCGTATCCATTTCATGTATTCATAATCATGTTTATTCTTATATCTAATACATGCTTGACAAATAAATAAATAAAAAATAAATAAAATAAATTTCCCGGCCAGCATGCCTATGAATTCTGGGAGTTGAAGTCCACAGTTCTTCAAGTTGTCAAGGTGGAGAAACACTGAGATGAGCCACTCAGTTAGGTAAGATCAAGGAAATATGAACAATACAGGTTTCAGTAGGCAGTGTTGGAGGAGAGCCGAATTAATCTAGGGCAGCAAAAGAACTCATATCTTTTGTTAAAAATGCAGAAGTTCTCCCAGACATTTTCCACTAAATATCCTGATTGTTATTCTAGAGAAAATACAGAATCTTGGAAATTGCAAGTGGAATTTCTCAGCTTCCTTTATAGTGAATTCATCAAGAGGGAGGTCCTTTGAAATGCATAAAAAAAAAATGCTTCTCCATGTGTTTCTTGCTGTTCATCAGCAAAACTGATGTTCAGTTTGAAAAGGGGACATTCCCTTGGAGAGGGAATCTAAATCTTGGATCTTCCCTCTTCATTTTAAGAAAACTATGGCTGGCAGGTTAGGAAATTTGAGGAAGGAAGTTTGAATTTTGTCCTGTGGAGTTCCTGGTTTCCTTCATACTCTTTCCTATGAATTGTAGCATGAAATGGTTTTATTTTTTTATGTCCATGGCTTGTTTTAATCAGAGGTGGGCTGCTGGGAGTTCGCAGGGGTTCGGGAGAACCTCTAGCTAAGATTCTGTGCAGTTCGGAGAACCCTCAAATCCCACTCCTGGCTGGCCTTGCCCCACCCCGCCCACCCCGCCCCTCCCAGGAGTCCCCAAACGGCCCATTTTGGATGCAAAAGTAGGGAAACAATAATAAAGATAGAATATAAGATACTGATATACTTTTACTAAGCTTGTTATTCTGTAATCATTAGGTTCCTGTAACATATATATTGTGCTTTTGTATTTGTATCACATATTTTATTCCTTTCTATTTGTATCTCCTGTTACAAACATATTGTTATTAGGCCTCTGAAATGTATCTGGTATTTGTCAAACGTATGTCCCTGCCATTTGACCTGAACTCATATCAATCTCTTTCTGTGCCATCTAAAAACATGGTACATACAGCCATCAACAAAGGGATAATTTACACCTCAGCCCTAATTTATGTTTGATCTGGATAAGATCCTGTCTTCAAGAGCCAGGGGCTAAATGGCCAATTAAGTAAACAAAGAAATGCTTAAGATAAGACTAATTGGAAGTTTAGATTCCTTCGCAGGGCAACAAAGAATACACAAACATAAATTAGAGGGCCAGAGTTGGGGATTTAACTGGTGTTTTAAAGGTATAAAAAGAGGTTACATCTTCTCTGAAGGTGTGAGCCCTCCCATATACATATCTCTTTGTATGTGTTTGGAATGGTTTTACCCAGCCTTTTGTCTTTGATCAAAGGTTAAATGTTGATTCTTATTCAAGCCTCCGTTTAAGTCTTTCTTTTTGGTTCACTGAGGGCTTAAGCGTACAGCCGGACCTTACACAAGTAAGTGCAGGGCGCATGCAGAGGCTTGGGGAGGGCAAAAAATGGATCTACTGGAAGTTCGGAAAGGCTGGAAACAGGCCAATTTCTGGCCTCCAGAGGGCCTCTGGAGCCTGGGGAGGCTGTTTTCATCCTCCCAGAAGCTTAAGGATAGCCTCCGGAGCCCAGAGAGGGCAAAAAAGCCCCCCCCCACTACCGTGGTACAGGAGGCCAACTAGGCCATAACCACCATGGCCACGCCCACCCAGCAACCAGTCAGAGAACCCCTTGCTAAAATTTTTGAAGCCCACCCCTGGTTTTAATCTGATGTTTACAGAGACAGGGCTGGTGTGCCACTACGAGCCAGCTTTGACTGGAAAGATTTATAAACCATGTAAAATTAATTTTTTAAAAGGCTTAAATTTTGAGCAGAGTTGGGCCTGCTGACTGCTCCAACTGGATATGCCGAATTAGGTAGAAAAAAAGAATACATGGAAACAAGCAACCCCAGTGAAAATTTGGAGGAGTAAGGAACTCCTCCAAAGTTCCTGAGTAACTTCAGGAACTTTGGTCGGGGAGAAGACAAACGGTTCCTTACTATCTAACTTTTTTTTGTTGCACAGGTCTCCTTGGCAACAGCTGGAGGTGCTCCGGAAATGGATCTCAGAGTTGATGGTGACACTGATCGGTCCAGGCTGGCAGTTGCTGCGAGCAGAGCAGACTTTGACAGTCTCGGTGATTTTCTCAGACCCTGGTGAAGAAGAAGTAGATAAGAGAGGTTTGGTTAAATTTGGTAACACCTTGCTGAAAATTTGTTTGGTTAAATAAATGAAAGTACTGAAAGGATCGGAGCATGTACAGCATGCTTTTGATTCCCTGCAGAGCTGAGCTCCAGAATGCACTACCTGCAAAAATAAAGCTTCCAGGCCAGGGATGAAATGATCTCAGTTCGGACTGGATTACCCAATCCGTTAGTGATGGCAGCGGGTGATTCGGAGAACCGGTAGCAAAACCCACTGTGCCCCTCCCATGCCCAGCTGAGCCGCGTGATCATCAGAGGCGGTTTTTTTTCACTTTTAAAAGCATTTTTTTCTACAACCTCTTCGGTCGAAAAAAATGCTTTTAAAAGTTAAAAAAAAGCCTCTGATGATCGTGCGGCTCAGCTGGGATCGTCAGAGGCTTTTAAAAGCATTTTTTTTTTACAACCTCTTCAGCCGAGTGCAAGACTATCCGTTAGGGTACGGGAAGAAAATAATAGCATACCTATTGTTAATTTATTTATTCCATCCTTTTTTAAAAAATTCTATTTTGGGAAATATTTACATATTTGACTGAAATAACTTCCCATCTCAGTCAGTCAATCAATCGGTTGATTTTTATTTGGTCATTAGACCAGCAGATCTGCCCATCTCAAGTTAATTGCTCTGAGTGGCTAACAATATTATATATTGATAATATATAATCTCCTGACCCCCCCCCCCCTGCAAAGTTTGATGATAGAACCAGGTATCAAAGACTTTATGGAAGGCCAAACAACCCCTTCAATGGGGCCAACTGGATCTTCAAAGGGTATCATAGGGTCCAAAGGGTGGGCGGCATGTTTTATAATGGTTAAACAGTTTATTATTTTCTCTAATGTCCATACTATACCAGTAAGTAGACATGTATCAATAAATCAACATATTGGGAAGACCTCCAACATTTTAGTGATAAGGTTGCCCAGTTGAAAGTAGTTTAGTAACCATAGTTTGTTCTACGTGCTCTTCTGGGAACTTAGATCTCTTAACTCCCTCTGCTGGTTCAAAGCAAGTCTATCTATTACTCACACAAGGAATTTATTCCTACAAAGGTAAGGCAGGTATCTTCAGTCTCTCCACAGGTGCGGCTCAAGCCAGTGCAGTCTTTGCCTGGATCTTGACAGGTCTCACAGATCAAGCAGGAACCTGGAGAAAACAACACAGATGAGATGTGGCTTATTCGATAAGCTACGATGGAGAAACTAGGCTTCACTGAATACATCTCATGGTGCAGAGTAGCATTTCTTAAACTTCGTGTTCTTCCCAGTTTTAAAAATTATGAAGACACCCCCCCCCAAGGAGCTTTTGTTTTGCATGGGTTGCCTTTATTGATATTTACCATATGAAAATTGATGCATTTTCAGAATATTTATTGAAGCATATAAAAGCAGCAATATTTAAACCCATGAGATTTTAAATAAATAATATTTTTTCATGAAAAAAAAACCAATATTTTTAAACAAAAGAGAGAGAGAGAGAGAGAAGAAAAGAGTGACATTGTTTTAAACTTTTGTCAATATCTTCCCTATTTAAGTTTGATTTTGGAGACCCCCGAGATGAGTTTGAGGGGCCCTCAGGGTTCATCGGACCACACTTTAAGAAACACCAGTGTGGAGAAACCGTAGGTCAGAATTTCATCAGAATGAGAAGATGTAGGAAATCCAACTAGAGTTCCTGGCCTTCATCAAATGAGGTTGTCTGTCTTTGGTAGACCCTCTTGAGTCCACACTCAGAATAACAGAGTTGGAAGGGACCTTGGAGATCTTCTAGTCCAACCCCTGCTCAAGCAGGAGACTCTATACCACTCTAGACAAGTGTCCAGTCTCCTTTTAAAAGCCTCCAGTGATGGAGCACCCACTTCTGAAGGCAAGCCATTCCATGAGTTAATTGTTCTTACTGTCAGGAAATTTCTCCTCAGTTCTAGGTTGCACCTCTCCTTGATTAGTTTCCATCCATTGTTTCTTGTCTTGCCTTCTGGTGCTTTGGAAAATAGGTTGACCCCCTCTTCTAACCCATGGCCTCTAGAGCAAGGTAAAAATGTTCAAGGATACAAGCACATCTCCGAGAATGGATGCATCCACCTTGCCTTTAACTCTAGCTGTAAGACTGCAGTGTCCATAACTAGCTCAAAGCAAACTTACCTTGAGTTATGAGTGTGGCCAGAAGGAAGCTGAGGCTGGACAAAGATGCCATGTTGGTGAATCCCATAATCTGCAGATCCGTAGATTCTGAGGTGGAAGCATCCTGAGCGGGGGAATATATATCGGACCAGTTACATAAGGGTGAGGGAGTGAGTAAACACGATTGGCTTGAGAGGCACTTAAAACCTGCGCAGCCCCACTTGGTTCTCTTCACAGCTGATTTCCTTGTCTGCTGATGGCCTCAAGAGGCCCCTTTGTGTGCCAGGTGTCTTTGCCAAAAGGAGCACAACCAACTTCATTTTCTAAAATGTCTCTTGTGCTTGGCAAGGGAGGGAGCTAAGGTGTTGTGTTTCAATTCATGGAATATAAAAAGAAAGCCAGAGCAAGGAGGAATGCTTCCTTATCTAAAATCTAAAAGCCACTTCACATTTTGTCCAGAACAAATGACCCCATTTGCATTGGGACCAAGTCCCGGTCATATAAATTTTCACTGTAGCTTGGCAGTGGGAAGGAGGGGGGGACAGCCACCTGGATGCCAAGATTGCAATCATACAGAACAACCTCTTCAGATTGCCTTTATTTCCAAGAGTAACAAAATGTGTGTTTGTGTATATGTATAAGGGGGTGGAGGTTCATTGAGAATCTGGGGGCAAACAGGCTTCTTAGCAGCAGTTCCAGGTGCTGAGAACCTTCCTTGAAGGGTTTAGTTTTCAAGATTTTGGCCACTCTTTTGCATCCTGATGACTGGATAATTCTAGGGTTATGGCTATGGTTATTCCCAGTTGGAAATGGCCAGAATAACCGCAGTATGATCGTCACTTTTTGCACCGGGTGTAGAGTTGCAGTCTACAAAGGACTTCTGGGTATATAAAACTTTACTGTGCTGTTAATCAAGCCTGAAATGGCTCAACAGCTAACATAGCGATTCGAACAAACTCAGTTCTCCTTAGAGAGAAATGGTAGCTAAAGAAATTCCAAGAGTATGTGAATCCGAAGAGAAGTAACACTGACTTCTGAAAAAAGATGTGTGTTTCTGGACCAGTTTTGGAGAGGAAATAATATTACTACCTGTAGCCACACCAGGCAATTAAATAGGATGCTCCTCTCAGATTTGAGCACTAATGAAAGATTGCGAAGCCCCAAAGGTCTCAGCATTAACTAAAATTCAGAAACATTATGAACCCTATATTAGGACATTTTGAGATCACAGCATCCGTTTTATCTTTATCTTTATCTTTATTCAAATTTCTATACCGCCCTTCTCCTTTCGGACTCAGGGCGGTGAACAGCCAAAAAATAAAACATTTTGTATACAAAAGTTAAAATAAATTTAAAATAATTAAATAAATTTGGCCCATTAATTTAAAACATTCCAATTAAAAGCCATATCAAAATTATTAAAACCAATCATAAAATCAGGACAGCCCGGCTAACTGAAAAAAATAGGTTTTGAGAGCCCGACGAAAAGTCTGGAGGTCTGGGATCACTCATATCTCTGGGGGTAAATTGTTCCAGAGGGTGGGTGCTACCACAGAGAAGGCTCTCCCCCTGGGGGTCGCCAGCCGACATTGCCTGGCCGACGGCACCCTGAGGAGGCCCTCTCTGTGGGAGCGAACTGGCCGGTGGGAGGCAATTGGTGGCAGAAGGCGGTCCCGTAGATAGTTTTAAGTTATAAATTATGATATATTGGGTGAACTGGTTCACCCAATATATTAAACCCAAATAAAACAAACCACGTTATGGATTGTTATGCTGTAACCATTTTAAAGGCAGTTTTGGGTACATCAAGAATGTAAAAATTTAGAACTTCCAAGCTATGACCTGGATTCTTCTAGGGCAGTGTTTCTCAACCTTGAAAGCTTGAAGATGGGTGGTCTTCAACTCCCAGAATCCCCCAGCCAGTCCACCTATCTTCAAGCTACCAAGGTTGAGAAACACTGTTCTAGGGGGTACTGCCCCACAACTCTGGCTAAATCTATCTAGTCTGGATACTTGGAATGGGAAGGAAGAGTCAGGTTTTAAAACACTGACACCAGCTGATGTAAAACTATGGTGTCCATCATCCTTTTCCAAATCAGGCAACCTTCAGATATGTTAGAGTCCAACTTCCGAAGCAACCAATACCACTTTTTAAATCCAACATTGCCAGGATCAGGATGGTGAAGCATATTATAATAAATCAATTTTCTGTCCCCGTGGCAGATTCTCTCCATCTTTGCTGCTGGCTGGTCAATTCTGGGAGTTGATGTCCATCCATCTTAAAAGTTGCCAAGGTTGGGAAGCATTGCTCTATTATTATTTTTTTCCAGAGGAAAAATAATGCATTGCTACTTTTGTTGATGCTTTATTTTTATTTATTTATTTATTTTTGTTCAAGCATATATAAGATTACAAATAAAAATATAACCATGATTATGAATACATGAAATGGATACAAATAAAAAGGGACATGCTCATTCATTTTTTATAATTTTATAATTTGCCTTTTCAGAGATAAGGTTAAGGTATTTTACTTCCTGCACACTAGAGATTTCATCAAACTTGGTCACTTTGTGTGGCCTTCAAATTCCCAGAATTCCTCAAAAAGACTATGCTGGCTGAGGAATTCTGGGAACTGAAGTTCCGCGCGTCTCAAAAACGTCCAAATTTTGAAAAATCTAACCCGCGCAGAAAGGCGGGGAGGGGGGGGAATAACGCATGCGCAGAAGCGAAAGACCGCGCTTCGGCGCTCTAGCGTCACGATCGAAAGGCGCGAATCTGAGCATGCGCCACGAGTTTCATTTCCCTCCCCCTCCCCCAAGTCCCTCCGCTCGCTCTAGGAAAGACGTCGATTTGAGTTTGCGCGCCGAGAGACGCCCGGGGCACACAAGTGGGAAGGGAATCATAGAGATGAGCGTCGGGGGAGGAAGGGTATAGAGCGCCCCGTTTCCGGCGCTTGGCGGAGTTTTGCTACCGGGTGACGGCGGCGGGTGACAGAAAGTGGCGGGCCATGCCGGAGATCGAGATCCGACATGTGGTCTCCGCGAGCAGCTCCGACACGGTAGCGCGGCTTCCAAGGGGGATTGGCGGCGGCTTCCGCTCCGGGAGCAAGCAAGGCAGCGGAGAGATGGGCCTGTTAAGTTGTGGGGGTGGAGGCGGCCATTGTGAGGCGGCGTGGAAAGCGGGGGGGAGTCAGATATGGGGGCGGTGGGCGCTGGAAGAGCATCCAGGTGGATTCGGGGGTGGATAGAAACCGTACAGACCAGGGGTCTCCAACCTTGGCCCCTTTAAGCCTGGAGGACTTCAACTCCCAGAATTCCCCAGCCAGCATGTCTGGCTGGGGAATTCTGGGAGTTGAAGTCCTCCAGGCTTAAAGGGGCCAAGGTTGGAGGCCCCTTTGCTGGCTGGAGAATTCTGGGAGTTGAAGTCCTCCAGGCTTAAAGGGGCCAAGGTTGGAGACCCCTTTGCTGGCTGGGGAATTCTGGGAGTTGAAGTCCTCCAGGCTTAAAGGGGCCAAAGTTGGAGGCCCCTTTGCTGGCTGGGGCATTCTGGGAGTTGAAGTCCTCCAGGCTTAACGGGGCCAAGGTTGGAGACCCCTTTGCTGGCTGGGGAATTCTGGGAGTTGAAGTCCTCCAGGCTTAAAGGGGCCAAGGTTGGAGGCCCCTGGTGCAGGCAATGCAGCCCTCCACTGGACAAGGCCATGACACGATATCTTTTATTTATTTTTTATTTTATTTATTTTGCCAAGCACATAAGATTACCTATAAAAGTATAAACATGATTGTTGAAACCATGAAATGTATAATAAACATGATTATGAATACATGGGAGGGTTATGGATAAAAGGGGAACCTTAGGACAGGGACGGTAGGCACGCTGGTGCGCTTATGCACGCCCCTTATGGACCTATAAGGAATAAAGTGAGCTCAACAGTAGACAGTTTGAAGGCAGAGATCTCCAAACTTGAAAACTTATTAAGCCTTGTGGATTTCAACTCCCAGAATTCCCCAGCCAGCATGTCTGGCTGGGGAATTCTGGGAGTTGTAGTCCACAAGGCTTAAAGATTCCAAGTTTGGAGACCGCCCTGGTCTAAGGTTAAAATTTTTGGGGGTTTGGGGATGAAACCACAGAGTCAGGTAGTGCATTCCAGGCGTTGAACACTCTGTTGCTGAAATCCTATTTTCTGTAATCGAGTTTGGAGCGGTTTACCTTAAGTTTGTATCTATTGTATGCTCCTGTATTGTGGTTGAAGCTGAAGTATTCATTGACAGGACATTGTAGCAGATAATTTTATGTACTACACTTAGGTCAGACCGAAGACGGCGAAGTTCTAAGTTGTCTAAGGCCAAAATTTCAAGTCTGGTGGCATAAGGTATTCTGTTGCGAATGGAAGAGTGGAGGACCTAGATCTGACAAAAGCCAGGATGGCTACTTTGGGCTCCAACGTGTTGCGGGGGAACCCAGCAATGGTCGTCAGGATGGATGGGGAAAAAAACTACCATTGCCTTCTTAAGCCCTAACCTGGATGATTGGGTTTCAACATCTGGGATCCCTAAGGTGCTTTTTCAAGAGAGAGGCAGCTGGACTTGACTTCTGAAGCTTTTTGGATGAGAAGCGATGGGGGAAACAAAACAGCCACTTCATAAGCGCATGGCACAAACATAGAACAAACCCATCGGGACAAGATATCGCAGTCCCATCTACAATTAAAAAGACACAGACCGCTCTTTTGAAGGCAGCAGGTCCCACATTTTGGATAGAGAGGATTGCTGGTTTGAAAGGCGTAAAAGAGGCCATGGATGTCAAATTTGAACAACACTCTCTCTCAATAGAGGGGTGGGATATGGCATCATCTATCTCCTGTCTACAATACAGTCCTTTCAGCTGTTCCAAGAAGGTTCCACGGCCATTTGCAACCTAATGACACAGATAAATCCACTTGCTAAAAGGATGCAAATGACCAGCTGTCCGCAAGGTGTATAAATCCTTCCATTCCCCACCATCCAGTCAGAGCTGAAGAAGCTTCTTGGATGAGAAGTGAAACGTCTTCAAAAGAAAAAACAAGCAAGTTGAGCTGCCTCTTGAAAAAGCACCTTTTGGGATGAGAAGCGAAACGTCTTCAAAGAAAACCAAGGAAGTCCAATTGCCTCTTGAAAAAGCACCTTTGGGAATAACCGTGACCTGGATAGACTGAGAATCTCCATAGAGGTTGAGCATCTAGGACAGTGATGGCTAACCTTTTCGCCATCGCGTGCCAGGAAGGGCATGGGGGAGGTTCACACGTGCGCGCGTGCCCACACCCATAATTCTACGTGCCCCACCCTATGCATGTGCATCCAACCTGCCCTCCCCCCCCCCTGCTCCTGGATGGCCCGATAGGCCCATTTTTCTTTGTCACCTGGCTCCAGATCCTCTCTATGCATCTGGGGAGGGCGAAAGCAGCCTTCCCCACCCGCTCCAGGCCCTCCTGAGGCAGGAAACAGCCTGTTTCCCTATTTCTGGTGGGCCCAAAAGGCCTGAAAAACAGGTGGCCGGCGTGTACATGTGCGCCAGAGCTGAGCTGGCGTGCCCACTGATATGGCTACACGTGTCACCTGTGGCACACGTGCCATAAGTTCGCCATCATGGATCTAGGATGTCATAGGAACAAACCATTGTGATCCCCTCGTTTTAAGGCTTGGTGTGTGTTGGGTGGACCTAATCAAAGAGACAGAGAGGAGAAAAAGAAGAAGAGGGGGGGATCGTAAGAGGGGGAAGAAAGGGATGTGTGCGAGTCTACCAATTTTATCAGCTTGCCTCTTTTTTTTTTTTTTTTTTAAATTTGATTTATATGCCGCCCTTCTCCGGAGACTCAGGGCGGCTTACAATGCGCTAAGCAATAGCCTTCATACTTTTGTATATTTATACAAAGTCATCTTATTGCCCCCACAATCCGGGTCCTCATTTTACCTACCTTAGAAAGGATGGAAGGCTGAGTCGACCTTGAGCCTGGAGAGAATTGAACTCGCAGTAATTGCAGGCAGCTGGATGTTAAATGCTGCCTTAGGAGGCATTAGCCTCCTATGCCACTCAGGCCACTCTTGGGGAATAGATGGCTTAGGACTGTCATAGTACAGGTAGTCCTTGACTTATGATCACACTTGAACCCAATTATACTGGGCTAGCATAACACACTTGACTGAACTGGGTTTGGGATGGTCCGTTTTGCCTGTTTCGTGAAGTTAGGCCATTGCATTACTGGAAGCCAGAATAGAGCTCAGTTGGGTTGCTCAACCTCAGCAACTTTTAAGATGTGTGGGTTTCAATTCAGAAGCTAGGTAAGGAATTCTGGGAATTGAAATCCACACATCTTAATGCTGCTGAGGTTGAAAAATGCCAGAAAGAGAGTAAACGGTGCTTTCTTCTTTTTTTTAAAAAAAAATTCTACACGTTTTTTTATTTTATTTTTTTATTTTTTTTAATAAATATCTCAAATCAGTGCGTGAACAGTGTGGCTCCTGGGGGTGTCATACATTCTAATGCAAATAAAAACTAATAAAGTTAATCATAATTATTTCATTCTATCAGCTTATGCATTTCTAATGACAATACACATTTACATTATGTTGCAGTCTATCATTGTTCAATCATTCCACATTTTCTCTTGTTGCTTTCATTTCGTCTTATAAAAATATATACAGTAAAGTTCCCCTTTCTCTTATTTCTATCACTTATTCTAGCTTTTAATCATGTCACCCTTTATTAAACGACTTTATCTTCCTTTCTTAGCTAGCTTCTAATCATGTCACCTATCTAAAAAAAAAAAAAAAAAAAAAGAAAAGAGGGAAAGAAAGAGAAAGGCAAATCAGAACAAAGCAATGGTGCATTCTGATGGATTTAAAGTTGAAGCATGCTGGGTAAACCCAGTCTAAGACCATTGAGGAGGAGGAAAGGAAAAGTTGCTAAGGAGGAGAAAGGAAGGAATGTATGGATAGTAGGATTGTTTTCTTGCCATTGATTTAGCGTCTTCTCCTGTCCCCAGACGCATTGTGCTGAGAACCTGCTCAAGGCTGACACCTATCGCAAGTGGAAGGCTGCCCAGGCTGGGGAAAAGCAAGTTTCGGTCATATTACAAGTGAGTTTCCGCTAATCCCTTGGTGAGATCAGTCCCCAACACTTTCTGCACTTTCTTGTAACACCTGCAGTATGATAACTTGCTGTAAGCATATTTATACTGTTAGAGTCGTGTCCATATAAATTATAGTTCTTCAAGCCCAATTTCTCTCTCTGTGTGTGTATGTGTATATGTGTACATACATGTGTAGGGACGCGGTGGCTCAGTGGCTAAAACGCTGAGCTTGTCGATCGAAAGGTTGGCAGTTCAGCAGTTCGAATCCCTAGTGCCGCGTAACGGGGTGAGCTCCCGTTCCTTGTCCCAGTTTCTGCCAACCTAGCAGTTCGAAAGCACGTAAAAATGCAAGTAGATAAATAGGGACCACCTTTGGTGGAAAGGTAACAGCACTCTGTGCGCCTTTGGCGTTTAGTCCTGCTGGCCACATGACCACGGAGACGTCTTCGGACAGCGCTGGCTCTTCGGCTTTGAAACGGAGATGAGCACCGCCCCCTAGAATCAGGAATGACTAGCACATACGTGCGAGGGGAACCTTTACCTTTACCCATACATACATGTATATGTACTGTATATAACAGAAATAAATGCTTTTCAGGTACTATTTGGAATTTCTTCATAATTCTCCTATTTAGTTAATCATGGTTCTGCAGTGCGTTACTGTATGCTCAGCCGTCCACCAGTCTCCTCAAAATTATCTACTGTTAAGATCTTAGAAAAAGCAGCAGCTGGAAAAGGAAAACTTTTCTGTCTTAAATAATCGCTGTCAGTCAAATTTAGTGATTTAGTGATTTAGTATAGGGTAGTTTTATTTGCTCTTAGCATGGCTCATATATATGGTTGGGGCATATTTGGTTAAATCAATAACTAATTGTTAAGACCTGGGCCTATAGGGATTCCTTTCCTGCATTTTCCACAATTCTCTTACGGTACTCTCCTCCCCTCACAGTTTGAAAAAGAGGAGCAGATTCACAGCATTGATATTGGCAATGAAGGCTCTGCCTTTGTGGAAGTGCTGGCTGGCAGCTCTGCCTCTTCCAGTGAGCAGACTTATGAGGTGAGTGAATTTGGTGTCGTCCGAAAGTTGCTATCACAGCAACAATGGTACTTCTTCTGTTTTCAGTGAAGGGGGTTTGGTGTTATTTCCTTTGTTCCATTTGAATATGTACAGTCACAAATTCCAGCAATGTAAACCAAACATCATTTGAATACAGGTGTGTGTGTGTGTAACACAGGCTGACTGCTTAGCAGTTTAGGCAAAAACACTAGAGCAGGGGTGTCAAACCTGCGGCCCACGGGCCAGATGGTCACGCACTGGCCACGCCCACCCCTGTTTTAGCAAAGGGGGGGGAATTGTGATACGTTACGTGACAACATGTCACAAGTTTGGCACCCCTGCATTAAGAGGCACAAGAGGGACCCTGCTTTCCCCCTGTGTTTATTATCCATGTTGGGATTTTTCCTGTGTGTGACACTTTTCCCTCAAGAGCCCCAATGCTGATTTGGTGTGCTGTAGCTTTGCTCTCAGGCAGTTTGGGGAGGACTCTTCTGGATTATAAGGATTAAAAGGGACGCGATGGCTCAGTGGCTAAGACGCTGAGCTTGTCGATCGAAAAGTCGGCAGTTCAGCGGTTCAAATCCCTAGTGCCGCGTAACGGGGTGAGCTCCCGTTACTTGTCCCAGCTTCTGCCAACCTAGCAGTTCGAAAGCACGTAAAAAATGCAAGTAGAAAAACAGGGACCACCTTTGGTGGGAAGGGAACAGCGTTCCGTGCGCCTTTGGCGTTGAGTCATGCCGGCCACGTGACCACGGAGACATCTTTGGACAGCGCTGGCTCTTTGGCTTTGAAACGGAGATGAGCACCGCCCCCTAGAGTCGGGAACGACTAGCACATATGTGTGAGGGAAACCTTTACCTTTACTTCTGGATTAAGACTGGAATTTAGTGAGAGATGTATTTTCCAAAAACCTGTGTCTCTTGATCTCCACTGTAGTGCTTTCCATTCCACCTCAGGTGCTGTTGGTTACATCCTCCTTCATGTCTCCCTCAGAGAGCAAGAGTAGCACCAACTTGAACAGAGTCCGTATGTTTGGGCCAGATAAACTGGTGAAGGCGACTGCTGAGAAGAAGTGGGACCGAGTTAAGATTGTTTGTACCCAGCCATATACCAAGGTTTATATTTTGGAAACAAAATATATGGAATGCTGGCCGGAGTCTGCCATGGACTCCTGCATTTATTTCTTCCTCAGAGACTTGCTAAGGAGCTGATACTTTTTTAGCATACGCTTTAGCAATTGTTGTGTTTAGTATCTATCAAAATGGGTTCCATGCCTCCTCATAACTGCATTTCAAAGGTGAGAGAGTCATCATTTTGTATATGAGAAAAGAAGTCGATCTCAGGCAGTTTGGATGATTATCTGGCGAACAAGAAGTTGTGAATATTAATTTCTTCTAAATGTGACCCTAAATTTCTGGGTATTCACCTTTCTGGAGGTGAGGTGAAGTCTCACCTCCAGAAGTTCACAATTATGCCTTTTCTAGATGAAAGTCTACAGATAGCTGAATGAGTTAAAATCTAGCCGGTCCCTTTTTATAGCCTTATCTTGTGAATGTTTACTCAGAAATAAAGCTCGCTGGCTTCAGTGATTCCCAAGTACATTAACATTGAATCGCAATTTTACTAATGGGGTAACTTCTCTCAAAAGAGCACTTAAACTCTAGGATTAAAAAAGGTAACAGTTATTAGCCATTTACTTAGGATGCGGTGGCTCAGTGGCTAAGACGCTGAGCTTGTGGATCGAAAGGTCGGCAGTTCAGCAGTTTGAATCCCTAGTGCCATGTAACAGGGTGAGCTCCCATTCCTTGTCCCAGCTTCTGCCAACCTAGCAGTTTGAAAGCAGGTAAAAAATGCAAGTAGAGAAATAGGGACCACCTTTGGTGAGAAGGTAACAGCGTTCCGTGCGCCTTTGGCGTTTAGTCGTGCCGGCCACATGACCACAGAGACGTCTTCGGACAGCGCTGGCTCTTCGGCTTAGAAACGGAGATGAGCACCGCCCCCTAGAGTCGGGAACGGATAGCACATATGTGCGAGGGGAACCTTTACCTTATTAGCCATTTATATTAAGCAAGATTATCCCTAAGGCAGACGTGTCAAACATGCAGCCCACAGGCGGGATCTGGCCTGCGATAGACCCAGAGTCATCCCGCGGGGCCATGGCGAGGGACCAGCCCATGCCACCCTGGCCATGCCTGCACAGCCATGATGGCTAGGCCACGCCCCCCCCCCCCCCCCCCTGCTCGGGGCAAACAAAATCCTGATATGGCACCAATGAGGATCAAGTTTGACACCCCTGCCTTAAGGGATGATAGGAAGAGAAAATTTGCAAGCTCTCAATAGGGTCAAACCTTTCTTGTTGACTTATTAAGCTCCCCAGGGAACGGTCCAGATTTCAGTTTTCAGATTTCTTTGGAGTTGGGACTTGTGGAAGCTGAATCCTCCATCCGTGCGTATGTCCCCCAAGAAGGCTATAGTAATGCTAGTCTTGTTTCTAACGTTTTTTAGTCACTCATAGATTTTATCTGCCTTCTGTTATAAAGCTGGTTTGTGTCCCACCTCTGGAGGGAATGTGGTCTGTCATTAGAGAAGGCAGTTGCGCTCACAGAACGACAATTGCTTTATGGCTGCCTGATTTGCCTAAATCTGAATCCTCTTCCTTCTCTCTTCAGTCTCTGGCGTATGGCCTTTCCTTCGTGAGGTTCCATTCTCCTCCAGACAGCAGTGAGACACATTCCAAAGCGGCTTCACCGGTGAGCATCACCTTGAGTTACGTGATCCCTTCCAACATCTATGTGTTCTGACCTAGGCTTCCGAAGAGCATGAAGTCCTTGTCCTGACAAAAACCCCTTGTTGTTAAGTTACTGTGAATTCCTCTCATTCACATCCAACAAAGTCTTTCAAGGGAGAATTTACAGTCACAGACCTTATCTGGCTTGGGGAGTTGCCAGGCCGATATCTTCAAAACTTGGCAAGGAGTCTCTGAGAGTCACGAACCAATTAAGCGAACTAATTGTCTCCTGCAAACTCCCCTCCCGTTTTGCTCCTTTTTTATTCCCTCTGGGAGGGGCCATTCATCATCCACCTGTGGCTTTACTCCTGAGTCGACCCTTGTTCTTCAGCTGTTCCCTTTGTCTGGCAACTCTGTGCATGCGCACACTGGGAACAGGCTGTTTTTCTGCCCCACTTACCTCCGACTCCGAAGGTAGCTGATAACTGTTGGATGGCCCTGGCCCCCTCTCTGCCTCCGACGCAGAGCCCTCATCAGAGCCTTCCCCTGACTCCAGGATTGGCCCATGTTCCTCCCCAACCTCTTCACTGTCCGAATCTGCTGCCAGCTCCACTGGCCGCTGGTGGGCCACAACACTATGACCTTTCTTTAAAATCTGGGTATCTCGTTCTCTTTTTCTTCCACCTGCATCAGAAGGTCACCAAATTGGGGCAGTTTAAGGTGAAGGAGGATGACAGCAACTCCAGCTCTCTGAAACCTGGTGCTCTCTTTTTCAGCCGTGCCAGTAAACCCCTGGTCTCCCCTCCTAAAGGTAATTCTCACAAGTTTTTTTATCCTACCTAAAAGCCGTCAGAAGGTCACAGTTTTATTTATCATCCAGCCAATAGGAGGCAGTAGCCTTTCTCTGCTGTAACTTAGAAGCTGATAATATGTGAGATTTTGCCCTTGCAATGCAGGCTCTATTAATAACACTAATTGCTAATAGAATCTGATAAATAGAATAGATTAGAATTCTTTTTTTTTTTTAATTTGATTTATATGCCGCCTTTCTCCGGAGACTCAGGGCGGCTTACAATGCGTTAAGCAATAGCCTTCATACTTTTTGTATATTTATACAAAGTCAGCTTATTGCCCCCACAAACTGGGTCCTCAATTTACCTACCTTAGAAAGGATGGAAGGCTGAGTCAACCTTGAGCCTGGGGAGATTCGAACTTGCAGTAATTGCAGGCAGCTGAATGTTAATAACAGGCTATTAGTCTGCTGTGCCACCAGGCTCCTTTTATTGGCCAAGTGTAATTGGACACACAAGGAATTTGTCTTTGGTGCATACGCTCTCAGTGTACATAAAAAGGAAAGATACATTCGTCAAGAATCATAAGGTACAACACTTAATGATAGTCATTGGGTACAAATAAGCAATCAACTCATACTAGGAAACAATATCAATATAAATCGTAAGGATACCAGCAACAAAGTTACAGTCATGCAGTCAGAAGTGGGAGGAGATGGGTGGTGAGAACGATGAGAAGACTAAAAGTGTGATCGGTTTCCTTCTTCGTTTGGCCATTCTTGAAATGAAACTTTTTTTCCAGCTGAAAGTGTCCGTTCTAACGCTTTATCTACTCTTTAGCATTTGCAGTGTTTTCTACATGTATAGATATCCACATCGAGACTGGAAACATAATGATGATAATAATTACTATTCTTGCAGCATCTCAGAATGACCAGCCTTCACCCAGTTATGCTGCCGCCTCACTGCAGACCAACAAATCTCTTTCTCCTGACTCTTCACCATCTGTGGTGGACAAGCCCACCACCAAAACCTCACCCAAGGTAAAGAAGAGGAAATAGAAGCCATGGGGGAATGGGGGCGGTGGTGGGAAGCGGTCGACCTCCAACCTTTTTCCTGTCTCTAATTTGCTGTCCAAGCAGAGAAACAAAAATAAATTCCTTCTTTAACCGAATGAGTGGTACTTATGACTGGTCCTCCTAGCTGCAACTGTTAACAGCATTGCCAGATTCATGCAGGGGTGGGCTTCAAAAATTTTAGCAAGGGGTTCTCTGCCCAGTTGCTGGGTGGGTGTGGCCATGGTGGGCATGGCCTAGTCGGCCTCCTGCTCCACGGTGCGGTGGGCAGTTTTGCTCTCTCCGGGCTCTGGAGGCTTTTGTCAAGCCTCCGGGAGGGTGAAAATGGCCTCCCCAGGCTCCGGAGGCTGTCTGGAGGCCAGAAACAGGCCCATTTCTGGCCTTCCCGAACTTCTGGTAGGACTTTTTCACCCTCCTCGAGCCTTCGTGTGTGCCCTGCACTTACCTGCATCCAAAACAGGCCAGGTGGGGACTCCTGGGAGGGGCAGGGTGGGGTGGGTGGGGCCAGCCAGGAGTGGGATTTGGAGGTTCTCCAAACTGCACAGAATCTTAGCTAGAGGTTCTCCTGAACCCCTGCGAACCCCCAGCAGTCCACCCCTGCATTCATGTGAATGTGATCTGACTACTCAACGACTTGTCTTGGAGGAAGCAAGTCCTTGCAGCATCCTATGCTCACGTGATCTCTATTTGCAACCTTCACCGTCGGCTTTTCACAAGTGGAGTCCATGAGGGAACTGGCAGGAGGTCGCAAATGGCCCCCATGTGATGTTGTATGACTTGTTTAATCATGGCAACTAGAAGTCCTGGAACTGCCATCATAAGTTGCTATGGTGTCTTATGATTATGTGTTTTTATGACCGTGTCACTTAGCGACCGAAATTCTGTTCCCAGTTATTTTTGTTAAGAAAGGACTACTTGTACTTCCATTCCGCAATCTTACTATGTTGCCTCTCTAGGCACATGAGCATGGTTTATTCGTGGGCCAGAGCAGCAGCATGGGTCCTAGAATTATTTACAGCCAATCTTAAAGGATCCGTAAGCCTATATTTGTCTTAGAAGTAAATCCAATGAAGTTGGGAGAAGCTTCTGTCCCAAGTATTTTAGGATTAGTTGCAGTCTTAAGTTTTCTTGTCTTTGCAGGAACCCACCCCAGTCAAAAGGAAGTTTGAGTTCAGCAAAGAAAATGCTGGCCTCTCATCAGCAACCAAGAAAGCTATCCCTGATAAGTCCCGCGTTACACACCCACCTTCCAAAAAACACAAAGGTGTGTGAAGAAAGGGGAAAACTTGCAAGTTGAAAAATCCATGCAATACAGAACATTTTTTTAAATTCATCTATTTATTTAATCAATAGTCCGTTTGCGTGGCCAACAATCTCAACAAGTGTCCCTGAGTGGCAAACAATATTAAGATAAAATGATAAGCAGTTGTACAAGCGATAGCCCTGAACCCAAATGTTTTCAGCACGTTACTTTATTATTATGAGCCATGGTGGCACAGTGGTTAGAGTGCAGTACTGCAGGCTACTTCTGCTGACTGCCGGCTGCCTGCAATTTGGCTTTTTGAATCTCACCAGGCTCAAGGTTGACTCAGCCTTCCGTCCTTCGGAGGTGGGTAAAATGAGGATCCAGATTGTTGGGGGCAAGAGGCTGACTCTGTAAACTGTTTAGAGAGGGCTGTAAAGCACTGTGAAGCGGTATATAAGTCTTGAGTGCTATTGCTATTATTACTATCATATCTTTATTAAGTTCCAGAGTCAAATATTAAAATGCAAACTAACATAAAAGGAAGCAGCAAAACAAATGACCCAAAAATACATCAAGCAAATTCGTTTGATGTAAATATTTTTGAGCACATCACTTTTTTGAAGTTGGATTTCTAAGCGCCGGCTTAGTACAGTAGGCTGGGTAATTTACATGAAAGAATGAGCAACGATTCGGACTTGCCTCTTAACCTAACCTTTGCGTTTTGTCTTTGTTGATTTGCAGTTTCTCTCTCCACGTCTCCTCCCCAGAAGACGCTGCCTTTGAAAAAAGCTCTTCCCACACAGTCTTCAGAGGAGACGGCAGCAAACGGGCCTTTCCAGCAACTCCTACAGGGTACTGTCTTCGTGCTGAGCGGCTTCCAGAACCCCTTTCGCTCTGAATTAAGGGACAAGGCCTTGGAGATGGGGGCCAAGTACCGTCCAGACTGGTCCCCTGACAGCACTCACCTCATGTACGTGTCTGGTACCCAGTGGATCTACCTTCCTAAAACATGCGTGGTTTTCATTTTTTCCCCATTCCCTAAAAGTTAAGCCATTGCAACCTCAAATAAGAGCCTTGATAGTACAGTGGTCTAAAACACCCTGTTATTAAGACCAGCTGCCTGCAATTACTGCAGGTTCGAATCTCGCCAGGCTCAAGGTTGACTCAGCCTTCCATCCTTTCTAAGGGAGGTAAATTGAGGACCCAGTTGTGGGGGCAATAAACTGACTTTGTATAAATATACAAAAGAATGAAGGCTATTGCTTAGCGCATTGTAAGCCGCCCTGAGTCTCCGGAGAAGGGCGGCATATAAATCAAATTAAAAAAAAAAATGCTCTATTTAGGGAGCCCAAGATCTCAGCTTTGTAAAAGAAGAACTCAAAGAGACTCCCAATTTTGCGAGGGTCTATAATAACTTGCCTCGGACAATTCACCATGGCCAACTCACTACGGCCAACTCTAATATCAAGTTACACTAATATCGAGGAAATAGCGGGATAGAATAAGTTTTAAAAAGGATTTTTTAAAAATGCCAAAGAAAGGTCAAAATGAAATGTGAATGAATAGAGATTGGGATTGGCCCAAAGTCACCCAGCCAGCTTTCATGTCTAAGGCTAGAGAACTCACCGTCTCCTGGTGATTGGTCCAAAGTCACCTAGCTGGCTTTCATGCCTAAAGCGGGACTAGAATTCATAGTCACCTGGGGATTGGCCCAAAGTCACCCAGTGTGCTTCCATGCCTAAAGTGGGACTAGAACTCATAGTCACCTGGGGATTGGCCCAAAGTCACCCAGCGTGCTTTCATGCCTAAAGTAGGACTAGAAATCCCGGTCTCCTGGTTTTTTGGTGCCTTTACCACTAGAGTAAGCTGGTAGGTTTCATACTGGTGCCTGATAGATTGCAATGGATCCTTCAGTGCTGAATGACTCTGTTTCTCCTTCTAGCTGTGCCTTTGCCAACACCCCCAAATACAGCCAGGTGAAAGGGCTCGGGGGCACCATTGTACGGAAAGAGTGGATCCTGGACTGCCACCGTACCCGTCGGTGCTTACCCTGCAAAAGGTGAGTTGCCAAGGGGAACAGGAGCTAGGTGGATTTCTGCTCCATTTTCATTTCAGACTATAACTGGCAGGCTCCCTTTCCTAGGTACGTGATGGGTGGCCCCGAGTCATCCAGCAGCGAACAGGAAGAGGAGAGTGAGGAGGAGACCTCAGCTCCGCCTCGCAGACCTTTGACTCCTCAACAGGTAGATTAGATGTGTTTGTTTGGGGGACGTTTCCGTTACTGTGGTATATAGTGAGTTTCATTGTAGGTTTTTCTTACCTGATTTGACTTGTTATTTTGCAACGTGAACATTAGTGTAAGCCATGAGATTCTAATCCTTTAAGAGTGTTTTGCCTTTGTCGGGAATATATCAGGAATCTTTGTGAGGAGAGCCAGTTTAGTCTAGTGGTTAAGGCACCAGGCTAGAAAGCAAGGAACCGTGAGTTCTAGTCCCACCTTATCCAGCTGGGTGACTTTGGGCCAGTCACCAAGAGATTGTGAGTTCTAGTGTCGCCTTAGGCATGAAAGGTAACTTTGGGCCAGTCACCAGGAGATTGTGAGTTGTAGTCTCGCCTTAGGCATGAAAGACAGCTGGGTGACTTTGGACCAGTCACCAGGAGATTGTGAGTTCTAGTCTCGCCTTAGGCATGAAAGACAGCTGGGTAACTTTGGGCCAGTCACTAGCAGATTGTGAGTTCTAGTCTCGCTTTAGCCATGAAAGACAGCTGGGTGACTTTGGACCAGTCACCAGGAGATTGTGGTTTCTAGTCTTGCTTTAGCCATGAAAGACAGCTGGGTGACTTTGGACCAGTCACCAGGAGACTGTGAGTTCTAGTCTCCCTTTAGCCATGAAAGACAGCTGGGTGACTTTGGACCAGTTACCAGGAGACTGTGAGTTCTAGTCTCGCTTTAGCCATGAAAGACAGCTGGGTGACTTTGGACCAGTCACCAGGAGATTGTGAGTTCTAGTCTCGCCTTAGGCATGAAAGCCAGCTGGGTAACTTTGGGCCAGTCACTTCCTCTCAGCCCAACTGACCAATAGAGTTGTTATTCTGGGGAAAATAGGAGGAGGAAGATGTGCTGGATGATACGTTCACTGTCTTGAGTTAACTACAGAAATAATTAAAGCGGAATATAAATCAATTTTAAAAATTAATCAATATCGGAATTTAATGACCAAGAAATGTTCAAAAACTTGCTGCAGGTCAGTTTGCCTTCCTCTGCAATTGAACCCTGTCTTTTCTGTGCCAGAAAACCAGTGTGCCCAGCCCCAACCACAAAGTTAAGCCTGCCACCAGCCCCAAAATATTGCAGGCAGTGCCACCGAAAGTGTCTTCCGGAGAGGAAGAGGAAGAGCCCACCACCTCTCAGAACAGCAACATCCACAACAATTCAAGGGCATCCAGCGGGGATGAGAAATTTGCAGGTAGAGTCATATATTTGGGGATGCAGAGGAACATTGCTCCCACAGAATCCTTCGTTGGCAGGAGTGGGGCTGGTGGTGAGTGGAGCATGGGTGTTTGAAACCAAGATTCAGGTGTTTCTCTCTATCCATCTTGTAGAGATTGTTTTTTTTTAAAACAAAATAAAATAAAATAGCCAATATTTACTTATATCAGTAAAGGAATGTATTATAGATAGAAAGACTAAAACAAGAATAATAACAATGTCCACTTCTGCAATTTCAATTTATGTTGAATACCAAGTGTCTCTTCCTCCATGTTAGGGCATATGCAAAACAAACAAACAAAAAAAATCATTGAATGCACTCTTCCAGATATATAGGCTTTTGTAAAAATGTTTTTAGAATTATATTCAGTTGCCCTTTGTCCAACTCTGTCAGATATGTCCTTGAGGTTAATTTATTTAACATCTAACCACCTTCCAGTCTCATAGCTCTGCTTTAACTGAGTAACCTTGTGGAGATTATTGAAGGGGTTAGAACAGAACAGAACAGAACAGAACAGAACAGAACAGAACAGAATAGAATAGAATAAGAATAGATGATAGGATAGGATAGGATGGGATAGGATAGGGAATAGAATAGAATAGAATAGAATAGAATAGAATAGAATAGAATAGAATAGAATAGAATAGAATAGAATAGAATAACAGAGTTGGAAGGGACCTTGGAGGTCTTCTAGTCCAACCCCCTGCTTAGGCAGGAAACCCTACACCACTTCAGACAAATGGTTATCCAACATCTTAAAAACTTCCAGTTTTGGAGCATTCACAACTTCTGGAGGCAAGTTGTTCGACTGATTAATTGTTTTAACTGTCAGGAAATTTCTCCTTAGTTCTAAGTTGCTTCTCTCCCTGATTAGTTTCCACCCATTGCTTCTTGTCCTGCCCTCAGGTGCTTTGGAGAATAGCTTGACTCCCTCTTCTTTGGGGCAGCCCCTGGGATATTGGCAGACTGCTATCATGTCTCCCCTAGTCCTTCTTTTCATTAAACTAGACCTACCCAGTTCGTGCAACCGTTCTTCATATGTTTTAGCTTCCAGTCCCCTAATCATCTTGGTTGCTCTTCTCTGTACTCTTTCTAGAGTCTCCACATCTTTTTTTTTTACATCATGGCGACCAAAACTGAATGCAATATTCTAAGTGTGGCCTTACCACACTTCATGAAGTGTGTTAATGAAGGATTCTTGCTTCTCTGGGACAGCTCATCAGCCATCCTCTCCACCAGTGATCACAACAGTTTACCCAGCAGTTTTGACAGTGGGGACATAAAAGAGATTGCTGATGTTTCCTTTCTGACTTTTCTGCTGCCCCTTAGGTCTTCAAGACAACGGAGACGAAGGGTCTGGTGACACCGATGACGAGTTAAGGAGGTTGGTCCGAGTGATCCCTGTCATAGTTGACCCTTCCTGTGCGGGCTGCATCACTTAATAACTGAAACAGAGCTTACCACAATAGAGTCTGTGGGTTGAAGCCTGGAGGCCTTTGGGGGGGTTTGTGGTGGATCCTTTCCCAAAGCTAATTCCGTGTCTCCTCTGGCTTAGAGTCGAAGAGGAACACCGCAAAAAGCAGCAAGGCGGACGGAGGATCATCCCAGAACCGGACAACGACCCCTACGCTGGTTCCACTGACGAGAACACAGACGTTGAGGAACAGGTGGAGCCAGATCAGCCTATCCCAGAACTTCCAGGTTTGTCCAAACCGATCTAAAGTTTGGTATTTCTTTCCTTTTTTCTTAATCGAAGTATCTGTGGGATTATTAGTCCATTACTCTTTAGCTAAATAATCAGTATCTAATACAGGCAGTCCCCGACTTACGACCATAGTTGGAATTGTAAGATCCATAGAATTGAATTGAATTCTTTATTGGCCAAGTGTGATTAGACACACAAGGAAATTGTCTGGTGCATATGCTCTCTGTGTACATAAAAAGACAATTACTACCAACCTGCCTTCCATTGAGGACCTGTATACTGCATGAGTCAAAAGAGGGCTACGAAAATATTTACAGACTCCTCGCATCCTGGACATAAGCTGTTTCAATTCCTACCCTCAAAACGATGCCTTAGCAATGTGTGTGCTAAGGGGTGCAGTTTTTAAGTGAGGTGCTGGTTGGTTTTCATGCTTGAGGCAGGATTAGAACTCGCCATTTCCTGGTCTCTAGCCTGCTGCCTTAAACCACTAGATGAAACTGGCTGAATGATTAGAGAACGAATGGGTATGTTTGGGTTGTCCTGTTCTTCATTCTGCTTTTAAAGGATCTTTGCTTTTCCTTTCCAGATCTGTTTGTGGGCAAATGCTTCTTCCTTTATGGTGAATTCCCTTCTCAGGAACGACGCCTCTTGAATCGCTACATCATAGCTTTTAATGGGTGAGTTTTTACCAGAATATTACTGTAGGGCTCTCCCAGTTCCTAAATATGACGTAGAAGGTGCCGTATATATATATTTTCATCTGCTTTGACAGCTTGGGTGAAGAGTTGATTTAGAGAGAGAGAGAGAGAGGGAGAGAGAGAGAGTGTTTTGATCTGCCGGCGGCCTGCGCTGCAGAACTGGCAGCGGAGTCGGACAGTGAGGAGGCTGGGGAGGAACATGGGCCAGTCCTGGAGTCTGGGGAAGGTTCGGATGAGGGCTCTGTGTCGGAGGCAGAAAAAGGGCCATTTGGGAGGTATGTGCCGTCTCTGGAGCCTCCCGAGTCGGACCTCAGCAAGGCAGAGGAACAGGGGGAGCCTGTTCCCAGTGCGCGCATGCACAGAGCTGCCAGAAGGCAAGAGCAGTTAAAAGAAAAGGGACGACTTGGGAGTAGGGCTTGGAGATGATTGGCCCCTCCCATAAGACTTAAAGGAGGAGCAAAGGAACAGAATTCACAGCTGTTGCAACAAAAGAGGTTTTTCAGAGAGAGAGAGAGAGAGAGAGAGAGAGAGAGAGAGAGAGAGAGAGAGAGAGAGAGGGAGAGAGACTGGTACCAGTCCGTGGACCAGGAGTTGGGGACCCTTCTCCTAGATGTTTTCTTATCTCTAGAGAAGCAGAAAACTCTCTTAAAGGCCGCACATTTTGACTTCTTGCAGGGAAGTGGAGGACTACATGAACGAGCGTGTAAATTATGTGATCACGGCTCAAGAATGGGACGACACGTTTGATGAGGTGAGCTGGGATCTTTAGGGCTTCGGGGAAATTAGCCCAGACCTTTAAACCATTTCACAAAACCGATAGGACCACCCGTGCTACAATTCTGAAGACCTCTGAGGAATGGTCAAATTTACATTGAGCAGGGTATACACCCAGTCTTGTGACGGCTAGGAACTGCGCTAACGTCAGGAGCCAAAGAATCAAGACGATATGTTAAATTCCATTTCAGAATCTGTCAGAAATGGTGTACAGTCTCCTGCTTGGGTGGGTGGGTGGGTGCGGGGGGAGGAGGGGGGCTTGGACTGGATGACCTACAAGGCAGGGGTGAAATTCAGCAGGTTCTGACAGGTTCTGGAGAACCGGTAGCAGAAATTTTGAGCAGTTCGGAGAACCGGCAAATATCACCTCTGGCTGGCCCCAGAGTGGGGTGGGAATGGAGATTTTGTAATATCCTTCCCCCTGGAGTGGGGAGGGAATGGGGATTTTGCAGTATCCTCCCCCCTGGAATGGGGAGGGAATGGGGATTTTGCAGTATCCTTCCCCTGCCACGCCCACCAAGCCACACCACGCCCACAGAACCGGTAGTAAAAAAATTGGGATTTCACCACTGTTACAAGGTCCCTTCCAACTCTGTTAATCTGTAAAACCCCTAGGAAGCTTTTACACAAGAACCTAGTCAGTGCTAAATTGGCACCAGATAAGGGTTAATGAAATTGTTGAAAGGAGAAAAGATGGTGATAGGGGAAATTTTGGAGGACTCCTCTCTTTCATTGAACAAATTGGAGGAGACATAAAACGTCATGCCATTGCACGGTGTTGTAGCGTTTCTCAACCTTGGGAACTTTTAAGATGGGTTGGACTTCCAACACCGGCAGGGGAATTCTGGGAGTTGAAGTCCCAAGGATGAGAACCACTGCCGTACTGGCTCTGAGTTGACGCACCAGATGAAGTTCCCAGAAAGAGGAGGAGGAGAAAAATATTAATTTGAATGCCGGTATTAGCCAGCTTCAACGGTGCGTGATGCGATGGCCTAGAGGTGAAGCTCTCGTCTCACAATCAGGAGGCTGTGAGTTTGATCCTAGGGTAGAGGCAGCTATTACTCTCTCTGGACACATGAGAATATATCTGCTGAATATAACTCCGCATTGGTGACAGGAAAGGCATCCGGCCAGTAATCACTCAGCTCCATTCAGTTGCCCAGACTCCACCCCCGCAAGGGATTATAGGGTCATTAAAAGATGATGATGATGATGATGATTAGCCAGCTTCAACAGTCTCTGTCTGCAAATAGGCTAGGTTCTGCCACTATGAGCAGCTCCGAGACTGTTGGATGGTCTCTTTCCTTAATTTTGGCTTCAGGCTCTGAATGACAATCCCAACCTTTCCTTCGTGCGTCCCCGTTGGATCTACAACTGCAACGACCGGCAGAAGCTGATTCCCCACCAGCCGTACGTCGTGGTGCCGCGAGTGTAGGAGGATTTACCTGCCGGAGTTTGTATATAATGTATATTCGTCTCTTTTGGGGGAAGATCCTTAGCCTGCTGGCTAGTTGAAACAGGACACTCCCGTTGGGAGAAATTGCCTCCCTCTGAAGCCCTCCAACCTTGGGGTGGTTTGGATGGTCTTTGGTTGCGTTTTTTTTTTTTTCTTTCCCCATCCAGTTCCACCAGATCATGTCAGAAATCAGTCTGCTTTTGGGAAGCAATGCTTGCTGCGGGCTGCTCTGGAACAGCGCTAGGGTCATCTTCCAGGTTGGAGAAGGCGCTCCCTTAAAATTAAGAGCCCAGGGTTCAACAAAGGCGAAAGTTAATGTACAGAACCAAATTCACAGACCTCTTTGCGCGCCTCGGTATTTCTTGCCATTCTCACAACCCACTTATATTGGTACTCCTCTTTCTCTTCTTCGTCTTCCCAGGGCATTGTGGGGATGTGTTCTGGCTGAGCATCTTTTTGCCTCTCCCTATGGAAAGATCTTTCTACGTACACCGAACCCCGACAGCAGCAAACCTTGATTTTCTTAGCAGGGAGTTTGGGGGTTTCGCAGAAGAAAAAAACCTGTCCCATTTCTCACCCAGGGTGGTTCCAGTTTCACGATAGTAGTGATGGGGCTCGTCGCCATCATTAGTGTAGGTAAACCTCGGTGGGTTGTCCCATCTGCAGACAAAGCCGAGCTCGTTTTTAAATGCCGCGATCGACAAATTACATTCATGCCTTCCATGCCGTGTTTTCAGAAGGAAAGAAAAAAACACCCAGGAAAAAATGGCATCCCATAATCCCCACCCAATCCTGGCTTGTTTTGACAATTGCAACACTGATTAGAAGTTTTATGTTTGGGCTCCGTTAATTAAGTGAACACTTTTCCTGACCAATTATTCTAAGAGGAGGGTGTTTGGCCTAAATCAGGGGTCTTCAACCTTGGGAATTTTAAGCCTGGCGGACTTCAACTCCTAGAATTCCTCAGCCAGCAAAGCTGAATTCTGGGAGTTGAAGTCCGCCAGGTTTAAAGTTGCCAAGGTTGGAGACCCCCAGCCTAGATATACGATGGTAGCAAAGTTGAGAACGGAAGTATTAGAAGAAACCCTGATTGCTTAAACCGAATCACAATTTCTGGGGTAGGCTCATGTGGCTGAAATCTTCATTTTCAATGAATTTTTCCAGGTTCCTCCGTAGGAAAATAAGAAACTGCTTTAGTTAATTTCAGAATGGAATTGTTCATTTCTGCAGAGCATCGTCAGTTTCACTATGAATTGTTTTGCCCCCCCCCCCCTGCTTCTTCGGAACAAAAAATATTGGACCATTTTTACGTGTTCTTTTCAGAGTAGCGTTTCTTAACCTTGGCAACTTTAAAACGAGTGAACTTCAGCTCCCAGAATACCTTAGCCAGCAGAATTCCCCAGCCAGAATTCTGGTTTGGGGAACTCTGGGAGTTGAAGTCCATGCATTTTAAAGCTCTCGAAGTTAAGACGATTTCAGAATGACATCCCATTCCCCAAAATTCATGTTCCTTCCCACTTTTCAGTTGCTATAAACTGGGCTGGGAGGTCTTGAATAATCTACCTCATTTTTACAGCTGATTTCTTATTTCCCAGTTTGCGATCAAACCAGCCATTCTACTCTTCGTTCTTACTTCCTTGCTTTCACAGGGGAAAAAAATGTTAAATCGATTGTGGGGAGTGTTTTACTTGTGATGGGCACTGCAGAATTGGAGGTCCATCTCTCATTGAGACATCCGTCAATTGCAGTCTAATCATTCTTCTCAAGCAGATTTTTTCTTTTTGTATAAAGATTCCAAGATGGAAACCAGAGATTTTTCCCTGGGGCCTAAATTTTGTTTTATGTGCTGGAACTCTCAACCATATAATTAGGAGCGAGATACTTGAGGGAGTTCTCCTTCCTACCACTTCTTTTTTTTTTTCAAAAATAAAAAATCAAGACACAGAATAATTTTGGCTGTACTCTCACATCCCTTCTCATCCTTTATCGTGGCAATTCAGAATTTGACCAGATAAGGAGCGTCTAAAAATATGTTCCATTCCGGATGGCATTTGCCCAGTTCTTTTCAACTTGAGTGGATTTTCCTTGGTAACAGATGATGTCTTCCCCCAACAAAGGACACTGCAGTTTATGGACTTCAGTTCCCAGAATTCCTTAACCATTCTAATAGTTAACAGAGAATTCTGGGAATAAAAATGTACATGTCTCGAAGGAGCCAGGATTGGAGAAGGTTATTTTAGACTCATATTCCTGGTCTCGGAGGATGGAATATTTGCAAGGGAGGCTTGTGTCAAGAAATTAGCTTTTCAGAGCACATTAAAAAGAGCACAAAAGGAATTTGCATGTGTCTCTTTTAAGGATGCTAAACTGTAAGGAGAAAAGGAGTTAGCCTTGGCAGCTAAACTAGCTGAAATGTTTTACTATTGTACAGTCCATGTTTCACAAAGACCGAAGGGCTTGCTTTGTTTTCTATAAATTTACACCTTGGTTTAGCAGTTGTTCCGAGGTTCCAGCGACAAAACTTCACGGGGTGTATTCTTGTTCTCTTTTCCTATATCATGTTATGTTTTAATAAAACAAGATGCAAGTCTCCAAGCGGTATCTTTTAAGAACTTATCAACACTGCCAGGGAGAGATAATATTCCTCTGTGAGCTCAAGTAGGACTCCTGTTCCCTCAGTGAGAAGATAAGCTTTTAGATGCCTTGGTAAGGCCACAGTTGGAATATGGCATTCAGTTTTGGTCGCCACGATGTAAAAAAGATGTGGAGATTCTAGAAAGAGTGCAGAGAAGAGCAACAAAGATGATTAGGGGACTGGAGGCTAAAACATAAGTGAAGAGAAGGACTAGGGGAGACATGATAGCAGTGTTCCAATATCTCAGGGCTTGCCACAAAGAAGAGGGAGTCAAGCTATTCTCCAAAGCACTTGAGGGCAGGACAAGAAGCAACAGATGGAAACTAATCAAGGAGAGAAGCAACTTAGAACTAAGGAGAAAATTCCTGACAATGAATCAGTGGAACAATTTGCCTCCAGAAGTTGTAAATGCTCCAACGCTGGAAGTTTTTAAGAAGAGATTGGACAGCCATTTGAGTGAAATAGCATAGGGTTCCCTGCCTGAGCAGGGGGTTGGACTAGAAGACCTCCAAGGCCCCTTCCAACTGTTATTCTAATTCTAACCTGTCTTTGCCATCCAAGATGCAGAAATGGGGCTTTTGGTAATACAGGCAGTCCTTGATTTACTACCGGTTGCTTAGTGACCATTCAGTTACGACATACCCACCCAAAGGAACTTAAGACCTGGTTCTGAAGTTCAGATGGCCACCTTCCCCTCCCCCCAGGGTCACAAGCCCTCCTAGTTGGATGTTCGACAACTGACCTTCATTTATGACCATTGGCAGCATCTCTTGATCACATGACCATGTCTTACTTTCCCCCTCCCCTTTTTTTGTGTGTGTCAAAAACAGCTCATAGCGAACAATGGATTCGTTTTACAACGGTTACAAAAAAAATAACGGGTCTGGTTATGTGATGACGTTGGTTTTATGATCATCACAATTTATGAACAATAGGCAGGGTCCCTTCTGGTTATTAAGTTGAGGACTACCAGTACACAGATTCTTTCGAGCTCAGGGATCTCCAACCTTGGCAACTTTAAGCCTGTTAAGACTTCAACTCCCAGAATTCTCCAGCCAGCAAAGCTGATTTCCGGGAGTTGAAGTCCGCCAGGCTTAAAGTTGCCAAGGCTGGAGATCCCTGTTCTAGCTCACATGCTGGACCTTCCCTACTATGACCGACTTACCTTAAAACCCCCAACCTTTTTCTCACACGCACCAAGCATACCTTAACTTCAAAACGGTGTTTTGCTTTCATATTTTATTTTATTTCAAGAAAAATAAGACAAAAACTCCAGCATCTAATGGAGCTTTCCTTTTTGTTTTGTTTTGTACTACGGCTACAAACAGACTAGGAACCAATCACACATACTTCCACCTGCCTTTCACCCAAATCTGAATTATAGGGAAGTCGGCGTGTGCTAGTTTGTGGGGAAGTGGAAAGATGTACTGCAGGTAGCCCTCGACTTACTTTCAGTTTGTTTTCTGACCGTTGAAAGTTACAAGAGCACTGGAAAAAGTGACACACGGATCGTTTTCCCACTTAACGACCGTTGCAGCATCCCCCCCCAGTCACATGATCAGAATTCAAAGGCTGGGCAACTGACTCATATTTATGACAGTGGTAGAGTCCCTGGGCTCATGTGATTATCTTCTGACCAGCAGTCAATGGGGAAGCCAGATTTCGTTTAATAACCGTGTCAACTAACTTAACTGCAGTGATTCGCTTAACAGCATTGGCAAGAAAGGTTGTAAAATGGAACAAAACTCACTTAACAAATGTCTCGCTTAGCAACTGAACCTCTGGGCTCAATTGTGTTCGTAAGTCGAGGACTACCTATACTAGGTTTTACCAGTTATTGGGGAAAAAAAGTGTGTGTATAAATTGTGGATAGCAGTGAAAAGCAGACTTGAGTCTAGAAGAGCACGGGAGAGAAACGGGTGGAGAGAAAAATCCGAGAGGGAACTTAATATTCAATAATGAGGGCAAAATGGAAACTTTCGGTGTCTTTAGGCATGTGGTACAAGTAAACCAAACACATAGGAGTTAACAAGGAAGCAGGCTATAAAATTGTGTGTAGTACATGGTGAAAATAAAATTATACAGTCCCTTTTAGCCCGAGAAATTCATGTGTAAAATCTGCTTTCTATCCGTGCTACCGATGCATTTGCTTCACCCTTAATACACTACCCACACTAATCCTGAAGTGGCCTGAGGCATCTTTTGATGCAACGTGTAAACGACAAACCTAGACGGTGGCGTGAATTTGCCGATTTTTCTTGCTTCTACAATCCTTTTAAAACATAAATGTTGCCTACTCTTTCCTGGGATTTGTGCCTTAAGTGATCCCACTGGTGGATTTCACCAATTGCCACGTTGTCAGACTCCGCTTTTGTTTTGTAAAACAAAAAAAAATCAAGAGATTTCTTCTTTAAAGTAGACACAACTCCTGTCCAATATGATGTGCTCAGTTCATGCATATTAAACCTCCCGATTTCCACGGCCAAAAGGTTGACTGGTCAAGGCAGCTGCAACGTAGCCCCCTGTATAATGCACAGTGAAGATACAAGTTATAGACCCTTGAATGACAGGTATGCTGAGTTCCACATTCCGACACAAGCATGCACCAGTTGAGCATAAAACAAAACTATACACGGCCACAGACAGAGGTTTCTCCTTTTGTGCAAAGCACACGACAGGTTCTGCTCTGGTGCAGGCATTCTCTAAATGCAATTAGTGTGGGAATCTCAACGGTGGGTTTTTTTTTTGTGTTTTGTTTTGTTGGCACGGAACTGACGTGGACAATGGAGGGACCAGGATTGTGTCTGGTGAGAACCGGAAGGTTAAAACTGAAGCAAAACAAATCACGAAGGTGCAGAAGTCTGCATAACTTAAGGTGGTAGAATAGGCCATCGGTCACTGCAGAAACAAGGTTACCAGAACAGCATTCAGCTGGCGCGCACAACTTGGCCTCTTGAGGGGGAGCCTGTCCTGCGGCAGTTTTGCCATCAAAGCCGAGAACAGAGAAGTTATGGGTTGCTGGAGGTTACGGTGCAACCCTGAGCTCCACCATAACTTTCCATTATTTACAACGATCCCACAGCTACCAAGTTTTCAAATTATCTGAGTTTCTCCCTGCACCCTCGCAGAGCCCAACGGTTGCAACTTAGGGCCTGTCTCCACTGCTGTGGCTTTTGTCCTGGGCTAAGTCATCGCCTGCTTCTCCATCCTCGTGCACCCGTTGGTGAAGGGTGAGGTTGCGCAGCTGCCGGAAGCTCTTGCTGCAGCGCATGCACGGGTAAGGCCGCCCCGCTGCGGTGGCCGCGTGGATCTGTTGATGAGCAGCCAGTTTGGAAGGGTAGCAAAAACTCTTCCCGCAGCGGCTGCAGGGGTACGGCCGCTGCCCCGTGTGCGTGCGGCGGTGGGCAGCCAGCTTGGAAGGATAGCAGAAGCTCTTGGGGCAATCGGCACATTTATACGGGCGCTCCGGCGTGTGAATCCACTGGTGGGCGGCCAGCTTGGAGCGATGTCCGAAGCGCTTGGGGCACAGAGAGCAGGGGAAGGGGCGCTCCCCAGTGTGCGTACGTCGGTGGGCGGCCAACTTGGATGGATAGCTAAAACTCTTGGGGCAGTCGGGGCATTTATAGGGGCGCTCGGCGCAATGAGTCCATTGGTGGGTGGCCAGTTTGGAGCGGTAGACAAAGCGCTTGCCACAGTCTTTGCATTGATAGGGACGATCGGAAGGCAAGACAGCGGGAGGCCGCCGCCGGCGGGGACGGGGTGGCTTGGGAGACTCCGTGGCGGGTGGGGAAGACAGAGTCGAGGGCGAAGGTGATTTGGTGTTCTCTTTCAAGGCCTGAGAATCTGGAAGGAAGGGAGAAAAAATTAAAAAATTAAATAGGATTCCTTACCAAACACTCCATTTTCCTGCCTCAAATTTGTGCTGTTTGCCAATTATTCTGCAGGAAGAATACAGGCAGTCCTTGCTTAACGACCACTTGTCCAGCAGCTAGTCAAAGTTATGATGGCCCTGAATGAGAGGGTTTTTATGACGGATTCTCATCATTGTGGCTGTTGGTGATGACGATTCGGTAAGCCGCTAGGCCATCGCCTTGCCATTGAAACATCCCAGCAACTTCTGGTTGCTGGGATGTCGCAGTTACAACAACCAAATTTGGATGCTACACAACTGGCAGCGCTTACAACTGTTGTGACATCCCATGATTGCCCTTTGTGACCTTCGCTGCCAGCCTCCGACGAGCAAAGTCAGTAGGGAAGCTGGCAGAAGATCATAGACGGTGATTCTGCGCCCACAGGATGCTCCAACTGTGTAGGATTCGCCTAACGACAGCAATGGGGGACAGCAGGAACTGCCATCATTAAGTTGAGGCAGTCATATGAAGTTGTGCTTTATGACTGTCGCTAAGTGACAGAGTTCTCAGTCCCAATTAGTCAGTAAATGAGGACTACCTATATTTGACATTAGGCAAAGGTTAAATGGAGGGAATCATGGGTTTTTTTTTAAGTATTTGCTGTTTTATCCAAAGAATGCATCGTGATCTTTTGGATTTGCACAATTTGGAGAAGCACAACTTTTTCCATTGTTTGTGCAAACAATACCATGTTTCCCCGAAAATAAGACCCTGTCTTATATATATATTGCCACCAAAAAAGGCACCATCTTATTTCCGGTGGGGGGAGGTGGGGATGTCATCCACTGACTCACCTCACTTGCACGTGTCACCACCGGCATCCTTTTCGCTGTCAGAGGCCTTCAGGAACTTTTTTGGCCGGCAAGGCTTTCCTGAAGGATCGATCCGGAGCTCTGTTATTGGCTGCAGAGGCCTTCAGGAAAGCCTTGCCAGCTGCAGAAGAAATGGGCCAGCAAGGCATGTTTCGGGGTGTGCGAGGCCTGGCTGCAACTGTCCGAAGGTAAGTAGTAGGACAGCTCCACCCCCGCATCCCCACCCTAGTTTACTGTACTTTTCGGAGTATAAGACACACCTTTTCCCCCCCAAAAAGAGGGTGAAAATCTTATTCTTCAAATGTAGCCCCGCCCAGCCTCTCAAATGGAAGTTTCAGAGGCTGAAAAAAGCCTCTGAAAGAAGCTTCAGAAAAAAAGCCTCCAAAACAGAGCTTCAGAAAAAAAGCCTCTGAAACTTCAGAGGCTTTTTTTCTGAAGCTCTGTTTCGGAGGCTTTCAGAGGCAGTTTTTTCTGAAACAGAGTTTCAGAAGTTTCAGAGGCTGAAAAAAAAGCAAGGCACAGAACTCACAACCAACCAACCTGTTTCTAAAATTCAACTTGGGGAACAGTTGATTGGGGGTATTCCGGGAGGCCGATCCATCTGCCAATCAGTTTTTTTCTTATTTTTCTCCCAAAAACTAAGGTGCATCTTATACTCCAGTGCATCTTATACTCCGAAAAATATGGTAATTTTTACCCATGCACCCTGGAGAGGGTGGGGTCTTAATTAGGATTTATATTGGGTGAACATGTAAAAAAATATCAAACTAGGTCTTAGTTTCGGAGGTCGTATTTTCGGGGAAACACTGTAAAACAACCACATTCCTCGCCAAGCTTTTCCTTACCTGTGACACTGCTACTCAGCGGGTTGCTCCCCACTCCGTTCTTGCTATTGCTCACGCAGGGCTTTTCCCCCCTTTCCAGCATGAGGACAAGGGTTGGTCGGGTGAGAATATAACCTGCAGGGATGGGAGTTGGGGGGTGGGTAGAGAATAAAGTGGGGAGGGGGAGTTGGAGAGAATTCAGGTTCAGTTTTAAACAAGCTTTATACATCCTTTCAGAAAAGAAATCTACCCTAAACAAAACAGGGCTTGTTTTACCAAACGATGCATGCCTGAAAATTATCTCACTAACTACTAGAAATCTACTAGAACTGCCTCTTTTAGTGTCCGTTTACAGTTTCAGCAGGGGTGAAAAAGTAACTTTGGGATCAGTCTTCCTATTTACCACCCACTCAGGTCTGTACAAGGTAGTCCTCGACTTATAATGGGTTGCTTAGCGAACATTCAAAATTACGATGGAGCCTGAAAATGGGATTTGTGACACGGATCCGAAGATCTGACATCTGCCCGCTCATCGCCTGAGGTCATGTGACCACATTTTGTGCACACAGCAAAATGGCCTGCATTTATGGCTGTTTGTGGCATTCATGTCACGTGACTCGGTCTTACGAAGTTTTTGTTAGAAACTGGTGTTTACTTCTGATTTCCGGCCAAAATGTGTAACCCAAACAATGGGTTCGCTTAATGACTGCCAGATTTGCTTAATGATCGCTGCAAAAAATGCTTGAAAAATCAGGCGTAGTCCTGTGGTTATTCACTTTATGACTGTTCTGGCTGGGGGATTCTGGGAGTTGAAGTCCACCCATCTTCAAGCTTCCAAGGTTGAGAAACACTGCCTTAGGGGCTCTCCCTGTATCTCACAAGGCCCTGGGATCCAATTACGGCATGATTCTTCTATTGCTCAACTTGGCATAAGTGTGGAGTTGCTATGGCAACATGTTCAGAATACAGGCCGGAGAAGAGAAACTAGTATATTGATGGGAGAAATGAGATGTGCTACCAGAGTTCAGCTGCTCTGAGCAAAGGGGGAGGAGGGAAGGGAGGGGTGGGCAACAAGAAAAATGGGGGCTTGAACAACCAGAGATGAAGGATTCTCTGGAACTGGAGGGTACCCCCCCCCCATTTTACTGAATCAAAACTGTGCATTAGAAAATGCAAAACGTGGGAGATGCGGGTGCATTTCTAACCTGGCATCCACATACAGAAAGCCACGGAATGTGGACTATAACCCCCCCCACACACACACACCCAAATTGCCTTGCCAGCGGCCAAGCTGGTGGAGGCCAGAGGATGCTGAAACGCAAAACATCTGGAAGCTCGTTCTTGGAACTATATGGCTTGAGGCGTCCGGAGAAAACTGCAGATACCAGAATTGCAGTTTCTAGGCAATTCTAGGCCGCAACCTGTCTAGAACTGCGAGGGAGGCTTTTAAAGATGCCAAATATCAATTTGAGAGTAGTTCATGGCATATCTTCGATTCCACAGAAATTGACAAATTCCTTGCTTAGCACTGGAAAGTCTGTTCCCAATTGTGATCATAAGTTGAGGACCACCTGTCCTGTATAACAGGGGTCTCCAACCTTGGCAACTTTAAGCCTGTCGGACTTCAACTCCCAGAATTCCCCAGCCAGCAAAGCTCTCCTGTCGGACTTCAACTCCCAGAATTCCCCAGCCAGCAAAGCTCTCCTGTCGGACTTCAACTCCCAGAATTCCCCAGCCAGCAAAGCTCTCCTGTCGGACTTCAACTCCCAGAATTCTGGGAGTTGAAGTCCGCCAGGCTTAAAGTTGCCAAGGTTGGAGACCCCTGCTATATAACACTCAAGGCAGCTCATCATAGCCAATGAGAAGCGATCGGAATTGTTGGCTCTCATCTGGGGAGTCAGTCTACCCCCTTCAAATGCTGTTTGTGGGAACCCAGCGTGCACTATTAGAATTTATTTCTCAGCAAACCTGCAAGGAATTGGGATACCATGCTGAAGGTTGGTGGGGCTGAATTCAGAAAAAGGGTGTCTGTAAATAGGGGTGATCAGAGATACTGCACCCCAGTTCATGCAAGAATTAACCACCACCCCCGCCTTTTAGCCTGCCCAGAAGGGTTCTGTATTCAAATTCTGGTGCATTCTGATCAGCGGTGGCTGTCGCAAACCCCGATGGCGCCAATACAATGATAGAAGTTACTGTTTGTCAAGTGGCTTTGGATACGAGAGGCCTATACGTCTAATAAAATAAAAGCAAGTGGTGCTTTTGGGTGTGATGACATCACCGGGATGTCATCGTCTGCCCAATTCTGGTTCTCCAACCCAGCATCGTTTTGCTCCTAGAAAGGCCGCCATCCCACAAAATCAAAGCCCAAACCCTATAAAACAAGAGCATGCATGCCCGCCCCAACCAGGTTTCACACAACCTAGAATAACGAAGTTGGAAGGGACCTTGGAGGTCATCTAGTCCACCTCCCTTGCACGAGCAGGAGACCCTACAGACACGCTTCAGCTCAACCCGCTAACCCGGCTAGACATTCACCAAGGAGGAGGAAGCCGCGGTTTAGTTTTAAACCCTGGGTTTGGCCGCTGACTGCCTCTTCCTTTCCAACCTCCCTTTGCCAGAACCTAGTAAAATAGATGAATTCACTTCCCAGGGTTGTGTGTATTGTAATGAACGAAGCTTGGGGAGGGGAGGGAAGAGAGATCCCCTCTGGATCTGTCAGGCTAACCCTTCCCCCCAACAGGCCGCTATTCTCACCCACTCACCCACCCCCAAACCAAACCCACCCACCCAATCCCCGCATCAATATGGCCTGAAATTGAGTGCCGGTGCGATCACAGATTTGCCCCCCAACCAAAAGCAGATTTTGCTGCAATGCACCCGAGTTTAAAAAAAAAAAAAAAGACGGCTTTGCTTGTTTGCAAGCGGGGTGGGAGAGGGACGGATCTCCTCCTCTTCCTCCTCTGTTTTTCGCCAGCCGAGAGCCCCGTGTGAAGCCCAGCTAGATGGGGAGGGAGGGGAGCTTCCCACCATCATCCCTTCCCTCCCCAGCATCGCCTGCAACGGGCATGGTCCTCCCTGCATCCTTCCCTCCATCAGAGCATCCTTCCTGCCGTCACTCACCCGGCCGGGAATCAGTGCCGGCTTCAGGCTGCCTCTGGGGTCTTCCCTTCATGAGCCGATCGCGCCGGGTCATGCTGTCCCCGCGGGGAGCCGGGCGCAGCGCCCCACCGCATCCCTTCCAGAGCCGGAGCCAGGAGAAAGCGAGGCTTAAAGCCCGGCAAGCCACAGGGAGGCTTCACCGCGCTCGGCCAATGGGCACCTTCCCGTTATTTTCTCTCTCAGCAGAGAGAGGCAGGCAGGCGATGAGGTAGCCGTGACGGAAGCAGCTTTCCCTTGGCTGCCTTCACACAACCTGCCTGAACCCGGGTCAGCCGCTTCTGCGCATCTGGAGGTTGGGGGGAAGGTGCTTTTTTTGGTTTGGTTTCTGGTTGGGATTTTTTTTTTTTTTTTTGGCTAACCTCTTTCTTGCCTTTTTTTTTTTAAAAAAATTATAAATAACTCAAAAGGCATTGAATACAGCTGGTCCTCGACTTACAACAGTTTGTTTAGGGACCGACCGTCGGAAGTTGCCACGGCACTGGAAAAAGCGACTCGTGACCCTTTTTCAAACTTACGACCGTTGCAGCATGAGCCCCGTGGTCATGGGATATATTTGGATGCTGGACAACTAGTTCGTACTTATGACGGGTTGCAGTGTCCCGAGGTCCCCTTTTGCGACCTTCTCACCAGCAAAGTCAAAGGGGGGGGGAAGGCAGATTTACTTAATGACCGTGTGACTAACGTAAGAACTTCTGTGATTCGCTTAACAACTGTGGCAAGAAAGGTCGTAAAATGGGGCAAAATTCACTTAGCAAATGTCTCACCTAGCAACTTATATTTTGGGCTCAATTGTGGCCAAACGTCGAGGATTACCTGTATACCTAATGCTCCTTCCTACTCTTTTCCCTACAACAACCCTGTGAGGTGGGTCGGGCACAGAAAGAAGAAGGTTCCCCCAGCTGGTTTTCATGCCTAAGGTGAAACTGATTGTTTCTTGGTTTTTAGCCTGGTCCAGAAACTAAATGAAGCTCTTGTGGGAATGCAGCCAGAGGCAGCAAGGTAACCCATCCCTGAACAAGTCTTCCTCTTGGCCTCCCCCGCCAGTTGTGTGCACAGTCTGTGGCAGAGCTTATACATCCTGCTAAACCTTAGTTTGTTCAATTACAGACAGGTAAAACTTACGCATCCTGCTAAACCTTGGTTTGTTCAATTACAGACAGGTCAAAACTTACACATCCTGCTAAACCTTGGTTTGTTCAATTACAGACAGGTAAAACTTATGCTAAACCTTGGTTTGTTCAATGACAGACAGGTCAAAACTTATACATCCTGCTAAACCTAGGTTTGTTCAATTACAGCCAGCTAAATCGCCTAAATCATGTCAAACCCTGGTGGCTGGATCAACAAGCCACATTACAGCTTGTAATCACAGCCTCTCTTCCCAGTTCCCACTCCAGATGACTCTTAATTCCTATTTTAGTTTTCTCTTCCAAGAAAGCCAAAGCTGGATATTTCTAGTTTTCTTCCATTTTCTATGCAACCAAAATCCTTTGGATGATTTGCAAAATTAATCAAACATGACTTTTTTTTACCAATCATGTATGTTTTTGGGGTCATGGCTTTCAACTCGCTGGTTGGGAATACTGGGAGTTGTAGTGCCACATGCTAGGAAACCAGAACGAGGCGACTATAGGATCCTGGGGTTAAGTTGCAGAATAAGAGCAGCATAATGTCCTGAGGATTTCTTGGAATTTGATCTTTGTAATCACACAGCTGCGGATCTTCTCCCGATCCCCGCTTTTAGCAATCATGATCCCGCAACTCGGGCCCAGTTCACACAAGACGCCCTTGTTTCTGGGGATTTGAGCAAGAATCCAGAAGCATAAAAAAAAAAAACCTAACCAAATTTGCATTTACAGATGGATTGCATGCATACCCAGCAGGCTAAATCTGCCCTCGAACTAACCAAGGTTTGCAGCTGGTTGCCAATGCAACCCCCGGGGTTTGCTTATCCAGGTTGTGTGAATGCAGCCCTCCCGGGGTTGGGAGGGGAGGGTTTGCGCCCTATCCTAACAAACGCGCCTGCAATTTGTCCACGTGAGCTTTACTCAGGATAGCAAGCAAGCAAGCAAGCGGAAGAAAGGGAGGGGAAAAAAAAACTCATTTCAAGTTATGTGTTTTTTTTAAAATAAAAATATGCATGCCCCTTTTTAAAAACCGAGGACAGAACGAAACGTTCAGCAAACACGCAACCCCGGCCGCGCAAAAGCCACGCGAGCGAAAGGAACGCATCGATTCTACCTGCAGGGGAATCAACTGAGCCAAACCGCGTTGAGAAAATGTTCGCCTGGACGCAACCACGTTCCGGGATGATCCCCCCCTCCGTCCCTTGGCTTTATGGTTTCACCCAAGGAAAGAGGGCAAAGGAACGACGTCGAACGGCGGCCGGTAAGGGACAAAATTTAATTTCGTTTGTTTTTAAGAAGCGCCTCCGGAATTTTTTCGGAAACTTGGCGTGGCGAGTTAAATGAGTGTCCCGATACCGCAGGGTGGTGGTTGTTTTTTTTCCCACAGACCCTGAGTTTTAGTTGTAATCGGGCATTTGGAAAAAGTGAAGTTTCACCTGGCTCAAAACCCTTTCAGCAATTTTTATTTATTTATTTTATTTATTTATTTTGTCAAGCATATATAAGATTACATCATAATAGTAATAGTAATAGTAATAGTAATAGTAATAACAACAACAACAACAACAACAACATGTTACCACCAACAGCAAATGCCGCCTCTGCAATGAGAAAGATGAGACAGTCGACCACCTGATCAGTGGATGCAGCAAAATTTCACAAACTGACTACCTACAACGCCATGACCGTCTTGCTAAGATCATTCACTGGAAATTGTGCCAGAAGTTTGGATTTGAGTACAGCAAAAACCACTGGGAACATCAGGTTGAGAAAGTTTTAGAGAATGAGAAACTCAAGATCTTGTGGGACTTTAGGATTCAGACTGACAGGCACTTGGTCCACAACACACCTGACATAACAATAGTTGAAAAGAAAAAAGTATGGTTCATTGACATTGCAATACCTGGTGATGCACAGATTGAAGATAAGCAGCAAGAAAAAAATCACAAAGTACCGGGATTTGCAAATTGAAGTTGAGCGACTGTGGAAAAAGAAATAGTGTGTTGTCCCGATTGTAATTGGAGCCCTCGGAGCAATACCCAAAGGGCTACCCCACTATTTAGAAATTCTAAATTTGCCGGACTTGAATATTTTGACTCTACAAAAAACCACCTTACTCGGAACAGCTTACATCCTCCAACGATACCTTAACAGTTCCTAGGTCCTTGGTTAGGACTCGAGCTGCTGAGCTATTAACCAGCCTCAATGAATAAAAGAGAATAATAATTCAAAAGTTTGACCGGAAAACACGCAAACTTTTGAATATGTACCAGCTTTACATCCACGAAGTGACATCGACAGGATGTACCTGGCAAGAAAAATAGGGGGTAGAAGAAGAAAAACGAAGTTTGAATGATTACATGAACCAAAGTACCGGAAAATTGCTGCAGGCTGTGAAAACGGAGAACATTATAAAAACAACAGAAACAAAGGCAGAATATAAGGAAAAACAGCTGGATGACAGATTAAATAGATGGGAAATCAAAGCTTTGCATGGACAGCACTTGAAAAACATTGAAGGAAAATGTGATGACAACTTTACATGGGCATGGTTTAAGATGGGAACCATCAAGAAAGAAATGGATGGTTTAATACTCGCTGCTCAAGAACAAGCACTACAAACTAATGCCATGAACGCAAAGATACAAAAATCCACTGACAATCCAAACTGTCGACTTTGCAACAACAAAGTCAAAACTGTTTCACATTTAATATGCGAATGCAGCAAAATCGCACAAACTGATTACAAAGCTAGACACGACTGAGTTACTAAATTAGTCCACTGGTCATTATGTAGAAAATACGACTTTCCTGTATCCAAAAAGTCATGAGAACATAAAGTGGAAAAAGTTATAGAAAATGAGAAGGTGAAGATCTTGTGGGACTTTCGAATACAGACTGATCGTCACTTGGAACACAATACGCCAGTTATCACAGTTGTCGAAAACCGAAACATACAATTTATTGACATTGGGGTACCAGGAGACACCAGAGTCGAAGAAAAAGAACTGGAAAAAATCATGAAATATCGCAACCTGGCCATCGAAACTACACAAACAGAGGTTTTTTTTTTAAAGAAAAAGTAACTGTATTTACAGTATTATCAAAACCAACAAAATCTGATTATGGGATTGCATCATGTACTGCCTTGGTGCATGTACAATCTTTCCCCAATTTCCCTCAGTATGAATCACAGAAATGATGCAAATTATGCTCCGGTGCTTTTCTGAACATTTAGTCTAGATTTTTTTTTTTTTTGACATTTGGCTGACCCCACATTAAAATGGTGCAATTGCCGGAATTAGGGACTCTTACATCACCCGTCTCATGACAGTGCAAAATAGGAATTGCATGTTGTACTTGCTACAGCACTCTGCCCACCTTAATGGGCTGCTTGCTTGCTGGAATTCCCAAAAGCATCTCTGAGAAAAAGACAAAGTTGTCATACCACACAATTGAAGTTGGCAGCTCTTTGTCCTACAAAAGAATGAGGTTTATACAAAGAAGCTGCATGTAGTAACTTAACAACTCGTAAAAGCCAGTTTGGTCTAGTGGCAAAGGAACCATGCTAGAAAACCAGGAGATGGTGAGTTCTAGTCCCACCTTAGCTTGAAGAATCACCTAGGTGCCAATCACTCACAGGCAAGCCCATCTCACAGGGTTGTTGTTGGGAAAAACAGGAGGAGGAAGGAGTATTGTGTGTCTTTGCTACCTTGAGTTGCTTATAAAGAAATAAAGGTGAAATAAAAATCAAATCAAATTGTTCTTAAGGTTATTGGAGGCTAGTCATAATTAAGTGCTAATCGCTGCCATTTCAGCACTGTCCTCACCCACTCAAAGACAAAATCTGTGCAAATCTGAGGGTAAAAAACACCTTACTTCCTGGTTAAAACCAGGAAGTAACAACACCCAGGAGGTGGGCGGAGTCTCGTGCCACCATCGCTACCAGTTCTCCGAACCACCTGCCACAATCGCTACCAGATCGTCCGAACCGGGAGCATTTCACTCCTGCCCCAACCCCTTTTAATCCTCCAAGCACTAGAGGACAGGTGAGGCAGTCCCCTAAGCAGGTTTTGGTCTTGTTCTGTGCATTGTTGCCATTGTACATTGTAGCTTTTGTATTTTTAGTTGCTAATTTTTAAAACTTTTTTTTATTAATATTATGCACTTTTTATTAATGTTATGCATTTATGTTGTACAGTCCCCAGAGTCACACGGCCTGAGTTCAGGGGTGAAATGCTCCCGGTTCGGACCGAATCGCCCGATCCGGTAGCAATGGCAGCGGGTGGTTCGAAGAACCGGTAGCAAAAATCCCTGCCCCCCCACCTCCATGCCCAGCTGAGCTGTGCGACCATCAGAGGCCGAAAAAATGCTTTTAAAAGAAAACAAAAGCCTCTGACGATCAGGCAACTCAGCTGGGATGATCAGAGCCTTTTAAAAGCATTTTTTAAACAACCTCTTCGACCCAGAGGTTTTTTTTTTTAATTTGATTTATATGCCACCCTTCTCCGGAGACTCAGGGCAGCTTACAATGCATTAAGCAATAGCCTTCATACTTTTGTATATTTATACAAAGTCATATTATTGTCCCCACAAACTGGGTCCTCATTTTACCTACCTTAGAAAGGATGGAAGGCTGAGTCAACCTTGAGCCTTGGAGAGATTCGAACTTGCAGTAATTGCAGGCAGCTGAATGTTAATAACAGGCTATTCGTCTGCTGCGCCACCAGGCTCTTACCAGGTTGTAGAAAAAATGCTTTTAAAAGTAAAAAAAAAAAAAAAAGTTGGCCATGCTCACCCAATCACATTACCCCCCCCCCCCACCAAGCCATGCCCACAGAACCGGTAGTAAAAAATTTTACATTTCACCACTGCCCCAGAGTCACACGGCCTGAGTTGAATGACCTTGTAACTCTTGAAATAAATAAATGTGTCAGCATGACAAAGGAGGACTTCAACTGTGCAGTTGCAACTAGCATATTGACTTTTTCAATGACGTTGCATTGGCCGGATGCCAAGACATGATTATAGGTGATCCTGACTTAGCTAACATTGATATTGAAACGTGGGGGAGCAGTGGGAATGAGCGGGAAAGCACAATGGTAGCTGCTATGTTTTGATATTCAGAGAAATGCAAGAGATTAAAAGCCTGGAGACTAAAACATACGAAGAACAGTTGCAGGAACTGGGTATGGCTAGTCTAGAGAAAAGAAGGACTAGGGGACACATGATAGCAGTATTCCAGTGTTTGAGGGGCTGTCACAAGAAGAGGGGGTCAACCTACTCTCCAAAACACAAGAAGGCAGGAGAAGAAGCAATGGATGGAAATTAATCAACCTGGAATTTAGGAGAAACTTCCTAACAATGAACAATTAACCAGTGGAACAGCTTTGCCTTCAGAAATTATGGATGCTTCATCACTGAATAGGGTTGCCAGGTCTGCTTCCAAAAAATAGCGGACAAGCGGGGGGGCAGGGGGTGTTAAGTAGTAAAAAATTTAAAAAAAAAATTACAATTAAATTATATATTTTCTTACAAACATTTTAACATGTATTAAAATAATCACTTCAAAACTTTACTTAAAATTCAAAACATCAAATATATTATAATAATATGTAAAATATTAAATTACATTTTACTTTGCTGTCGTGTGTATTTTTTATTTGACTGCGCAGCTTTGATCAATTCTTTGTGTTTAAGGAATAATTCTTTAATTTCAGTACAACGTTGAGAAATATTAAAAAATATACAAAGTTCACTTCGAACTGATGGTACAAGCAGTTGGTTACGTTCGTCAGTCCACAAATTTCCCATGACGCTGAAAATTCGTTCAATGTTTGCATTTGATACCGGAATTGATGCACAATACTGGAACAGTTTCAGTAAACTCGGAGCTGGCTCTTTCTTGAAAAAGTACATCCACTTATCAAGGGATGAATCGCCCTGCAGATGAACATAAACTTTGGTGTATTTGCACACTCCTCTCTTTCGTTTTAAAGAATTCGAAATCTCGCCGCTGTCACTCTCATCACTCGGCGCCATTTTAGGTCAGTCGACACAAGCTACAATACATTTTAAAAATGTGAACTGTACATAATTTTATAATGTATTTTTATTTTAATCTCATCATAAATTTTTTCGGAGACTCGAGTTCAATGGATATTCGATCTTTGTCTCATTCTAACTTATGAAAAAAAAAAGACAAAACCCGATTCTCCTATCCTTATTCTCTTAGACTGTACAGCTTTAGATTAAGTACCATTTCATCATAAAGCTTTTGAATAAAAAAAATGTCCACTATTTTGTGAAAAAAAAATAGTGAACATAATGTGAAAAAAGCGGACTGTCCGCTCAAATAGTGGACACCTGGCAAGCCTATCACTGAAGGTTTTTAAGTTTTTAAGAAAAGACTGGACAGTCACTTGTCTGAAATTATATTGGGATTGGACTAGAAGACCTCCAAGGTCCCTTCAAGCTCTACTATGATTGATTGACAGTTATGCTCCCTTCTGCATATTCTTTGTACCAGTTTATATATCTTTCTTACTGAAAGATCCCTGTCATCAAAAATCTCTAGAGAGGGCAGAAAATTCCATAGTCTTACAGAATAACCCATGACTTGAAGAAGTATAGCTAAAAAATTAGACCATACAGAGTAGACAGGGCCGGATTTTCCTATAGACTAATTAGGCTTCAGCCTAGGGCCTCAAGATCAAGAGGGGCCTACATTCAAATTGTTAGCAAAATTAAAATTACACTTTCACTATAGGTGAAAGGGCCTCATAAGTGGAATAGCCTAGGGCCTCTTTTCATCTAAATCCAGCCCTGAGAGTAGATTTCTATTTTTTTTTTTTTTTGTGCTTTGCCCTGCTTTTCAAACATACTTTGGAGCAAAGACCATTGATAAAACAGTTTGAAGAGAGATGGAGCGTATGGGTGAATAAATAATTTAATTCATGAACTCGTAAAAGTCACACCCATGTTTATTATTCACCGTTTTACTCCAGCAATGTGAATTTTCAGGCTTCGTGTGACTTCGAGGCCCTGAAGACTTTTTTATTTCAGCAAGCCGGGCTGGGTTAAAAAAATTTTAATTGGGCAATTTTATGGGTAAGGGGTTTTAAATTGGAGAAGCCAAAGATAATTTAATTTCGTTTTAATGTATTTTAATATTTGTATTGTGTGTTTTTAATTCTGGCTGTTCACCGCCCAGAGTCCTTCGGGAGAGGGGGCGGTATAAACATTTAATAAATAAATAAATAAATAAAATAAACAGAACAACCCTTCTTATCACATATGCTATCTTGGGTTCATACAGTCCACTCAATTCAATTCAATTCAGTTGGCTAGTTTCTTATTCAGAATGTCATATGAGTCAACCAGTAGACTAAGGAGAATTCAAAGGAGAAAGAAAAAAAAAAGTCTGAATACTTTATGCAATACTTTATGAGTCTGTGTGAACTGATATGTTTATTCAAAGAAGGCAGTTTTAAAAAGTAGAAAATGTATATCTTTATTCCAAAGAAGGCAGTTACGTGACTCTAGGCAAGAGTTCTATGGCAGTCGGCTTAAATCAAGGCTGTCAGAATAATTTATGATGGCATCACTGCCTTAAGAAAGTCACATGTTAACTCTTGCTCTTACAACCATGGGGGGGAAAAAAAGATTTTCCAATTGCTAAGGAAAGATGGGACAATAATTACCACTTAATTGCTCTTGATTTTCAGGAAAGGGCCTTGTTTTGTTTGCCTTCGGTTGGCACATCCGAAGAGCCTTGGTAGTACAGGGGTTTAAGGCACCCTGTTATTAAGCTGGTTATTAAGACCAGCTGCCTGCAATTACTGCAGGGTTCGAATCTCGCCAAGGCTCAAGGTTGCCTCAGCCTTCCATCCTTTCTAAGGTAGGTGAAATGAGGACCCAGTTTGTGGGGCAATAAGCTGACTTTGTATAAATATACAAAAGGATGAAGGCTATTGCTGAGCACATTGTAAGCCGCCCTGAGTCTTTGGAGAAGGGCGGCATATAAATCAAATTAAAAAAAAAAGAAGCAACTTCATGGCGGTGAAAATTACCAGGACGAACCAGTTTACACTCAGGCATTTTTTTCCTACAATATCTCACTCTTCCTTCAGCTGGAAAGTGCTATTGGTTAAAGCTGGGTACAAATAAAAGTTAATGTGCAAAAGTTTTCTGTTGACCTAGCCAACTGCCTTCCACCCATAGCAAATCCACTTTGTTGCGCCTGAGCAGGGGGTTGGACTAGATGACCTCCAAGGTCCCTCCAAGCTCTGTTGCTGTTAAAAGTTTGGAAACTTCATAACTGTGTCTGGATTATTGCTGTCGCTGGAAGAATTCGTTCCTACAAGTCCCAGCGTTCCTCCTTTATGGCCCTTGCCGGCAGAGGCTGCTGGGAGTTGTAGTCCTGTCGCGATCTGGAAGGTTTGCGGCGCTGCTGGCCCTTTAAGGAGGCGCGTCTCTTCCCCTCCAGCCCAGCCCAGCCCAGCCGAGTCAATGTTAAAGGGCGTCGCTTCGCCCTTCGCTCCGGTTCCTCGAAGGCTGGCACGGCATCAAGAGAGGCACCACCCGACCATGAAGCGGCTGCTGCTCCGGAGGTGCCCTGCGGCTGCCCTGCGGCTCCTGAACCAGCCGCTTCCCCCGCAGCGATGCTACTGCGCCGGCTCTGCCCAGCGACGGGGGCTGCTCTTCCGACAGGTGAGCTCCGACAGGTCTTTAACAGTAACAAGAGTTGGAAGGGACCTTGGAGGTCATCTAGCCCAACCCCCTGCTCACTCAGGCAGGAGACCTGTACTATAGGGATTCGAACCGCCGAACTGCCGACCTTTCTGATGGACAAGCTCAACGTCTTAGCCATTGAGCCACCTAGCCAGGCACCCACCAAGTGCTTCGCAGCATCTTAAGGGGCCCGGCGCTGCCCCTTGGGCGGATTTCAGGGACTCTTTTCGAGGATGAGGCTTCTGCTCTTGCTTTCATTTTGGGCTTTGGATCTTGCCCGCCAGGCCGCCCGGCCGGAGGAGGGAGGGGAGGATGGGTATTGTAATCCAAGGCAGGTGGAGAAAGGCATGGGCGTGGGGAAAGAGGTAGGATTGGAAATGTTTGCCTGGTTTTGGAGGTGGTGGGGTGTAGGGGGGGGGTCAACGTTTCCTTTCTGAAAAGTTCCCCCCGGGATTCTTAACCGTGGCATAACAGGAAATTCAAAGATTTGGGGATTTTGGGGGGTATTTTATTTATTTATTTCATTTTATTTAGTTAGTTTGTCAAGCATGTGTGAGAAAACAAGTATAAGTATGAACATAGCATATAAACATATAAGTATAAACAGGTATCTTTATAAAGATAAAGAAGATAAAGAAAGAAACATATAAGTATAAACAGGTATGAGTATATACATAATAATATGTATATTATTATACATATTATACATGTCCAATGAGGACCCGGTGTGTGGGGGCAATAAGCTGATTTTGTATAAAATAGAACACCGCTTAGGGGCCCCAAAAAGCCCTACTATGCAGGTATATACAAAAGTATGAAGGCTATTGCTTAAAAGCAATGTAAGCTGCACTGAGTCTCCGGAGAAGGGCGGCATATAAATCAAACTAATAAATAAATAAATAATAAATAAATAAATCACACTTCTATCCTATCCTATCCTATCCTATCCTATCCTATCCTATCCTATCCTATCCTACATATGTATATGTATATATATATATAGGTATGTGGGGAAATGGAGCTTCGCATGCTGGTTCTCTTGTTTTAAAGATGGGTATTCAAAGTATTAAAATGAATATTTCTTCCCTGCCGAGGCTTCTTATGGAAGGCTTTTAAAATTGCTTCCTCTTTCCAGTATGGAGTAGGGGTGCTACAAGTCTTATTAGTTAGCAATAGTAAAAGCACTTAGACTTATATACCGCTTTACAGTGCTTTATACTAAGCGGTTTAGAGAGTTAGCCTATTGCCCTCAACAATATGCTAAATCTAGGATCCATGAATTTGTTCTTTCTTGAGGAATAAACTCTGAAATAACCTCTTTACAGACTGGGGAGTTTGCAATGTTTTTGTCACCACACTATAAAAAAGGTGTTGACACTCTAGAAAAAGTGCAGAGAAGAGCAACTAAGATGATTAGGGGACTGGAGGCTAAAACATACGATGAACGGTTGCAGGAATTGGGCATGGCTAGCCTAGGGAAGAGAAGGACCAGAGGAGACATGATAGCAGTCTTCCACTATCTCAGGGGCTGCCACAGAGAGGAGGGGGTCAAACTGTTTTCCAAAGCACCTGAAGGCCAGACAAGGAGTAATGGATGGAAACTGAACAAGGAGAGATTCAACCTGGAAATAAGGAGAAGTTTTCTGACAGTGAGAGCAATCAATCAATGGAATAGCTTACCTTCAGAAGTTGTGGGAGCTTCATCCTTGGAAGCTTTCAAGAAGAGACTGGACTGCCATTTGTCAGAAATTGTGTAGGGTCTCCTGCTTGGGCAGGGGGTTGGACTAGATGACCTACAAGGTCCCTTCCAACTCTGTTAATCTGTTAATGTAACAGCTTCTCTGAGAGATGCAGGCAATAAAAACCAACTAACTATAATTAATTAAAATTCAGGATGCAGATTTAATATGGTTAGCAATTCATGTAAGGCGTTGGATGCAATGGAAATTTAGTAGTTTGCTTTCATTTAATAATCATAATCATAATCATAATCATAATCATATATATAATAATTTTTAAATGTTCAGTTTAATGAATAAAATAGATAATAGTAATAACCAACAACAAAACAACAACAACTAATAATAATAATAATAATAATAATAATAATAATAATAATAATGATGATGATGCTGCTGCTGATGCTGACAGCAACCCGTATCAACCATTAGCACCGGTCAATGGTATTTGTGATGCAGTTTTGAATGTTCAGTTGACTGAGTTTCATGTTTAATGAATAAAATAAATAATAATAATAAATTAAATGTTTCCAGGGCTAGAGCAGGGGTCTCCACACTTGGCAACTTTTGGGCTCCGATTCCCAGAATTCCCCAGCCACCATGGCTGGATACAGTTGGACTGTTTTGCTTGCCCTTCCATGGACTAAGTTCTTGTTGGTTTTTTTCCCCCCTTCACCTACCAGCTCTTTGAGTCAGAAAGTTACACTTACACTTACCTGCTGGCAGATATGAAGACAAAAGAAGCCGTTCTAATAGACCCCGTTTTGGAAACGGCCAAACGCGATTCAACCTTGGTGAAGCAACTTGGACTTAATTTGCTATATACAGGTGAGTTGTTTCTTCTTGGGAAAAAAAAAACAACAACAACAAAGGAAAGGAAAACCATAACCAGGAATCATGGTCTGTCAGGATCTTCAGAAAGTAGCCATGATATAATTGGAGATGGATAATTGAACGGAGGTGTCAGCAGTGCTTGGTAACCTAAGAACTGGTGTTCAACCTCTCTGGATGTTATCAGCCGAAGGAAGATTGAGCTCCTTTTAAAGGAATGTCTTTCCTTTTTAAGAAAACAGATTTGAGACTGAAAATAAATTCTAGGGCCGTGCTGGCGAACCTATGGCACGCATATCGTCACCGCTACCGGCTCGGGAGAACCGGACTGAACCGGGAGGAACCACCACCGGGTTGAAGGTCTGGGCTATTCCCAGGCCATTCCAGCAGTGAAATAGGATTATCTTGAAACTCCAAAAAATAAAGTGGTGTTATTAGCCATCAAACCTCAAAAATACACTCCCCCCCCCAAAAAAAAAGGTTTCCACAATTTTGGCCACTACTGTACAGTATAAGAGTACTGGCCAAAAATCAGTTTTCCCCAGTGCCATTGTAATGTGAACGAATGGTTGTAAATTAAGGGCTACCTGTATTGAAATACACTCATCTGAAAGGTGGCCATATTGTAAAAAGCTGGGTTAGATCCTTGATCTTGTGTCTTTTAAGAAAACAACCATGTATTTCTCCTCCTTGTTGTTAGTCAACACCCATTGCCACGCTGATCATATCTCCGGCACGGGGCTCCTGAAGCAGCTCCTTCCGGGCTGTCGCAGTGTCATCTCCAAGGACAGCGGGGCAATTGCTGATCTCCTGATCCAGGAAGGCCATCACCTCAAATTTGGAGCTTTTGTAAGTCTGTGAACAGATTCCTGGAGAATAAGTAGCATATACAAGAACTGGACTAAGATTCCTTCACCTTGGCTACTGGTAGCTCTTGACTTACGATTGTAATGGACTGTCTGTCAGGGTTCTGAACGGATACCCTAATTAAATCATGAGTCTTGAGCTTCAAAAGAAATCAAGATATTTATTAGGAGCTTCATGTCGGCACTTTCCCAAGTGAAGCCAGCTCTGACCCTACGTAATTTACACTCCAATTATGATCCTGTTTCCCCCCTCCCCCCAGGATTTGTCATCAATCACATTCACCAACGGAGCAATTTCCCGGGTTGTAGAGGTCACTCCCCTTCGACTGCTGCAGGTATCCCTGGGATACAGCCTTGAGGGAGATAAGCGTGGAATGTGCATCTGTTTTTTGCTGCTGTGCAGTTTCGCCAGTCCCACCCCACCCCCCGGCCTATGGCAACCCGAGAGTAGGCCAGGGATGCTTTGCGAATTGACACTGTCCTTAAGTTGTGACGATCGTAAAACAGTTTGGTCACATGACCGACCTGATTTTACAACCTTTATTGTTGTGGTGGTTAAGTGAATGCCACAATTGTTAAGCGGACCTGTTCTTTCTTCATGCTTGTTCCCTTTCTCTGAATTTGGTTCAGTTTTTCTAAGTCCTTCATAAATTGTAGACATAATATGTGAGAGGGAGCCTGCCCAGCACACAACGGAATGAAGCTGCTAGTTCCTCTCATTTAGAAATAACGCATTTATCACTTCCTGCACTCCACCCTGCCTCCTCGTTTATTTTCCAACAATTCACCAACAGGCTTGCTTAATTCTCCCGTACTTCTGCAAACCTCCCCTTGAATGGATTTACTTCCTAGGAGCTACCTTTAGGTTCCAGTCCTGTGGAAGTTTTATCTTTCGAATTCATTTTAGACAGCTGGATGATCTTAAGATTTGAGTGCAAAGTCGTTGGTTTAGTTTCAGAGCCCTTGTTTGACCATGTGCTCAGTTTGGGCAAAACTGAAATCCTCCCCTGTGCAAAAAGAGGAAATGTAGCTTTGCCTTCCCTTTTATCATCATCTTTTAATGACCTCCATAATTCCTTGCAGGGTGGAGTCTGGGCAACTGAATGGAGCTAGCAGAGTGTTTTAATAGCCGGATGCCCTTCCTGTCGCCAATGCGGAGTTTTGTTCAGCAGATATATTCTCAGTGTGTATTCTCTACCTAGGCTCGAACTCACAGCCTCCTGATTGTGATGCGAGAGCTCCACTTCTAGGCCACCGCACCACTCCTTTTGCCTTCCCTTTAATGAGAATTAAATGGCAACGACTTTTAAAATATGATTTGCATGATGTCATTTAGTGACTGAAGTTACGACGGGCCCCGAAAAACGTACTTATGATGAAAAAAGTGCCGTATTTTTCGGCGTATAAGACGCTCCGGACTATAAGACGCACCTACCTTTTTTGGTGAGGAAGACAAGAAAAAGAAATCTGCCTCTGCCTCCCAGCAATTTTGCCTCGTTGCCGCAAACAGCAAATAAGCTGACTTTGTATAAATATACAAAAGGATGAAGGCTATTGCTGAGCACATTGTAAGCTGCCCTGAGTCTCCGGAGAAGGGCGGCATATAAATCAAATTAAAAAAAAAAAAAAATAGCCTGCTTTACTTTCATTTTCGTTTTCAGCATAACTTGATTAGCACAAGAAAAAAAACAAAATCTGCTCCCAGCATTTTACCTCCTTGCAGCAAGCAGCAGCAGAGGCCCATGCAAAACAGCTGAGAGTCGGGAGGCCAATCCAATCAACTTGTGCTAATTAGGCTGTGCTGAAGCTGAAAGGAGCTGTTTCTTCCTGCTGCAAGGAGGTGAATTGCTGGGAGGCAGAGGCCAAAGGGTGGGGGCCAGTGGGTGGGCGGGGCTACATTCGGTGTATAAGATGCACCTAAATTTTCACCCCCTTTTAGGGTCTTATTTTCAGGGAAACAGTGTAGTTCCTCTACTTTAGGGAAGGGAACAAGAACAGAGTGCTAATATAAAACGTGAGACAGGCTCTAAGAATGTTAGTGACATTCTATTGTGTTTTCAGGCATTACAAGCTCTTGCCACCCCTGGCCATACGGACGGCTGCCTGACCTACGTGCTGAATGACAACACCATGGCTTTTACAGGCGATGCTTTGCTGATCAGGGGATGCGGCAGGACAGACTTCCAACAAGGTATGGAAAACTTAGGGGTCTGGTTACGAACCCTATGTCAGCTTTGCAGCTCGTGAGAGAGTGGAGGTTTTTATACAGGTAGTCCTCGAGTTACAACAGTTCGCTTAGTGACCTTCAAAGTTACAACACCACGAAAACAAAATTACAATGCCACGGATTTAGGACCATTTTTCCACACTCAGGACCGTTGCAGCGTCCCCCACCCTATGTTTGAGTGATTTACATTCAGATGCTTGACAACCGACTCGCAGATATCACGGTTTTGCAGCATCCCGGGGTCACGTGTGATCCCCTTTGGCGATCTCCCGACGAGCAAAAGTCCACGTGGAAAGCAGCTTCACTCAACAACCGTGTTACTAATTGAACAACTGCGGCGATCCCCTTAACAAAGGTGGCAAGGAAAGTCGTAAAATGAGGCAAAACAAATTTCTCCCTTAGCAACATAAATTTTGGGGCTCAACTGCAGTGGTGAAATCCAAATTCTTTTACTACCGGTTCTGTGGGTGTGGCTTAGTGGGTGTGGCAGGGGAAGGATACTGCAAAATCCCCTTTCCCTCCCCACTCCTGAGGGAAGGATATTGCAAAATCTTCATTCCCACCCCACTCTGGAGCCAGCCAGAGGTGGTATTTGCTGGTTCTCCAAACTAGTCAAAATTTCTGCTACCGGTTCTCCAGAACCTGTCAGAACCTGCTGGATTTCACCCCTGCTCAACTGCAGTCATAAACTGAGGATTACCTGTAATAGGACAAAGCATTTTTTTTTCTTTTCCGGAATCTTTTAAGAAGAGTTCAGAATTCTGCCCCCTTGACTTTAACTTCCTTGTTCTGCACAACGTGTAAACATCGTAGGCCTCCCGAAGGATGAGCAAAGTCCAATCTTTTTTTTTTAGAAAAAGTTGTTTTCCACTTGAAGAGGAATCTTATGCCTTTGAAACTGGATTTATGGATACCTATTTCCTCCAGGTGACCCAAAACTCTAGTTGCTCTAGACCAGGGGTGTCAACCTCAAGGCCTGGGAACCGGAGCCGGCCTGCGGGGTGTTTAGATCCGGCACACGGGGCCGCCCTGGAAATAGCGAAGGACTAACCCGCGATGCCTCTGCCAGTCATAACGGAGGTCGGGAGAGCCGCGTAAAGGAGGCCGTCTCAGCTGAAAAAGGAGCTTGGGAGCCCATTTTTGCTGGCAGAGAGCTTGGGCCGCCACAGGCACCCCCCAACACAAATGACGTCATGCTGGCCACGTCCCCTGGCCACCCCTCCCTCCCTGAGGTCAAACATAACCCTGATGCGGCCCTCAGTGAAATCGAGTTTGACACCGCTAGTCTAGAGATTCTGATTGCGTGAAGGAGACTTATGCATAGGTTACAAGAGGTTTTCAGCCTAATATTTGTCAGGATAGGAGTTGGGGGATATACCCCCTGTTCCAACTTCTATGTTAGAAAAAAAAGAATCTTGCCTGATGGTTACAGCCTCCATTCTCGTCTCCAGGTTCTGCGGAAACCCTTTACAACTCCGTCCACAAGAAAATCTTCACCCTTCCAGGTGACTGCCTGATCTATCCTGCCCACGACTACACAGGTGAGTTGGTGAGCGCTTTTTTTACTCTTTATTCTTTTTTTTTTAATCTTGTAAGTTTAGTTTGCATTAGATTTTGCTCTTTACGATCAACATTCTGAATTGGACACAGATACACCAGATTTATTATGGCGTGAGGCCTCGTGAACTAAAAACCGTAAAATTAGTGCGTATTCTATGCGAAATAACATCCATTCTCTTTTCTCTTCTGCTGTTCCAGGCCAGACGGTGTCAACGGTGGAGGAAGAACGAACTCTGAATCCTCGTCTGATCTTGTCTAAGGAGGGTTTCGTTGAACTTATGAACAATCTGAACCTACCCAAACCCAAAAAGATTGGTGAGACTGGCTTCTGTTTCTCAGAGAGAAAGAAAGGAGCAGAAGGGGGGGGGTGTCCCTTCTGAACCACTATCTGCTCCATGTTAATGGCTCTTCTGGAAGAACCTCTAGACTAAAGGTAAAGGTAAAGGTTCCCCTTGCACATATGTGCTAGTTGTTCCCGACTCTAGGGGGCGGTGCTCATCTCCGTTTCAAAGCTGAAGAGCGAGCACTGTCCGAAGACGTCTCCATGGTCATGGGGCCAGCATGACTAAACGCCAAAGGCGCACGGAACGCTATTACCTTTCCACCAAAGGTGGTCCCTATTTTTCTGCTTGCATTTTTTTTTTTACATGCTTTCGAACTGCTAGTTGTTAGAAGCTGCGACAAGTAATGGGAGGTCGCCCCATTATGCGGTACTGGGGATTCGAACTGCTGAACTGCCAACCTTTCCAATCGACAAGCTCAGCGTCTTAGCCACTGAGCCACCGCGTCCCTTAGACTAGAGTTCACCGTGTCACCTCTAGACTAGAGTTCAAAAAAAAAAAAAAAAAGAGTGGTGGAAATGTCGCGAAAGTCTTTGTAGAAGAAATTGTAGAACCGAAATCTTTCGCGACGAAAGGAATTGCTCTCCTGCAGATGATTTCTAAATTACTAAAGGCTGCAGACCGAGATAGTATCTGGTTAAGGTTCGTACAATATGCTGAATCTGGAGAGTAAATTAAGTTATTTTCTGATTTGTCATTTTCTGATTATGTTGATTTCTGAGTGTGTTGAACCATAAACCAAATGTCTGGCTAGACAGATGGACACACATACACACTGTCTATGTATATTGTGTGTGTGTATGCTCTCTCTCTCTTTCTTTCTCTCACATTTATCTAAACACACAATATATATATATGTATGTATGTATGTATGTATGTATGTATGTATGTATGTATATATATATATATATCAGGTTTTCGCGGGTGTTTGTATGTAGGTCTTTGGTTATTCGGGTCTTCTCCCACGTAAAATTGGAAGTGTCTTGGCGACATTTCGATGAAGTCTCATTCGTCATCTTCAGGCTGGTGTTCTCGGCTTCGTGCTTCCAGGAGCAATTTGCTCCTGAAGTCTCATTTGTCATCTTCAGGCTGGTGTTCTCGGCTTCGTGCTTCCAGGAGCAATTTGCCAAATGAGACTTCGTCGAAACGTCGCCAAGACACTTCCAATTTTACATGGGAGAAGACCCGAATAACCAAAGACCTACACACACACACACACACATATATATATATATATATATACACTGTATACACACACAGACTGTATATCTACATTGCATATACACATGCACAAAGTATATATGTTTGTGTATATTCCGTACCCACATCTCAGATAAATATTAACCCACTTTACCTACCACACAAATGCAGCTGTTTGCTTGTAACTGATCCACTTGAGGAGTTTACACAAATGTTGCTCCTAGCTTGCCAGACCCCCAAAACACAGTGGGGCTTCCTTCAGAATAAACACACATTATCTGGGTCTTCCTCATAGCCAGGGGGATAAAAACGTCTCGTCCCAGATGTTGCTGGTTTGCAAACCTCTGTGACCATCTAATAGCAATAGCACTTAGACTTATATACCACTTTACAGCCCTCTCTAAGCGGTTTACAGAGTCAGCCTATTTCCCCCAACAATTCAGCTCCTCATTTGACCCACCTCGGAAGGATGGAAGGCTGAGTCAACCTTGAGCCTGGTGAGATTCAAACTGCCAAATTGCAGGCAGTCAGCAGAAGTAGCCTGCAGTACTGCACTCTAACCACTGCGTCACCGCAGCTCTTTTTTTACTTTACTTTTAATTCATTGGAGGTGTCCCCTGCTTTAACCCATGGCCAGTTCAGTTGTGGCTTGCTAGCTAAGAGATGACACAATATACTAGTGTTACTCAATCTGTAACATGACAGGTTGTATGGACTTCGACTCCCAGAATTCCCCAGTCAGTTATTCTGGCATTTTAGGCTTGCTCAGGTAGCCGGCAGTCAGCAGAAATAGCCTGCAGTACCGCACTCTAACCACTGCGCCACCACGGCTCGTGCTAATGCTTCCATTCTCTTCTTTTTTCACAGACGTTGCAGTTCCTGCCAACCTCAAATGCGGAATTCAGGATGTACCTATTTAAGGCATGCCTCTTTTCTCAAGATCAACAATAATTCAGAGCAACTAAAAAGTCCCCCGTGTCACTTCTGCACTCTTGTGCAAGACACAAGTGAAGCCGATAACAGTAAAAATGCAACTGATCACTTCGAGTTCTTGAACTGATTCCAAAACGAAGATGGAACCGCCTTATAACTCCAGTTTCCTTGCTTTAATTTAGTTATGTCTTCATTAGCAAATAGAGTGGCTGGCACTCCTGGCCTTCACCTCAGATCTGCAGTGCGTGGCTCTCAAGGCTGTTCTGCTTTGAGACTTGAGGCTCTCTTTCCTCCAACATCTGACGGACGTTCTTGGGCCGTGAATGACTGAAATTCAACAGAGCTGGCCGCCGGTGTCCAACAAAATAAAACACTTTTGTTTCTTAACCTTCTGGAATTCAACATCGGGGCAGGGAGGCTGGGAGGAAGGACCATAATGGTTAAGCCTGGGTTAGACTTGAGCACGCATGTCGGGGAACATATGTGTCACTAGCACGGATGACGTTACCTAGCTTGGGAATGAAACATCTGCAAGAAAACAACCAAACTCAGAGAGCACCAAGGACTCCTCATTTCAATCTTGAGCTACAAATATTCTCCTTTATTGATACGCAGTTGTCTCTTGTCTGGAGGGTACTTCTGCAAATGTTAATGTTTTGGCTAGGGCAAGGGTGTCAAACTCAATTTCATTGAGGGCTGCATCAGGTCTGTGGTTGACCTGAGGGGTGGGGGGTGGCCAACTGCATGGGCGTGGCTAACTTGACGCCACTCCCCAAACTGCTGGCATTTTTTTTAAATTTGATTTATATGCCGCCCTTCTCCGGAGACTCAGGGCGGCTTACAATGCGTTAAGCAATAGCCTTTCATACTTTGTATATTTATACAAAGTCAGCTTATTGCCCCCACAAACTGCGTCCTCATTTCACCTACCTTAGAAAGGATGGAAGGCTGAGTCAACCTTGAGCCTTGGAGAGATTCGAACTTACAGTAATTGCAGACAGCTGGTGTTAATCACAATGCTATCAGTCTGCTGAGCCACCAGGCCCAGTGGCAAGAGGCATGTTTCCTCTTGCCACTGGGTAGGCCAGGCCGAAGCTACTCTGGCCTGATCTTTCCTCTTTGCACTGGGTAGACCAGGACGGCCCCGCAGGATAGATCCGGCCTGTGGGCCTTGAGTTTGACATGCATGGATGAGCTTCTGGGGGTTCGCAGGGGTTCGGGAGAACCTCTAGCTAAGATTCTGTGCAGTTCGGAGAACCCCCAAATCCCACTCTTGGCTGGCCTCGCCTGCCCCTCCCCTCCCAGGAGTCCCCATGCGGCTCGTTTTGGATGCAGGTAAGTGTAGGGCACGTGGGGATGCTCGGGGAGGGTGAAAAACGGGCCTACCAGAAGTTCAGCCTCCAGAGGGCCTCCGGAGCCTGGGGAGGCCATTTTCGCCCTCCCGGAGGCTCGAAGAAAGCCTCAAGAGCCAGGGGAGGGTAAAAACGTCCCCACCGCCATGGTGCAGGAGGCCAACTAGGCCACGCCCACCACAGCCACGCCCACCCAGCAACCAGGTAGAGAACCCCTTGCTAAAATTTTTCAAGCCCACCCCTGGGCTAGGGGCTGCTCAAAAGGCAAAGCACCAGAAATTTCCCAACAGGAAGTCAAATCAACCGATCCGCATGCAGGTCGCACATCTCCCCACAAAGCGTAGTTGAGATTTGGGAGGTCTGCTACCACCTGCAACCTACACTTTTTCACCCATCCACCAACCTCTTTGCAACGTAGGCCTGCGTCAACACCTACACGCACTTGCAGTCAAGTCCAAATCAAGCGTTTGCGAAGGAGGGAAGTGAATGGAACAGGATTTAAATGATTTTAGTAAAGTCACAATCCAGAGGTAGAGGAAAGGGTCACCGGCACATTTCCTATTTTTTATTTAACTTTCCAATCCTGTATGTATGTATGTATGTATGTATGTATGTATGTATGTATGTATGTATTTATTTATTTATTTATTTATTTGTTTATTTATTTATTTATTTATTTATTATTTCCATTGCAAAGATACTTAAGCAATGTACGCTCCCATCCAATTCAACTTCAAAGCAGGGCCATAAGTAGTTCCGGGGGATGTCTGTCATAACTGAACGGGTCACTAAGCAAACAGTTGTTAAGTTGAGGACTATCTGTAGCTGGGTTTACTAACCCAGTTACTGTTTCATGGAAATTGTGGACACAATATGAGTCCTTTAGGGCAGTGTTTCTCAACCATGGAAGCTTGAAGATGGGTGGACTTCAACTCCCAGAATCCCCCAGCCAGCGCTGCTGGCTGGAGGATTCTGGGAGTTGAAGTCCACCCATCTTCAAGCTACCAAGGTTGAGAAACACTGTACTAGGGTAAGATATCTTCCTTTGTTAGTGTAAGTGTGTGAAGCGCTAAGAATGGCCATCGTAAGTGCCTGCTAGAAGAGCTGCAGTTTCAAGCGTTAACCTCCAGAGGGCAGGATTTGCACACTACAGTCAACTGGCAACAAAGCTGTTGTGTGCATTTCAAAAAAGTTTCATTCTCATCGATGGCTGAGGATGATGGAACATCAAGTGGAGAGCAGTAAAGAAAGCCGAAAAAAGACCAAGCTCCAAGTTGCAGGAGAAATGCCAAGATGATCCAGATATGAAGAAGTTCCAGGAACCTCAACAACTTCTCGTGTTTTAATTCAGCCACATCTATATGCATTCTGCGCAAGTGAACAGAACATATTCTCGCTGGAATTGGAAGCAACCCAATCCATCTTTAATTTTTTTTAAAAAAATTATTTTCTGTTTCAGAACAATCTCTCTGGAATCAAGTATCTTGCATAACTCCCATCTTTCCCTCTGCCCCCCAAAAGTGGAAAACGGGGGAAAAAAAAGTCCACTTTTTTCAATGTTTTTTTTCCCAAATTCAAAGTTTTCCTTCCAGGCATCAATCCGTAGGTTGTAAAAAGCAGTTTTACTGATAGTCCTCGACTTACAACAGTTCGTTTAGTGACCATTTGAAGTTTCAAGAGCACTGGCAAACGTGACTTTGGACCGTTTTTCAAACTTGTGCCTGTTGTAGCCCCGCCCCCTCCATCATCACATGATCAAAATTCAGACACTTGGGCAACTGGCCTGTAGTTATGACGTGTCATGTGATCCCCTTTTGTGACCTTTTGATAATCAAAGTCAATGGGGAAGCCAGATTCACTTAACAACCTTCTTACTAACTTAACAGCTGCAGTGATTCAATTAACAACAAAGCAAGAAAGGTAATAAAATGGGGCAAAACTCAATTGTCTTGCTTAGCAAGGGAAATTTTGGGCTCAATTGTGGTCGTAAGTCTGAGGAGTGCTCGTATGCTAGTGCTATGATGGCTGGGAATAATGGGGGATGTAGTCTCAAATATCTGGAGGGCACTGGGTTGCTCTATATTTTTCATAGATGACATGAACCTTTATAAAACTTGTGCTGACTCTGGACTAGGTATAATCTTTGTTTTCCTCAAATGCTTGGACTTTCCTCCCAATTTTTTTTAGAGCATTGCTGGGACTAAAGTTTCTGTTATCACCAGTTTTACACTTTGTCCCTTGATAGTATCCCTGACGTGATAGCTGTTCTGGGCCCTGTTTATGGGAAACACATCCTTGTTCCCTTTTCTTTTTATTTATATATTTTATTTATATATTTTTCTACAGCATACATTAGTGCTTAGTAAACAGTGTAATATCTGGGTCAATTTACATCATCATCATCATCATCATCATCATCTAATGGTAAAATATTATTTGTTTATACATTATTAATTTGCTAAATTAGTTCACTGGTCATTAGGTAAAAAATATGACTTTCCTGTATCCAGAAAGTCACCGGAACATAAAGTGGAAAAAGTTATAGAAAATGAGAAGGTGAAGATCTTGTGGGACTTTCGAATACAGACTGATCGTCACTTGGATATCACAGTTGTCGAAAACCGAAATGTACAATTTATTGACATGTACAATTTATTGACATCGCGGTACCAGGAGATGCCAGAGTCGAAGAAAAAGAACTGGGAAAAAATCACGAAATATTGCGACCTGGCCATCGAAACTACACGGCTATGGATGAAACCTGTAACTGTGATACCCATTGTCATCGGGGCACTTGGTACCATGTCCAAGAATTTTATAAGATACATCAACAAATTGCAGCTTCCTGCAATAACACCAGCGGAACTGCAAAAAACTGCGCTACTTGGAACATCGTACATCTTAAGAAGGTACTTGGTTGATACCTAGGACGCTGGCAGCAACCCGTATCAACCATTAGCACCAGTCCATGGTATTTGTGATGCATTTTTGAATGTTCAGTTGACTGAGTTTCATGTTTAAGGAATAAAGTAAATAATAATAATAATAATGATGATGATGATGATGATGATGATGATGATAATGGTACAATATTATTTGCTTATACATTATTAGTCATCTTTCAGCTTCCAACTTCCACCTTGTTCCCTTCTGTGATGTTTCGTCAGAAGGTCGCAAAAGCAGATCACACGAACCCAGGACTCTGCAGCCGTCATAAATACAAATCAATTGCCAAGCCGGTGAATTTTGATCACGTCAAAATGGGGATGCTGCAAGGGTCGTAAGTGTGAAAAATGAGTCGCATTTTTCGGTGCCGTTGTAACTTCAAATTGTCACTAAACGAACGGTTGTAAGTCCAGGACTACCTGTGCTTAAAACTCTTTTTTAGATGTCAAAGGGGGAGAAACATCCTGTACCCCAGCCTGTCCCGTCCCTTCTTCCCAGTGAAGACTGAAGTTTCCCAAGGAAAGTGATAAAAGTCAGGTAAACACAGGGGAATCAAGACAGGATCAGACATGTTTTGATTGGCAGCCCAGCCAGGCTCACGTGTGAGAAGCTGCTTTTTCCCACAGGGCAGACAGTGAGATTGTGCTGTGTTTGTGCAACTTGTGCAATTTGCCAAGGGTGGTCTCTCCATGTCAAAGTTGGGAAGATGTTTTCCCACCACTTTATTTTTATCACAAGTCTCACAGGTGATCGTTCTGCAGAAGCTAAGCCGAGGGCAAAAGATGTGATCCACACCAGGGGTCCCCAACCTTTCGGACCTCAGGGACCACTAAATTCATAATTTTAAATCCTGCGAACCACTAATACGATCTGCCTAACGACCGGCTGGGTGGACGTGGCTAGGTGGGGTGGGCGTGGCCAACTCGATGTCGCTCACGTCGAGGGGCGCCTTGTTGGCCTCTACTCGCCTCTCCCCTCCCAGCCACTCCTCGCCTCCCTGCCCGGGCTCCTTAGGGTCCCAACAGGAAGCAGTTGTTGGAGCTAAGCAGCCACCATGAGAAAGAGTTGGCAAAACAGCTCAGTTCAAATTGGATCTGACCGAGAAGGAGGCTCAGCAGAAGCACCTCACTCAGGACTACGAGCATGGGCTTTCCAAGTAGAGGGAAGACCTGTGGAAGTGCAAGGCTAGGTACCGGCACCTGGAGGCTCAGCGGGTTGAGATGGTCAGCCAGTTCCAGGCCATGAGGCAGTCCCACTGGAACAAGGCCCTCCGACTCTTTGCTACCAGTGGCGCTTCCCTCCAGCCTTCACTCAAAGTCCTGCACCAGGAGGCTGTGCAGACCCCAAGTCGGAATTTCTGTCCCCCTCCGACCCGCACAAAAAGACCCCGAAGGGGGAGACTCTCTGCAGCAACACAAGCGTTCATTGCACGTATCCGGCCCAGGGGCCGTAGTTTGAGGACCCCTGATTTAGTGCAATATAAAAAATGCAAATAATTTTTCTGCGGACCACCAAAATTTTCTCACGGACCATCAGTGGTCCACGGACCACCAGTTGGTGACCGCTGATCCCATGCCATCCATGGAGGTCCCCCCATTTGAAATGGGGGGAAAAGCTTTTCATTATAGCCCACTTGCATTATTTCCATCCTTGCTTTGAAGTTGATTGATTCTAACAACCTTCTTTTTTTAAAAAAACAAAACAAAACTGTGTATTTATACATTTTCATTTTACATACATAGGTGCTTAGTGAACAGTGTATTGTCTGGATCATTTTGCTTATATAATAATAGTTTTCCCCGCTCCTAATTTCTACCTCTATTATCCTCACAACCTTCTAAACAGGTTAGACATCCAAAAATTATGGGCTATAAACATGCCCACAACAACTTCAAACTTGGACGTTAGCTGCGACCAAGAAGGAATGTCAATAGAAGAGAATATTTGCAGCTCAGGGTTGAATGAAAATGTTTCATTCTCACCTAAGAAGCTTCTTCAGTTCTGACTGAAGTGTGGGGAATGGAAAGATTTATAGTCTTTGCAGTCATCTAGTTATTATAGCTTTATGTTCAATGAGAAATAATGCACCGAAGACAAATTCTTTATGTGTCCAATCACACTTGGCCAGTAAAGAATTCTGTTCTGTTCTGTTCTGCTCTATTATTCTATTATTCTACTATTCTACTATTCTATTCTATTATTCTATTTTATTATTCTATTCTATTATTCTGTTCTGTTCTGTTCTGTTCTGTTCTGTTCTGCTCTGCTCTGCTCTACTCTACTCTACTCTACTCTACTCTACTCTACTCTACTCTACTCTACTCTACTCTACTCTACTCTACTCTACCCTACCCTATTCTCACTCTGTAGGTTGATCTTAGTTCTCTGAGGCCATTTGGGGATTTATCTGTACCTTCATGGTCCTCTGAATCGGTGTGCAAATGGGTGTGGAACCTTCTTGGGATTGGTGAAAGGGCACATGGTTCTATTCTCTACCATTCAGTCAAAACTAAAGAAGCTTCTTGGATGCAAAGCAAAATATTTTCAAGGGGCAAAAAAAAACCCCCAAGAAAGTCCAGTTGCTTTTTGAAAAAAAGCACTTTTGGGACCACCATGACCCTGGATGATTGAAAATCTCCAGAGACATGAAACTGAAAGTGATTCATCTCAGAAAGTGACTACGGGGGAAGGAAAGTGTAAAAGGAGAAGTCCTTTGAGCTGAGTTCAACTCCTAGGGACTTTACATATTTATTTAGGGAGCTTCCCTAGAAATAAGGAAGAATAGGGTGTTTTTGCTGGGATTCTTGGTGATTTCCCATCTAAGTCCCATCAAATGTTTCTAGATTGGCCAACGTCGGTTAATGCTGTCCTACATCCAGGCCTGATCCTTCAGCACCGCTTCTGCTCCTCTAGCCTTCTATGCCCATGGCCATTAGTTGAGAAAATAATCAGGAGAACCTCCATGGCCAATATCTGCTCCTTGGAGAATGCAGCAGAAGATACTTTGGCCCTCAATGAACTTCATAGGGTGAGGTGATAGCATATTCCAGCTCTTTGGGGGTTTCATATTAGCAAGAGCTTCATAAATATTCAAATATGTGTAGTGTTTCCTTACCTTGGCGATTTCTAGGTATAAGGACTTCAACTCCCAGAATTCCACTGCCAGCATGGGCACTGATAAAATTCTGGCAGTTGAAATTCATACCCCTGGAAGTCTTCTCCAACCCTTCACAAGAGCCAAAGCACTTGGCTCCACCAGTTAGCTTGGGGCTCCAAAAGAAATGTTTCATATGGGGGGGACAGTTGATAGATTAATATCAGATCCCACCTGCCCCCCACTACTCGTCCTGCTCCCTCCTGCCCTATCTTTTAGCTATCCCACTTCTTGTTTTTATATTTTTATATATACAGTTTTATCTTTTTTAATCACCCAGAGTTACCTGGTGGTAAGATGGGCAGACAATAAATTTGATAAATAAATAAGTTAGATAGATAGAGGATAGATAGATGATAGATATAGATAGATGATAAATGATAGATAGATAGATAGATAGATAGATAGATAGATAGATAGATAGATAGAGATAGATAGATAGATAGATAGATAGAGATAGAGATAGATAGATAGAAATAGATAGATGATAGATAAATAAATAGATAGATGATAGATATAGATAATAAATGACAGATATAGATAGATTATAAATGACAGATACAGGTATAGATGTTATAGATAGATAGATAGATAGATAGATAGATAGATAGATAGATAGATAGATAGATATAGATAGATGATAAATGATAGATAGATAGATAGATAAATAGATAGATAGATAGAGATAGAGATAGAGATAGAGATAGATAGAGATAGATAGATGATAGATAAATAAATAGATAGATGATATAGATAATAAATGACAGATATAGATAGATTATAAACGACAGATACAGGTATAGATAGATAGATAGATAGATAGATAGATAGATAGATAGATAGATAGCCAAGATTTAGA
>NW_027256889.1:6242714-6327714 GCF_029215685.1 Pituophis catenifer annectens
ATGACAACAAACAGAATCAGTTAAGATTTGCAGGGTGGAGTCAGTTTTCCTGCCATCTCCTTACCTGCCTCCACAGGTATTTATTATATGGTAGCCTAAATAGCCATTTCCTCTATTATTAAGGTACAGGTAATATATAATTATTAAGTAGAAAGGATTTGTGGGAGAGAGAAGCCACTTAAATGGAGAAACAGGCATGAGGGAGTTCATTCTTCCTGCAAACGTAACTACAGGTAGTTCTCAACTTACAAACATTCGTTTACCAACCAAAGCCACAATGGCTCTGAAAACAGCGACTTATGACTGGTCCTTGCACTTACAGCTGTCCCAGCATCCCTCCACAATCATGTAATTCGGGCACTTGGCAACGGTCATGTATTTACGACAGTTGTAGTATCCCGCGATCCCCTTTTGTGACCTTCCCAGTCGGTTTCCACCAAATCAAGTCAACGGGGGAAGCCAAATTCGCTCAATGACTACATGATCCACTTAACGACTCCAGTCCTGCTGGCTGGGGAATTCTGGGAGTTGACGTTCAGCTTTCAAGAAGAGATCGGACTGCCATCTCTCCGAAATGGTGTAGTAGCGTTTCCTGCTTGGGCAGGGGGCTGGACTAGATGACCTACAAGGTCCCTTCTGACACTGTTAATCTGTTACCCTCTTAAAGTCAGCAAGTTTGAAAAACCCTTTAGAGATTTAAGTGCTGGCAGGTCTGACCAACACAGCTTTCAAAGTTTTTTTTTTTAATAAAAAGTTTTTTATTAATAATGGTGGCTCAGCAGACTGATAGCATTGTGATTAACACCAGCTGTCTGCAATTACTTTAAGTTCGAATCTCCCCAGGCTCAAGGTTGACTCAGCCTTCCATCCTTTCTAAGGTAGATAAATTGAGGACCCAGTTTGTGGGGGCAATAAGCTGACTTTGTATAAATATACAAAAGTATGAAGGCTATTGCTTAACGCATTGTAAGCCGCCCTGAGTCTCCGGAGAAGGGCAGCATATAAATCAAATTAAAAAAAAAATTAAATTAAATTAAATTAAAAATTAAAAACATTGGGCAAAGATATGACGTCACTGGTCCCAAGTATCTTCCATACTTTAAACTAATACATAATATACTAATGATAATATACTAATATATTCCTTAAACCTTATATGTTATTTAAACATAATATAATAATAATAATAATTTATACCTTATTTCTATACAATTATACATATCTACATATATATATATATGTACCTATCCATACAATTCACATACACATTTATCTATAATAATGTATATATTTCTAGTCTAACACTACACATTTGTCTCGGCTCTCCTCCTTTTATCTAACCATTTGTAGAATTTTGTCCAGATTTTATAGTACAATGTTTCGCTTTTATCCTCGAGTTCCAAGGTGAGTCTATCCATTTCTGCGCAGTTGAAAATTTTTAGTAGTATTTCCTCTTCAGCTGGGGTATCTTTCTCTTTCCACTTCTGAGCAAAAGCTATCCGTGCCGCTGTAAGTATATGCAGTAGTAGATAATTTACGTCTTTCTTGTATTTACCCTCTGTCATTCCCAAGAGGAAACATTCCGGTTTGACTTCTATATTTATTAACAAAATTTCTTCCAAACAACTCTTTATTACGGCTTTCGAAGTTTTGATCCATCGGTGGCGGGCAACTTTTTAACCGAATAACCAAGTTGGAAGGGACCCGGGAGGTCTTCTAATCCAACCCCCTGCTTGAGTTGGAGACCATTCCAGATGAGCGGTGGTCCAATCTCTCTCTTCCTAACTGCTGATGTAAAATTTCCAGCAATGCAGCAGCAGAGCCCAGAATGCAGAATGCTGGGAGTTGTAGTTCAGCATCCTCCTCCAGAAACCTCTACTTTCCCCTTGTCTAGCTCCTTGACATACAATGTCAGAAGTATTTGAACTTGTCTGCCAAAAAAAAAAAAAAAAAAAAAAAGCAACCTTTGCCCCCAGTTCTCTCCCTGCTTGTCATCTGCAGCTGAATTTCCACGCCTGGCTTAAGTTGTCATTTAAGAAGTCACTTTTTCCTCTCCGTCGCAGGGCAGAGCCCCACCCCCACCCCATCCACATCCCCCAAAAGCATAGCTGGGATTTTCCTAGTCTTCTTCCTCCCCATCCAATTCAGAGCAAAACTCTCCAGGGTAGCTAGTTCTCTCTCTCTACCCCTCACCCCCAACAACCCCCTTCCAGCGAGCCCTGTGATGTCACCGGTTTTGTTTTTTCCAAAGCAGGGTTGTAAAACTTGTTTGAAAACCAGGAAGCCGAGCGCGGCAGGCAGCTCCTGCAGGCTGACACTGCAGGCTGAAGCAGTGGTAGAAGCCCAGGCGTTCCACTCCTGAGCAGGAAGGAGGAAGGCAGGCACCCGAAAAGAGGACGGCTGGCCTCTCGGTGGCTTTGCAAATTGCAAGAAACCCCCCTACCAGGTGAGTGACAGCTGTCTATCACTTTGGGATAAGACCCCCCCTTACCCACCCCCAATTAGAAAAGGTGATGGTGAGAAAAGCCAGGGCACGCAGGTAAGGAGGGTGGGTGGGGGGGAAGAGGAAACGTGGGTGCGGAGGGTAGAGGAGAAAGACTGAAGGGCAGTCCGGGGAAAATAGACCCCCCCCCTTTACCCATTCACCCGCCACTTTGTTGAGGGGAAGAACATCTGATTGGATTAGAAGTGAGCAACTGGATCCAGGGAGAGAAAGAGAAAGTAACAGCAAACTTTCTCCTTGGTTGAGAGTGAATGCATGCACACTGCACATGATGATCGTCGTAGCCAAAAGACTAAAAAGTATATCTCCTTCACCATCCAGATTCAGCCTAGGTGCTGCTTATAGAAGTACTTAAAAGCAAGGACAAATAGGCTGAAAAAAACAGCTTCTATCCCAGAGCAGTAACTGTATATTGAATTCTACTGTATATAGTGCAAGATTAATGCAATATTGCGGGGGTTTTCAGTTCAGTGGTGTACGTAGAATGGGAAGGATGTGTGTTTTTGTTTTATTTTTATAGGCTTTTTTAAAAATGTATGATGTATGCTGAAGATGTATGCTGAAAATTCAGCCTAGGTGCTGCACTTAAAAGCAAGGACAAATAGGCTGAAAAAAACAGCTTCTATCCCAGAGCAGTAACTGTATATTGAATTCTACTGTATATAGTGCAAGATTAATGCAATATTGCGGGGGTTTTCAGTTCAGTGGTGTACGTAGAATGGGAAGGATGTGTGTTTTTGTTTTATTTTTATAGGCTTTTTAAAAAATGTATGATGTATGCTGAAGATGGCATTTCATTTCGTGCAATGGCAATAAAGTAAAGTAACTGACCTCATGTTGTAGTTTTGAACAGAAGATCCTCCGTCCCGCTCTGATGGGCCAATATCCGACAGAGCAATCCTGCGTCACTACGATTCATTTAACTTTTAGATAGTACCATTATGCTGATATTAATAGACACCTTCTTCAACTCGGTTGTAATTTTAGACCTCATAACTTGATGTAATTTTAGGGTTTACATCATCACTTAATAAGGGCCGTAACCTGGATTTCACATAGGAGAGGCGAGTTATTTTACCGATGTATTTTAACCCGGTCTTAAATTTTATTCGTTTTATGATCTTTTCCTGGTCTTGGAGGGCAGTAAATTGGATTGAACTGATTGAATGAACACTCTGCTCTACTCAGAAAAAAATATCTGCAGTATCACACCGAGGAATGGGGGGAGATCTGGTGTTGGATGTTTCTGGAAGGCCAGGCATGGAGAACCTGGGAAGGGTCAGAGATAATGACCTTACGGATTCCTGGCAAATGGGGCAGATTGGCTGGCCGGTTCATCCCCTGGGAAACACAGGCAGAATGGAGTAGTTGGTGGGTCTCCAAATAAGGTTACTGCCTTCCCAGAAAGTTGGATTCCTTCATGCGTAGCAGTTTTCAAAGTCCGAAGCAAGCCGTACAAAAGATGGATTTGTTTTTTCTGGAGTTTGAAATGGGGATTGTGAAGCCGAATGAAGCCATTAGAGAAGATGAAAATGGTGGTGGGGTCTGGAAAGCTCCGGAAAAGGAATCGAAAGGGATTCACACACAGAAGGGTTAAAAAAAAAAAAAAAGAGCGTCTCCCGTGCTTGAAAACTTGTGCAAGTTGTGACAAGGATTGGCTGTCAGTTAGGGGTTCTTCTGAGCAACGTTGACTTTTCCCAGGAAAATTTTGCATTCGGCTCTGGGCTGGTCATAGGATGTGAAGGCAGAAAGGTGGTTGAAAAGGTAAAAAAATAAATAAAACCAAGAGTTCTGGCAGGGAGGAGAAGTCGTGTTGGAGCCCAGCCAGTAGGAAATCTGCCTTGATGGGTTGTACCAAGACACTGCCATCATATTTTTTAATGTGATATGTATATAGGTTTCTCCCTTGCTCAACCGGCTTGAAAATAGCCGAGCAAAGCAGTTTATCCCAGCGTGGCCTGTTTGGGGTGCCACAAGGATCTAAATCAGATGCTAAGTTTCTGGAGCAGAGACAAATCTCTTGCTTAAAGGGGATTTTTGACGTCAGTCTGGTAATGCTCTTGCCACAGAAAACGGGCTGCAGTTGCTTTCTGGCCCTGTCCTTGAGACTCAGGGAAATTTATAGGCTGTTGTTTATCCTTAAAGCAACCCACGAGATGCAGCGAGGCTAAACAAACAGCCGCTTGTCCAAGGTCTTTATGAAGAGAGTCAGATTAACAGAGTTCGAAGGGACCTTATAGGTCCGTGATGGCGAACCTATGGCACGCGTGCCACAGGTGGCATGCAGAGCCATATCTGTGGGCACACGAAAGTTGCCCTAGCTCAGCTCCAGCGTGCACACGCGCAAAGGCCAGCTGATTTTTGGGCCTTTCAGGACCACTGGAAGTCAGGAAACGGGCCGTTTCCAGCCTCTGGAGGCATGGGGAAGGGCATTTCGCCCTCCCCAGGCTCCAGGAAAGCCTCTGGAGCCTGGGGAGGGCGAAAAAACGGGCCTACCGGGCCCACTGGTAACCTTTTTGCCATTGGGTGCCAAAAGCGGGGGGAGTGCGAAGGGGGTTACGCGCTCATGCGTGGGACGGCATTGAATTATGGGTGTGGGCACGCTCACACACAACCTCCCCGTTCTCCCCCCGCTTTTGGCACACGACGGCAAAAAGGTTAGCCATCACTGTTATAGGTCATCTAGTCCAACTCACCCGCTCAAGCAGGAGGCCCTATACCAGTGATGGCTAACCTTTTTACTATTGGTGTAAACTATCGGTGCCCACACCCATATTATGGGTGTGGGCACATACGCGCGCAACTAGCCCGCACTGGTTGCGCGCGTATGTGCCCACACCCATAATTCTATGCACCCTGACCCCCATGCATGTGTGCGTGACCCCCCATGTTCCCCCCGCTTTTGGCATGTGATCGCACGTTGGGCCCAGTAGGCCCGTTTTTTTGCCCTCCCCAGGCTCCAGAGGCTTTCTAGGAGCCTGGGGAGGGCAAAAACAGCCTTCCCCATCTCCCCGGAGGCCCTCCGTAGCCCGGAAACAGCCTGTTTGCCGATTTCCGTTGGGCCCAGAAGGCTCAAAAATCAGCTGGCCAGCGCACGCAAGCATGCTGGAGCTGAGCTAGGGCAACGCTTGTGTGCCCACCAATATGGCTCTGCGTGCCACCTGTGGCGCGTGTGCCATAGGTTCGCCATCACGGCCCTATACCATTTCTGACAAATGGCAGTTCAATCTCTCCTTGAAAGTCTGAAGTGATGAAGCTCCTACAACTTCCATTGGTTGATTGTTCCCACTGTCAGAAAGTTCCTTCTCATTTCTAGGTTGAATCTCTCCTTGGACAGTTTCCATCCATTATTCCTTGTCTGGCCTTCAGGTGCTTTGGAAAATAGCTTGACCTCCCTCCTCTCTGTGGCAGCCCCTCAAATATTGGAAGATGCTATCATGTCTCCCTTAGTCCTTCTCTTCACTAGACTACCCATGCCCAGTTCATGTAACTGTTCTTCACATGTTTTAGTCTCCAGTCTCCTAATCATCTTGGTTGCTCTTCTCTGCACTCTTTCTAGAGTCTCGACATCTTTTTTATAGTGTGGTGACCAAAACTGGATGCAGTACTCTAGGTGTGGTCTTACTAGGGCTTTATCGAGTGGTATTAGTACCTCCCTTGATTTTGATTGTATCCCACTGTTAATGCAATTTAGGATTGCACTGGCTTTTTTGGCTGCCGCTGCACATTGTTAACTCATATTTAGCCGATTGTCCACTAAAACTCCAAGATCCCTCTCACAGTCACTGCTATTAAGCCTGGTTTCCCCCAGTTTATATGTGTGCTTTTGGTTTTTCTTACCGAAGTGTAAGACTTTACTTTTCTCTACATTGAATTTCATTTTGTTAGATAGGGCCCAGTGTTCAAGTCTGTCAAATCTTGGGCCAAATCAGAGATGCGAATCTTGCTCTCCACGTATAAAACTGGAGGTTTTATTTGAGATTCTACTGAGGCTTTATTTGGGATTTTATGTAGATGGGGATGCCATGTTTGGCTGATAAATCAGTTACACACAAACACACACACACAAACACACCAAGTGCCTCTGAATAAATTGTGCAGCAGATTTGACACATTTAATGAATGAGGGAGGAACTTTTGGTTTGTGCCATAGTGGTTGTCTAGCTTTCATTAGAACTTTTTATGAAGAAGATGGAGGATTGTCTCACAAGGTGATTTTCTGTCTGGTTCAACATTGAGCTACAGTAGCGTTTTTTTAACCTTGGCAATTTTAAAATGGGTGACTTCAACTCCCAGAATTCTCTAGCCAGTATGGAGCATGCTGGCTGGGGAATTCTGGGTGCTGAAGTCCACCCATCTTAAAGTGGCCAAGGTTGAAAAATAATCATTTAAACCAGGGGTCTCCAACCTTGGCCACTTTAAGATTTGTGGACTTCAACTCCCAGAGTTACTCAGCCAGCTTTGCTTTGAAAGTGATAACTATGACTAATGCTACCATGTTTCCCCGAAAATAAGACCCTGTCTTATATTTTTTTGAACCCCGAAATAAGCGCTTGGCCTTATTTTCGGGGAGGTCTTATTATTTTGGGGTGCGTGGAGCAAGATGGGGCTCTTCTTGCCGTCTTACCTGATTTCCAGCTCTGCATTTAAATATTTTCGGGGAGGGCTTATTTTCGGCGGGAGGCTTATTTTACCGCATACGCTCAAAAGCTCGATTGGGCTTATGTCTTATTTTCGGGGAAACAGGGTATTAGTTTTATTTGTATTAGAATGTTTGACACCCAGATGCCACACTGTTCACGGATTGATATGTTTGTAAAAAAATAAAATAATAATTTAGAAAAACTAATAATAATAATAATAATAATAATAATAATAATAATAATAATAATCAGCAAGAAAAAATCACAAAGTACCGGGACCTACAAATTGAAGTTGAGCGACTGTGGAAAAAGAAATCGTGTGTTGTCCCGATTGTAATTGGAGCCCTTGGAGCAATACCCAAAGGGCTACCCCGCTATTTGGAAATTCTAAATTTGCCGGACTTGAACATTTTGACTCTACAAAAAACCACCTTACTTGGAACAGCTTACATCCTCCGACGATACCTTAACAGTTCCTAGGTCCTTGGTTAGGACTCGAGCTGCTGAGCTATTAACCAGCCTCAAAGGCTGTGAATCTCACTAAAGATTAACCAATAAATAATAATAATAATAATAATAATAATAATAATAATAATAATAATAATAATAATAATAATAATATTTTAAAAAGCAGTTTACAGAATCAAGGTTGAGGAACAGGAATCTAGAGGTTTGAAATTCTTCCATTTCTGTTTCCAGATCTTTAGATGACAATTGCTTATATGTGTAGAGGTGTTTCCTTTCTCTTTCAACACGAGAATATTTGCTGTTACAAACACCCGCCTCAGAACAATTCCTTTACATATATAAGCCACACGGATTTAATGACTGAGGAATCCCTGAAAGAAAGCTATATGATTACTATCTCTGGATTTATTTAATTAGGCAACATTCCTGGTGAGGACGGCATGGATTTTATTCACTCTTGATTAGATTCTTGGGCAAGGAATTATAAATTATAAGGTGGGGCTGTGGGCTTTGATCTTCCTAAAACAAGTTAAAAGTTGTTTGAGATTTCAGTGGAGAGCAAATGGACCGCATTCCTAGTGTGGTGCAGTACACAAATGTCTTAATTGTTAAGGTGGGCCTTAACAGTCCTGCAAGGTGATTTCCTGGGCTAAATTAAGCAAATGCAGAAAAAGGAACAGGTAGCCAGGCTGCCAAATATTTAATTAACTCCTGCTCCTTAGCAGCGGCTAAAACTGTTGAGGTGTGTGAGTCAAATGATGGTGTTGGTCATCTTGTAATAGAGCAGTGTTTTTCAACCTTGGAAGCTTGAAGATGGATGGACTTCAACTCCCAGAATCCCCCAGCCAGCGCTGCTGGCTGGGGGATTCTGGGAGTTGAAGTCCATCCATCTTCAAGCTACCAAGGTTGAGAAACACTGTAATAGAGAGTTGCATTAATCAGCTACCACAGAAATTTAGGGACCAACCACCGGCCTTTTATCCCTGCTAAGGTTGGTTACCATACCTAACGTGGTTGAAGACATAACTGGTTTTGTTTTTTTAATTTATTCTGCTGTGGGCGAATGTATGTATCTTTCTTCCTGCTTATAAAAATATTTAATTAAAGGTCAAGTAGCTAATGATGAAGTAAAACAGACACCAGCGAAAGGGAAAGGAATCTGTAAATACATGTAAAATAAGTCTCACCCTGAAGCAAAGGTTGAAGTGAAAATATGATTATTTTTTGTCACAATTGTTCAGTGAATCACTGCAGTTGTTAAATTAGTAACCTGATTGTTATGTGAATCTGACTTCTCCATTGACTCTTCTTGACAGAAGGTCGCAAAAAGGGAATCATATGATCTTGGGATATTGCAATGGTCATAAATATGAACTTGTTGCCATACATCTGAATTTTGAACCCCGGGAACACGTGGATGCTGCAAAAGTCGTAACTGTGAAAAACGGTCATAAGTCACCCTTTTCCGTGCCCTTGTAATTTTGAATGGTCACTAAATGAACTGTCGTAAGTCGAGGGCTACATGTATTGTTTAGGAAGAGAAAGAAAGAAAAAGGAAAAAAAAGAAGGAAGGAAGGAAGGATAGGGAGGGAAGGAGGGAGGAAGGAAGGAGAGAGAGAAAACAGAGAAAAAGAGAAAGAAAAAGAAGGAAAGAAAGAAAGAAAGGAGGGAGGGAGGGGAAGAGGGGAAATAAAGAATGGAAGGAAAGAAGAAGGGAGAAAAGAACAGAAGGGAGGGAGAGAGGGAGGGAGGCAGGGAGGGAGGGAAGGAAGGAAGGAAAGAAAGATAGGGAGGGGGGAGGGAGGGAAGGAGGGAAGGAAGGAGAGAGAGAAAAAGAAAGAAAAAGAAGGAAAGAAAGAAAGGAGGGAGGGAGGGAAAGAGGGGAAAGAAGGAATGGAAAGAAAGAAGGAGGGAGGGAGAAAGAAGAGGAGAAGGGAAGGAGAGGGAAGGAGGGAAGGAAGGAGAGAGAAAAGAGAGAGAAAAAGAAAGAAAAAAGGAAAGAAAGAAAGGAGGGAGGGAGGGGAAGAGGGGAAATAAAGAATGGAAGGAAAGAAGAAGGGAGAAAAGAACAGAAGGGAGGGAGAGAGGGAGGCAGGGAGGGAGGGAAGGAAGGAAGGAAAGATAGGGAGGGGGAGGGAGGGAAGGAGGGAAGGAAGGAGAGAGAGAAAAGAGAGAAAAAGAAAGAAAAAGAAGGAAGGAAAGAAAGGAGGGAGGGAGGGGAAGAGGGGAAATAAGGAATGGAAGGAAAGAAGGAGGGAGGGAGAAAGAAGAGGAGAAGGGAGGGAGAGAGGGAAGCAGGGAAGGAAGGAAAGATAGGGAGGGAGGGCGGAAGGAAGGAAGGAAGGAAGGCAAAAGCATTCTAATAGTCTCTTTTTCTTTTTTTCCCTCCATCTCTCTCTTCCCTTTAACCTCTAATGGCTACTTGAATATTTCAGATTATGCTTTGGACTTCTGTGTGATCATTGCTCATTTATATTGGGTCCGTTTTAATTATATTTTAAAGTAGTTTCTCTTTATTCTTCCAAACCTCTATTCTTAAACGGCTCAGCTTACATGTCTGTGGGACATGCTGTATATAAGGCAACCGATCCTGCTTGAATTTAATTAGGCTTCGGCAGTCAACTTTTCCATTGCTGCGTCCTCTGTACTCCAATTACAGTTGCCCAGTCTTGTATTGCCAGCAAGGTTGAGGTGTGTGTGTGGGTGTTTGTGTGTTTGTGTGTATCTTAATGACTTTATGCTCTCTTGGATGGCCTGATTGCTCTAAACACGCCTTTAAAGAGAAAAGGAAGAAAGAAAAACCCCCGAGAATAACTTTCTGGAGATATCAGCCACCAGCTTCCCCTGTCACCTCCCTTTGGTTTCTTCACAGAAAGGAGCTGAGACCTTTGGCAGGTATGCATTATTCATAGGCCACTCGGTTCTTCCTGACAACACTTTTATCAGTGGGTAGAAATAAAAGTGAGTCGCAGAGTACTAACTCAGTGTTTTGCAAACTTGGAAACTGTAAGACCTGTGGACTTCAACTCCCAGAATTCTCCAACCATCCTCATGACTCCAGCCAGCGTGCTGATGGAGAAATTCTGGGAGTTGGAGTCCCAACTTGAAGCCAAACTTGCAAAGCATTGATCTAATTCCAACCCAGGGGTCCCCAACCTTTCGGACCTCGGGGACCACTAAATTCATAATTTTAAATCCCACGGACCACTAATATGATCTGCCTAATGACTGGCTGGGTGGGCGTGGCCAGGTGGTCATGTGACTGGGTGGGCATGGCCAACTTGATGGCCAACTCAATGTCGCTCACGTCGAGGGGCGTCTTGCTGGCCTCTACTCCCCCCTCCCCTCCCAGCCACTCCTCGCCTCCCTGCCCGGGCTCCTTAGGGCCCCAACAGGAAGCAGTTGTTGGAGCTAAGCAACCACCATGAGAAAGAGTTGGCAAAACAGCTCAGTTCAAATTGGATCTGACCGAGAAGGAGGCTCAGCAGAAGCACCTCACTGAGGACTACGAGCATAGGCTTTCCAAGCAGAGGGAAGACCTGCGGGAGTGCAAGGCCAGGTACCGGCGCCTGGAGGCTCAGAGGGCTGAGATGGTCAGCCAGTTCCAGGCCATGAGGCAGTCCCAATGGAACGAGGCCCTTTGGCTCTTCGCCACCAGCGGCACTTCCCTCCAGCCTTTGCCCAAAGCCCTGCACCAGGAGGCTGAAACAGACCCCAAGTCGGAATTGTTGCCCCCCTCCAACCCGCACAAAAAGACCCCAAAGGGGGAGACTCTCTGCAACAACACAAACGTTCATTGCACGTATCCAGCCCAGAGGCCATAGTTTGAGGACGCCTGATTTAGTGCAATATTAAAAAAATGCAAATATTTTTTCTAAGGACCACCAAAATTTTCTCACGGATTACCAGTGGTCCATGGACCACCAGTTAGTGACCGCTGATCTAACCCGTCTTAAAACCTGTTTAGGAAGTCAGCTGCTCCTTCATTGGTAAGCAGTCTTCTTAAAGGAACTGGGATCCGGACAATCCTTTCTATATTTAATCAATATATTTATTTACACCCACCTTGTTCCATCTTGAAACTCAAGGAGGTAGGCTGGGTGTTCTGAAAAGTTAGCCTGGTGAGTATCAGGTTCACCCACTGTGAGTGGCTTTTATTTGTAAATGCCCATCTATGCATTTACATCCCTTGTGCAAATCATATGCAAATCCATGTCCTGTTTGCTTATTTCAGGAGGAGCTTTTCTGATGTCTCACATTAGAAGGACTGTAGGTCTTATTTGCAAAGTAGGACATGTAATTTCTATCTTTTCCAGATAGCGTCTTCCATCTCCTGCTGCCTTGATAAAAGTGATGGAAATTCAAATATTTTTACGGCTATAAATTATGAATTCAAAAGGCAGGAGTCACACAATATAATTAATCTGGACCAATAAATCCACAGTCTAGTTCAGTGGATTTATAAGCGGTGTTCTTTTTTATACAAAGTCAGCTTATTGCGCCCACAATCCGGGTTCTCATTTTACCTACCTCGGAAGGATGGAAGGCTGAGTTAACCTTGAGCCTGGTGAGATTCGAACTTGCAGTAATTGCAGGCAGCTGGTGCTACTTAACAGCGCTTTACTCTGCTGCGCCACCAAGGCTCCTCCTCCATCCTTGAACTAAGAAGACATTTCCTGCCAGTGAGAACAATCAACCATTTGCCTTCAGAAATCATGGATGCTCCATCACTAGAGGTTTTGAAGAAGAGATTGGACAACCATCTGTCTGAAATGGTGTAGGAATTTCCTACTTGAGCAGAGGGCTGGACTACAAGACCTCCAAGGTCCCTTCCATCCAGGGGTGAAATTCAGCAGGTGCTGACAGGTTCTGGAGAACTGGTAGCGGAAATTTTGAGCAGTTCAGAGAACCGGTAGTGGAAATTTTGAGTAATTCGGAGAACTGGCAAATACCACCTCTGGCTGGCCCCAGGGTGGGGTGGGAATGGAGCTTTTGCAATATCCTTCCCCCAGGAGTGGGGAGGGAATGGGGATTTTGCAGTATCCTTCCCCTGCCATGCCCACCAAGCCACATCACGCCCACCAAGCCACGTCCACAGAACCGGTAGTGAAAAAAAATGTGAATTTCACCATTGCTTCCATCCCTGTCATTCTGTGTTCTACCTTAAAGTTGCCAAGGCTGAGAAACACTGGGGGTTAGTGAGAATTAGGTTTAGATCTGATCAACCCAACTTGCTGGTCCCTTGTGTGCACGGCCACCGAGCAGTTCTCAGAGGTGAGAGCGCACCTCCTCCTTTCTTCCATCTCTGTCTCTGGGAGGTCCCAATCCGACCTGGATGTTGCAACGTATTTGTAGTATTGGTTTTGTAATGTAGCATTAGCAACATTGCAGGAAGGAGCAGCCTCCGAGTCCCTATTGGGGTGACTGAGCTCCCTTGGAAGGTGACTACACCCTGTTTGACGGGCATTTATGACTGTGCTACTGGCACACCAGAGAAGCATGTGTCCTGGGGGGAAGAGCTGACTGTCACAACCATCAATTGTTCAGTCATAAATTAGTAGAAAAGACTGGCTTTGCACAAGACCTCAAGGCATAATACACAGTTTCAAAACAAGCCAAGTTTCAAATAGTTTATTTGTGGGTCTTGCACAATCTCTGTACAGGTGGTTCTCGATTTATGACCACAATTGAGCCCAACATTTCTGTTGCTAAGTGAGACAGTTGTTAAGTGAGACTTACTCTGTTTTACCACTTTTTTTTTTTTTTTTAATTTGATTTATATGCCGCCCTTCTCCAGAGACTCAGGGCGGCTTACAGTGCGCTAAGCAATAGCCTTCATCCTTTTTGTATATTTATACAAAGTCAGCTTATTGCCCCCACAACTGGGTCCTCAATTTACCTACCTTAGAAAGGATGGAAGGCTGAGTCAACCTTGAGCCTTGGCGAGATTCGAACCTGCAGTAAATGCAGGCAGCTGGTCTTAATAACCAGCTTAATAACAGTTTTCTTGCCACAGTTAAGGGATTGATTCACGTTAAGTTAGTCACACAGTTGTTAAATGAACCTCGCTTTCCCCATTGACGTTGCTTGTCAGAAAGTTTCAAAAAGGGATGACATGACCACCCCAGGACACTGGAACCGTCATAAATATGAGTCAGTTGCCAGGTGTCTGAATTTTGATCACATGACCACGGGGGACTGCTGAAATGGTCGTAAGTGTGAAAAATGGTCATAAGTCACTTCTTTTCAGTGCCATTGTAATTTTGAACTCACTAAATGAGTCATAGAAAACTATGCATTTGCTTTATGGTCATCTCCAAAGGGGAAGAGAAAGAAAGAAAGAAAGAAAGAAAGAAAGAAAGAAAGAAAGAAAGAAAGAAAGAAAGAAAGAAAGAAAGAAAGAAAGAAAGAAAGGAAGGATGCAAGGAAGGAAGAAAGGAAGGAAGGATGCAAGGAAGGAAGAAAGGAAGAAAGAAAGAAAGAAAGAAAGAAAGAAAGAAAGAAAGAAGAGACAGAGAGAGAGAGAGAAAGAGAAAGAGAAAGAGAAAGAGAAAGAGAAAGAGAAAGAGAAAGAGAAAGAGGGAGGAAAGGAGGGAGGAAGGAAGGAAGGAAGGAAGGAATAAACACTGCCTGCCCACCCACTTCAGACTACATCTCCTAAGTGTGCCAAGTTGTGTTTTGAACTCTGCTTTGTTGAATAAACCATAATTGTCATAATTAACACATGACCCTGATCCTTAAGCCTTGGGTTACAAAACCGTAGTAACTACCGTAGTTCATACAGCCTGCTAAGCCAAAACTGAAAGTCACCATTCTCCTCCACCGATCTTCGTGTTGGAACTCCTAATCGGGGCTCACAGCAACAGGGGTTTCCGGATAAAAAAATTAAAGGAGCACGAAGGCCTCCATTAGAAGCCCTAATCACGGATTTTTTTCCCCCGAGCTCTTCACAAGATGGCTGCCTGTTTCTGCTGCTCTCCAGGCTCTTCTCAGCCTGCTTCTTGGCATCTATGAAAAACACTGACCTTGTTATTATTTTTGTCCCACATGAAGGCATCTCAAGTGGAAAGAAACAAGCTAGGAGTGATAACAAGGGAGAAACACATGCGCTCTTCAAGTGAGGTTCATTGTCCCTCAGTAGATACTCAGAAGGAAATTTCTGGAATGTCCTAAGCTCTAACCTCATGTCTGCAGATACTAAGTGGATGCTGAATACACATGTTTTACGCTGGCTGGTGTTATAGTGCTAAGATTAAAAAAAAAAAAGTATGGTCCAGGGGACCATATCTTGTCGATCAGAAAGGTCGGCAGTTTGGCAGTTCGAATCCCTAGTATAAGTCTCCTGCATGAGCAGGGGGTTGGACTAGATGACCTCCAAGGTCCCTTCCTTCTCTTCTCTTCTCTTCTCTTCTCTTCTCTTCTCTTCTCTTCTCTTCTCTTCTCTTCTCTTCTCTTCTCTTCTCTTCTCTTCTCTTCTCCTCTACTCTACTCTACTCTACTCTACTCTACTCTACTCTACTCTACTCTACTCTATTCTAACCATAGTTGCCCACTCCAGTCATAAGGACAGGAAGTAGTATAACTGGCTTTTGGTATGATGGAAGGATTATCTTTGGGATCTATAACATCTCCTAAGAGATATTGTCCCATCAGGAGGAAATAAAAGTGATCATAAGGATTGTTGAAAGCTAGAGGAGCAATTTTGGCAGATACCTTATGGTTTTAAGGTCTTCTCTTCCCTTTGTAGCTGCCGGCACCAGCTTGCATCCTACAGCTGGAGAGATTAGCTTGGCATTTGTATTAATCTAATTAATGGTTCTGGTTTTTTTTTTTCTTTACGAGATGCTTTTGTGTTCAAAGGGTGTTTCTTGCTCTGGAGACCAGGCTTCTGAGAATGTCAGAACCAGTTTCTTGCCTGTTTATTTATGTAAGAATTTTTTTTTTAAAGTGTCCGCAGAGGTAGGGGGGAGCATGACAGATTAACACAACGCCAGCTTGTAGACTTTAACATATAAACCCCCTGAAGGTTTGGGGCCGACTGGATAATAACTAGTTTTCAACAGATCAAAACCTCCTTTCCATTCACATGAAGTCTTTCAATCGTTTCCAATTCTTTCACATGTTTCGTTTTTTCTGTTTTGCGAATTGGAATATTTGAACTCCACCTTAGGGACCTCGGCAGAAATAGCTGCAGGGCGGATAACAGCGTAATGATATAAAAATATTTATTTTTTAAAAAAATAATAATACAAAGAGCGAAAGGAATAGAAGAATAACATGCATGATTCAACTTGTAGGACATACAAACACGCACGCAGGCACGGACACACAATTTTGTAGGCTGCCTTAGAATGTTGTAATTAGCACAACGTTGGCATAGCTCAGTGTTTCTCAACCTTGGCCGCTGGACGATGTGTGGACTTCAATTCCCAGAATTCCCCAGCCAGCTGGGGAATTCTGGGAATTGAAGTCTACACATCGTCCAGCGGCCAAGATTGAGAAACACTGGCATAGCTGATCGGGAATTCTATTTAGATGGGAACATTTACAAGTAGACCTCAACTTACAACAGTTCGTTTAGTGGACTGTTCAAAGTTACAAAGGCACTGAAAAAAGGGACTTAGGACTGTTTTTCACACTTATGACCATTGCAGCAGCCCCATGGTCACATGATCAAAATTTGGACATTTGAATCATATTTATGATTGTTGCAATGTCCCCGGGTCATGTCATCCCCTTTTGCGACCTTCTAACATTCAGAGTCCATGGGGAAGCCAGATCCATTTAACAATGGTGCTACCGTGTTTTCCCGAAAATAAGACTGGGTCTTATATTAATTTTTGCTCCAAAAGACTCATTAGGGTTTATTTTCTGGTTAGGTTTTATTTTGGGGGAAATACGGTACTAAATGCATCCATCTGGCTGACAATCTTAACTGGGGCTTATTTTGGGGGGTAGGGCTTATATTACCAGCATCCTGAAAAATCATGCTAGGATTTATTTTCCAGCTGGGTCCTATTTTCGGGGAAACAGGGTACTAACTTTACAACTGCAGTGACTCACTTAACAACTCTGGCAAGAAAGGTCGTAAAACAGGACAAAACTCCCTTAACAACTCTCTTGCTTAGCAACGGAAACCTTGGACTAAATTTTGGTCATAAGTCAAGGTCTATCTATATTATTGGCTAGCAGCTGATTTGTGGACTTACTCAAAAGATTGGACTACTAGACTATAGTGGGAAACTATAGTGGGAAATCGATCGTATTCCAGATACTACTGTAACGCTCTCTACATGGGGCTCCCCTTGAGGTGCACCCAGAGGCTCCAACTGGTCCAGAATGCAGCCACGCGGGTGATTATGGGAGCCACAGGGCGCTCCCACATAACACCTCTCCTGCGCGAGCTGCACTGGCTCCCAGTGGTCTTCCGGGTGCGCTTCAAGGTGTTGGTTCTCACCTTTAAAGCGCTCCATGGAATAGGACCGGGATACCTGTGAGACCGCCTGCTGCTACCGATAACCTCCCACCGGCCAGTACGCTCGCACAGAGAGGGCCTCCTCAGGGTGCCATCGGCCAAGCAATGTCGGCTGGCGGCCCCCAGGGGGAGGGCCTTCTCTGTGGGGGCACCCAACCTGTGGAATGAGCTACCTCCTATACCTCCTGGAATACGACTGATCCCGGACCTCCACGCGTTCCGAAAGGCTTTCTGAAGACTTATGGGAATTGTAGTCAGCCAACATGCCAGCTGCTTGTTCTTAGCCTAAAGGCAATTTCTTTTGCAAGAAGGTTTGTCACGGAGACGCCGTAATTAAATAAGAAAAGGCTAGAATTAAAAGACTTCCAGCAACACCATCTTTCCCTACCTATGACCGAGATATCTACAGTATACGGATAGTCCTCAATTTATAACCGTACATTCAGTGAATATTTGAGGTTACAGTGGTACGGACAAAAGTGACTTATGACTTTTGTCCATGCCACTGTATGAGGAGTGGCATACAGTGGCCACTCCTTTTAGGAGGCGGCTCCTCCTATTAGGCTCCTCCTATTATGAGGAGGAGCCTTGGTGGCACAGCGGACTAAACTGCTGTTAAAGTAGCACTTAGCTGCCAGCTGCCTGCAGTTACTACAAGTTCAATTCTCACCAGGCTCAAGGTTGACTCAGCCTTCCATCCTTCCGAGGTAGGTAAAATGAGGACCCGGTTTGTGGGGGCAATAAGCTGACTTTGTATAAAATAGAACACCGCTTAGGGGCTCCAAAAAGCCCTACTAAGCAGGTATATACAAAAGTATGAAGGCTATTGCTTAAAAGCAATGTAAGCCACCCTGAGTCTCTGGAGAAGGGCGGCATATAAATCGAACTAATAAATAAATAAATAAATAAATGACTGTTTTTCACACTGATGGCCATTTCAAGCATTCCCACAGTCCACAGGACCAAAATTCAGATGATTGGCAACTGTCTCGTATTTATGACGGTTGCAGTGTCCTGGGTGTGTGTGTGTGTGTGTGTGTGTGTGTGTGTGTGTGTCATGTGATCACTTTTTGGGACCTTCTGACCAGCAAAGTCAACAGGAAACCCAGATTGCTATCTTAACAACCAAATTGCTCACTTAACAAATGCAATGATTCACTGTGGCCAGAAAGGTCGTAAAACGGGGCAAAATTCACTTAATTGTCGCTTAGCAGCAGAAATTTTGAGCTCAGTGGTGGTCGTAAGTCGAGGACTACCTATACAGTTAGGGTGGAGCCTTCCTTGGTTTTCTTTTTTTTTTTTTTCACTGCCATTTGGTCAAATTCTTCAGAATTGCCTCTTATGCTTCATAACTGCAGGGATAAGGAGGGACCATGCGCTGTTGAGCACTCGATCCCAAAGCTATGGGCCTGTTCAACCAAGCAGAGCTGTGTCCTTATCCGGCAGCCTTGGAAAAGGGACAACTTCTGGATGAACAGAAATGCAGCCGCTCACCGGATTGCGAGGGTTCCCCGGCTCAGAGCAGTGCCGAAGGGGACTCGGTTTCTTCGGAAAACGACTCTCCGTCAAGCAGCCATTCCGGCGGCTGTGCAGAAGAGGATGAAGCCAGTAGCACAGAGAGCATCCAAAATGGGGTGAGTATTGGCACCCGGCGCTAAGAAGCTTTACACGTTTGTGGACCGGAATTCTTCTTTTTCTTAACACCCAACTCATCACGTGTATAATACTCCTCTACTTGTTGTGGTTTGAATAAAAATATACCCCCTGGGATCCTTGGTGCTCTTGGAGCTTGGTAGTTTTCTTGCAGACGTTTCTCGACCCAACTAGGTAACCTCATCAGTACTAGAAAGGAGTGGGGTTTGCTTTCAAGCAAATCCAGACCAATGGCTCCATCGAGAAGCTGGTAAGAGCAAACCCCGATCCCTTTTAGCATTGATGAGGTTACCTAGTTGGGTAATGAAATGTCTGCAGAAAAGCCACCACACTTAGAGAGCACCAAGGACTCCACAGCAGGGGTGAAATCCAGCAGGTTCTGACAGGTTTTGGAAAACCGGTAGTGGAAATTTTGAGCAGTTCGGAGAACTGGCAAATACCACCTCTGGCTGGCCCCAGAGATACAGGGGAACGGAGCTGGCAGCAGAGTTGGACAGCGATGAGGCTGAGAAAGAACATGGGCCAGTCCTGGAGGCTGGGGAAGGCCCGGATGAGGACTCTGCGTCAGAGGCAGAGATGGAGCCAGGGCCATCAGGGAGTGATGTGCGGACTTCGGAGCCTCCAGAGGCTGATAGTAGAGAGGCAGAGGAACAGGAGGAGCCTGTTCCTAGTGCACGTATGAGAAGAGCTGCCAGAAGGCAGGAGCAGCTAAAACAGAGAGGACGACTCAGGAGTAAGGCCAGGAGATGATTGGCCCCTCCCATAAGGCTTAAAAGACCAGCAATGGCTCTTGGCCTCTTTGCCGGAAAACAACCGTTGAGAGAATTGCTTCTTGTTTGGCTGTAGTTATTTCTTCTGTTCCTGAACTATTGCCAAGAAAAGCCTTTGGCAGTTTGCCTAATTATCCCAAGGTCAGAGATAAACTAAAGACTGGTGTTTTGAGGACTTTGCTTTCATTTCATTTAGAATACGCTGAGAATGAGTTAATTCTCAGCTGTTTTAATAAAATCTGTTTGTTTCTTGGAACTGTTTTGCATTTAATATCAATTACGTGGGCCTGGGTCACAACAGTATCCATACTGCTAAACGCGTTTTCTAATTTAGGGCCTGGTGGCTCAGCAGACTAAAAGCATTGTGATTAACACCAGCTGTCTGCAATTACTGTAAGTTCGAATCTCACCAGGCTCAAGGTTGACTCAGCCTTCCATCCTTTCTAAGGTAGGTGAAATGAGGACCCAGTTTGTGGGGGCAATAAGCTGACTTTGTATAAATATACAAAAGTATGAAGGCTATTGCTTAATGCATTGTAAGCCGCCCTGAGTCTCCGGAGAAGGGCGGCATATAAATCAAATTAAAAAAAAAAAAATTAGGAAGATCCCTCGTATCATTGCCACGTTAAGCCTTGCGACTTCTGATTCTGCCTCCCTCTCTTCCCAGCATGAGGGTCTTCGTAGTGGAAGTGCTGGCGGTGATCCTAAAGACAACCAGCGTGCGGCTCTGAGCAAAATCTCAGCTCTTGAAAACCAGCTCAAGGAGCTGCATCATCGGAAGAAAGAGCTGAATATAGAGGTACACCTTAGCTTATTCAGTCCCCTCCCTGCATCGTGAGGTTGTTGATTGGACAACAATCAGCACCTGTAAAACCAGTGTTGAGAGGCCCACACCCAAGCAGTTGAGGAAGAACAGAGGCGACGTAGAAGGAGGATGAAGAGAGGGACTTGTTTGTTCCCTTGGACAGGAAATCTCCATCACTCAATGCCGAAGGTGCTCACCTCAGTGGAGGAAGCCATTTTCTGGGCTGGAAATGTGGACGTTTGCATGCTCGGATTCTCCCAGTTCCCGTTTTGTAGGCTTCGCTTTGCCTCTCTGCACCTCCCCGTGGCTGTGTTGATGTTGCGTCAGTCAGTCAGCCAGCACACACATCGGGGCACGTCAAGATGTTTTGGCAACGTTCCCCTGACCTGTCTCCTCCTCTTCTTGGCAGATGGACCTGGAAGGTGCCTTGTTAGAAGGGGAGCTGCAGGAAGAGAGGCAGGAGCTACGGCGAGAGGAAGAACGGCTGGTGGAGCTGAAAGATCGTCTCGTGGAGACGGAGCTCAGGTGCCGTGAAGAACGCGAGAAGGTAAGCAACTGCTCTTCAGCAGTTTTCTTATGATTTCACCCTCCCCCTGCTTCCCAAAAAACTTCTCTAGTTCTGGACTGGATCAGGACACCTGAAGTAGATCATAGCTTGTCCTCTTCCAATTCCTTAAGCAGGGACCAGTTGAGATGATGGTTGGCTCTTGCTTCAAAATGAGTTGCAGGACAGGATGGTTGCCCCAAAAAGGGCCAGAAGAGGAGGCAAAATGCCCACAGCTCAATCCTCTAGCGCAGGGAGAGATCGCCAACCTTGGCAACTTTAAGACTTGTGGACTTCAACTCCCAGAGTTCCTCAGCCAGCTTTGCTGGCTGAGGAACTCTGGGAGTTAAAGTCCACAAGTCTTAAATTTGCCAAGGTTGGAGACCCTGCTCTAGCGCCATCCCTGAGCGTGACCTGTTTAAAACTGCTGCCTCCCTTCCTTTAACTTACAACTGGCTTGCAAGTACTCTATTTATTCCTTTGTGTTGGGTTTCAGTAGTAGGTCCCTCATAACTCTCCAGCTACCGATGGATGAAATAATAAGTAGTAGTCTCACAGCACCTATCCCGCCTTCCCTCTGGGGCTCAGGACGTGTAAATTAAAAACAAAAAGGCTGGTGGTTGAAAAATTACCGGTAGCAAAGTTATTTCTACTCGATTCCCATGCTGGCTGTGGAGAATGGGCCTCCACTCGTCTGGGGGACTTCAAATCGCTGGAAGCAAAGGACTTTGTTTTGTGATTTCTGTATCTCTTTCGAAGGTCACTGTCCAGCTGGACTGAACGTTAACCTTTTATGCTCCAACGTCCCCGTTGATCTCTTCTCCCTTATTTTTCTTCCCTTCTTGAATTTTGCCCTCTGGCCTCCTTAATTTTCTCTTATCAGAAACTCTGTTGATATTTTGCATCTGTCCTCATAACTTCCCGGGTAAATGGCTCGAGAAAACTTTGACTGGAAAATGTCCAGTTTTGAACTACCACTCATCTGGAATGGTAGGAGGAAGTGAACGAGAAGGCCTTCAAGATCTTTTCAGACCTTAACGATTTTGTAATTTAATAATCTCATAAAAATCACTGTCTTGGTTGCATGCCTTGCTAGTCTGTTTTTCATCACAGCTCTACAGCAGCAGGGATAGTATATAGCAGGGGTGTCAAACTTGATTTCATTGAGGGCCGCATCAGGGTTGTGTTTGACCTCGGGAGACGGGGATGGGGGTATGTGGCAGGGGTGGGTTCTACTTACCTTTACTACCAGTTTGCAACGGGGCCGCACAGAAGCGTTCTGATGACGTCAGGGTTGGTGGGCGGAGCCTCCCGCCGGTTTTACTACTGGTTCTATAGAACCGGTGCGAACCGGCGGGGGCAACCCACCACTGGTGTTTGGCCAGCTTGACGTCACTTGTGTCAGGGGGCGCCTGTGATGGCCTGAGCGCTCTACCAGCGAAAACAGGCTCCCGAGCTCCGTTTTCGGCTGGGATGTCCTCCTGCAACCCTTTGCCAGCGAAAACGGAGCTCAGGAGGGCCGCTTGTCCAGGACAGCCCTGCAGGCCAGATCTAAGCACTCCATGGGTCGGATCTGGCCCTCAGGCCTTGAGTTTAACACCCCTGGCATATAGGCTTATATACCGACCCATAGTGCTTTACAGAAATGGTCCCCAACCTTTCCAGCTTTGTGGGACCAGGGATGTCGGTAGAGGGGATGGTTCTGTGTGAGTGGCAGGCACGCACCTGCCGCTCCCACAAATGGAGCTCACCACTCACACAAGTAGAGCTGTGCACACATACTTGTGCATCCCATTTCCAAATGGGCCACATCCCGGTACTGGCCCACGACCCGGGATTGGGGACCCCTGTTCTACAACACTTTTTGGATGATTTACAATGCAAGCATTATTTGCATATTGTCCCTAGCAATCTGGGTCCTCATTTTATTGACTACAGAAGGATAGAAGGCTGAGTCAACCTTGAACTCTGTTAACATCAAACTCCAGGCTGCGGGCAGAGTTTGCCTGCAATACTCCATTCTAATCACTCCTATAGTGGTGAATCCCACCAGATAGACCAGACCAGAATTCAATTCCATAGGAAGGCTAAGATTACTTTTCTTGAGAGAGGCTACAATAACAATCATGCTAGACTGATCGTGCTCTATCTCCTCCTCTTCTATTAGGGAGGTGTCCATCGGAGACTCTTCCGCATGTTTCTGATTGTTTTGAACTTAACGTCCGTCTTTCCCTTTGTTGCTTTGGTACATAGCTCACATATCTCCCGTCAAGGTCATCTTTCTTACTCTCTACAAATAGTGTCCATCACAATCTAAGCTTTAAAGAGCAAATATAAAAACACAGCTGAGGATTCTGGCTTCTTAAAGCCTCCCAACTCACCCATCCAGTTATTCCTCCATCTCGCCTTTTTATGTTTCCCTTCGTCATTTTGCATGTTATGCAAATTAGCCTGGCGAAGTAGAGAGGTGAATAAAAGGAGAGGGCATGAATGCCATGAAGATAGTTAGAAATTTTAATCTCTTTCTCCGGCAAAGAACAGGCGCGATGGAATGTGCACCTGGAGAAGGAGTGTGTCTGTGTGTCTGTGTGAGCAATAGCACTGCGGCTTCTCAAGGAGGAGCCAGAACATTCTAGAATGGGTTCAAAGACAAGAGACTGCACAGTCCTGAACTTTATGGAGGTGGGAAGAAAAGAATCAGGGTACTCACACCAGTGGTGAAATCCAAATTTTTTTACTACCGGTTCTGTGGGCATGGCTTGGTGGGCATGGTGTGGCTTGGTGGGTGTGGCTTGGTGGGTGTGGCAGGGGAAGGATATTGCAAAATCCCCATTCCCTTCTCGCTCTTGGGGGAAGTATATTGCAAAATCTCCATTCCCACCCCACTCTGGGGCCAGCCAGAGGTGGCATTTGCCGGTTCTCCGAACTGCTCAAAATTTCCGCTACCGGTTCTCTGAACTGCTCAAAATTTCCGCTACCGGTTCTCCAGAACCTGTCAGAACCTGCTGGATTTCACCCCTGACTCACACCCTAGAATCTCCCAGGATATATCTATTAGGTTAGGGGGTTATAACTTTAGTCTGGCAAGAATCTGTCTATTAGGTGTAAGCAGATAAGGAACTGCACTTGAACTGCACTCATTGTGTTGTCTTTGGGCTTAGGCCTGACAACACGACAGGAACAGGGAAACACCAGACTCCACCAAGAGCCTATCAAGTCCAGCACCACCTAGTGACCAAACTATGGAATGATACTATCCATACAAGGAGGAAACCTTGTGGGATCAATTCTATTCTGCTGCTTTCTTCTACTACATATTTAACAATTGTTAGTATTACTTTCTATGGCATGCTGGGGTCATCCCTGATCTCATGAGTCATGGAAAACTATGCATTTTCCCTATGGTCATCTCCATGGGGGAAGGAAGGAAGGAAAGGAAGGAAGGAAGGAAGGAAGGAAGGAAGGAAGGAAGGAAGGAAGGAAGGAATATATTAGGGGATATAAAAAAATACTTGCCTGTTCTCCTGAAAATCTACGCTCATTAAAACAAACTATTCATTTCATTCAATTCGTATTGTTTAGTTTAAATAATGTTAAACTAAATGGACCATTTTAGGATGAGGAACTCATTATCCTCCAGATGTCACTCAGTTACAATTCTTCCATCCTGGGATAAATAGTCCAGCTAATGAAATGTCAGCTTTTCCCATTTCTAGCAATCTTTTTATTCTGCATGCAGCCAATGTGAAAAGGGCGAAGTCCCTGTTCTTCGGACTCAGCTTGAATTGTTCATGCTTTCTCCCAGAATCCTTTACTGATCAGTGCTTTCTGACTTCTTCTGCCTGCTGAACCTGCTACTCAGACTTGAGGGAGATGGACGTACATTGATGGCGGTTCTTCTTTCTGACAAATTCCACTTTCCAATAGAAAACAGGAATCTATTTTAAGCTAGCTTCTCCTTTTGTAATTGCTAGATTTCAGGGATAGCAATATTGAAGACTGGAGTGCCTCTGTCTGTAGTCCATACAGTAGTGTTTCTCAACCTTGATTGCTTGAAGACGGGTGGACTTCAACTCCCAGAATTCCACAGGCAGCCTGTTGACCATGGAATTCTGGGAGTAGAAGTCCACCCGTCTTCAAGCGGTCAAGGTTGAGAAACAATGCAATAGAGAGAGTTTTCTCTATGGCGGCAGCTGTTGTGACCTAGGCTTACTGAGTCATTACAAGACACAATTAGTCTCAAACAAACCTATTTTATTGTAACAGCTGAGAATTACGTTCATTCCCAGCTGAGTCCCAATTAGTTGCAAAATAAGTCCTTCGGAAAACGTCCTTCGGGATAATCACCAACCTTTATCTTCTTTGACACTCTGCCAAAGGCCTTAATTGGCAAAGCCCCACGAAGTTCAGTAACAAACAAGAGATGCTGACTGGAAACAGAGTTAGCAACGTTGCTTTCCTGCAAAAGACCCAGGTGCCTTTGTTTCTCTTTTAAGCCTTATAGGAGGGGCCAATCATCTACTGGCCTTACTCCTGAGTTGTCCCTTTTGCTTTAGCTGCTCTTGCCTTCTGGCAGCTCTGCGCATGCATGCACTAGGAACAGGCTCCCCCTGTTCCTCTGCCTCTCTGATGTCTGACTCTGGAGGCTCCGGAGTCCACATATAACTCCTAGATGGCCCTGGCCCCATCTCTGTCTCTGACGCAGAGTCCTCGTCCGGGCCTTCCCCAGACTCCAGGACTGGCCCATGTTCCTCCCCAGCCTCTTCATTGTGTGACTCCGCTGCCGCAGGCTGCTGGCGGACCACAACAGCACCTCACTATGGAACAGCATCAACTCCCCCTCTCCCTTCCAGAATGTTGCAGACTTGGCTGATTTCCCAGGTGCTGCACCAGCCCTTTTGTTGAGCCCGATAGAGATGCAGTTGTGTTAGGAGATTGTTGCGGTGCCTCATTGCTTTTTAGGTTTTCTTTTTGTGTCTGTAGATTGTTATCAGCTGCCCAAGTGTATGTAGTTAAGCTGGTTGGCTGTATACATTTTCTAAATGAATGACTGAATGAATACATGCATAAAACTGCCCAGTCCTTGTTGTCATGTGACTCTACAGACAGTCCTTGATTTATGACCACAATTGCGCCCAACATTTCTGTCGCTAAGCGAGACGGTGGTTAAGTGAGTTTTGCCCCATTGTGCAACCTTTCCTGCCACAGTTGCTAAGCGAATCACTGCAGTTGTTAAGTTAGTAACCCAGTTGTTAAGTGAATCCAACTTCCCCATTGACTTTGCTTTCATAAATATGAATCAGTTGCCAAGCATCCTTATTTTGATCACGTGACCATGGGGAATGCTGCAACGGTTGTTAAGTGTGAAAAATGGTCATAAGTCACTTTGTTCATTGCCGTTGTAACTTTGAGCAGTCAATAAACCAATTGTTGTAAGTCAAGGACTACCTGCAATTCATGGAGTTTGGTGCTTGTTTCTGACATTTTTGCTGGTTTCTGGCCAAAATGTCCATTCAAATAAATGTGTTCGCTTAAACTACTACAGTGTTCGCTTAATGACTGCCATGAAAAAGGCCAGAAATTGAATTATGACTGTATTGTTTTACGACATGATTTCCAGTTCCAATTATGGATGTTAGCCGAGGATTCCCCACACTCCGTGAACCTAGTAATCCATGCCTACTATTCCAGCTTGCTCATTTACCTGCTGGAATTCCTGCTTAAGTAGGGGAGTTGTTCAATGCAACTCCGAGGTTACTCCATCGGTGAGAAGAAGGCCTCCCAGGCAGTCTTATCAGAGCTTTGATCATCTCTGGGTGAGGAAGGTGTATCTATTCCTACCAGCAGGAGTGGCTAGATATATTTACATCGCCCATGGACAGGTAGTGACACTACCCTGCCCTGCTTCTCTTTTGGCAGGAGAAGGCACGTCTACAACGAGAACGTCAGAGAGTAGAAGAGCTCCAGAGACAACATGCGGAGTCTCAGATCCACCTAAACAACCAGCCGGAATCAATGCGTGAACGAATGCAGAAGCAACTACAGGAGGTAAGTGTGTGTGTCAGTTCAATTCAGCGTTCAGCAGGAGATAGTCCATGTCCATTAAATCACACGGGAATGATCTCCTGATACAGAAGGTGTTTAGCACTTGTCTTCTTCTGGACCGTTGCTTTGACTTCTTAGTCTGGTCTCTGATATTTGGAAATTTCACGGTGAGTTCGAACGGGTCTGACCTGCCTTAGCTTGTTGAGATCAGTCAAAATTGACAATGCGATCCTACCTAGGTTGAGGGATGTGCTGAGTTTTGGAATATAAAGAGGTCTGATTTTGGTGGAAGCACTTCAGTCGTGGTTGTATGTCCCATCATCTGAGTGAAGATTGAACTGCCCGCTTGGATTTTGCAGAGTTTTGAATCAGATGCACCAGGGGTGAAATCCAGCAGGTTCTGACAGGTTCTGGAGAACTGGTAGCGGAAATTTAGAGCAGTTCGGAGAACCAGCAAACACCACATCTGGCTGACCCCAGAGTGGGGTGGGAATGGAGATTTTGCAATATCTCCCCCCCCCCCAGGAGTGGGCTGGGAATGGAGATTTTGCAGCATCCTTCCCCTGCCATGCCCACCAAGCCATGCCCACAGAACCGGTAGTAAAAAAAAAATGGATTTCACCACTGAGATGCACCCATTTTTTTTAACGTATTGGAAGGTGCCCTTTGAGAAGATGAAATCCAGGGATCGTAACTGCTCTTCTACTTATGACTATAACCTTCTTGCTTGTATCTTAAATTGTTTTATTTAGTTTCCTAGCATGATTTTGATTGCTTATTTAGCATCCTATGACTATCACTAAGTGTTGTATCATACTATTCTTTTTCCCCCGCATGTTTTATTTGTTTTATTTATATAACATTCAATTTCCATCAAACAGTGTGTGATCTGGGTACAGTTATTTTTAAACAATCATAATCCACATATTTGTTGTAGTATTCACCACCATAATATTAATAATATAATAATATAATAACAATAATACTTAGCATCATCTTTTTTAAACAACTTTCACATTAACATTTCCTCTTTTTATATCTCCTCCTTTCTAACTTCTGTTTCTATTGTCTAGCCATTGATAGAATATATCCCCTATCAAAAAATATTCAGTTTCTTCTTTACCCTTAATAGTAAGCATTAATCTATCCATTTCTCCACATTCCAATATTTTCTTAATTACATTCCCCTCAGATGGAATCTCATCGTGTTTCCATTGTTGTGCAAATACAATCCTAGTTGCAGTCAATATATGCAAGACCCAAGTGTTGTATCTTATGATTCTTGATGAATGTATTTTTTTACGTACACCGAGAGTTTATGCACCGAAGACAAATTCCTCATGTGTCCAATCACACCTGGCCAATAAAGAATTCTATTAATTCTTTCCTAGACATCTGAGATGCTAGAAGGAGCCCTGAGATGTTATGAAGATCTGGAATTCCAACAACTAGAACGCGAAAGCCACCTAGAAGAGGAAAAAGAAGCTGTTTGTCGTGCTCTGACTGAAGAGATCACTCACTTGCAGAACAGCATTAACCAAAGGAAGGTGAGAAGTGGTCGTCTTAATCCTTTCGATCCAATTTCTCCCCTCAGTTTTCAGTCCACGATTGCCCCTGTAAATCCTCCTCAATCTGGTTTCCTCCAGTTATGTTGGACTTCATTACCAATGATGCTGAGCCAGGGCTGTCAAAGGAAATGCCGTTTAGTATTTATGGAAACTGATCGAATATGTTTGGAAGGAACCGAGTTAGATAAGGCCATCTTTTACAAAATGATCAGAAGGGCAGAAATATAGATGCTATTGGATCCAAACTGGGTCATTGACAATGTCAACGACTTAATAGCCAGCCATCAACACCCCAATCAACATCTAAAAAGGTCACAAACAACAGGCACAATATCACACACAGAACAGCTCAAAGCACGCACTTCAGAGAGAAGTTCCCTGAAGATGGGCTCCAGCACAAGTCCGAAAGAGAGAAGTTCTAGCTAGAGAGAAGTTCCCTGAAAATGGGCACCAGCACAAGTCCGAAAGAGAGAAGTTCTAGCTAGAGAGAAGTTCCCTGAAAATGGGCACCAGCACAAGTCCGAAAGAGAGAAGTTCTAGCTAGAGAGAAGTTCCCTGAAGATGGGCTCCAGCAGGAATCCAAAAGAGAGAAGTTCTAGCTAGAGAGAAGTTCCCTGAAGATGGGCTCCAGCAGGAATCCAAAAGAGAGAAGTTCTAGCTAGAGAGAAGTTCCCTGAAGATGGGCTCCAGCACAAGTCCGAAAGAAAGAAGTTCTAGCTAGAAAGAAGTTCCCTGAAGATGGGCTCCAGCAGGAGTCCAAAAGAAAAGTTCTAGCTAGAGAGAAGTTCCCTGAAGATGGGCTCCAGCACAAGTCCGAAAGAAAGAAGTTCTAGCTAGAGAGAAGTTCCCTGAAGATGGGCTCCAGTAGGAGTCCAAAAGAGAGAAATTTTAGCTAGAGAGAAGTTCCCTGAAGATGGGCTCCAGCACAAGCCCGAAAGCTCAGAAGAGAAAACCTTTGGTCCCAGTGACTGACCCAGATTGGATCCTGAAACATTATCCTGGGACACGTACGTATATTCGGCTTAATTCGTGATAGATGTTATTGATAAACGAACATCCCAGCTTGTGCACCAAAATAATAGCAAATAATTCTGGAAACGTTTTATTTTTGACTTCAAACTTAGATCTGGTTGAACTGTAACTTAGTCATTTGAGAAAGCTGACTTTAAAACTAAGCAACATGTAATTATGGGGTTCACGTCTTCAATTCTTGCCCGTTTGCTTTTGAAGACATTCCGGAATTTTGTAGTATTCAAAATGAAAGACAATTGAAAACAATGGATTTACTTATATCTTATAAGGATCTTCAGCGGTTGGCGAAATTGCTTTCGCCTTGAGATCCTTCGGCTTTGTAGCCGTACTGTACTGTGGTTTTTTGTTTTAGACAATACACACTCTTAGCCACAAAGTCCCTGTAAAAAAGTAGATGAATCACCCGCAAAACATTTTGCAATGGGTTGGCGATTCCACAGTTGTATTTCTTTTTCTTTCTTTCTTTCTTTCTTTCTTTCTTTCTTTCTTTCTTTCTTTCTTTCTTTCTTTCTTTCTTTCTTTCTTTCTTTCTTTCTTTCTTTCTTTCTTTCTTTCTTTCTTTCTTTCTTTCTTTCTTTCTCTCTCTCACCACACCTGTCACTTTTGAACAGACACTGCCTGTAGGGAGAATTACTATCTCTCTTGAAATCTTAGATTTTTTTTCGTTCACCAAGTTTCTCTCCACCCATGCAGAAGACAGTGAAGAAGCTGGAAGGCCAAGCCCTTTTAACACAAGAACAAATGATGGGTGTGTGCCAGAGATTTGCACAAGAGGAGGGAGAGGCTGTCAGCCATCTCAACGCGGTAAGGAATCCCTTGTCCTCTGCCAAGAAGCTTTTGAGTATCCTGATTTCCACACTGGTTTTTTTTTGTGTGTTTTTTTTTTTGCCTACCCACTTTCCCACGCTTTCAAAATGTGCAAGCGTTAATTCTGAATCCCTCAACCAAGTACCGTCTTCTCTTGCTAATCTGCGGTGAGATCGCAAGGGTGACGTTTTGCTGGGTTCCTGAATGTGGTGTATTTGGGGAGAAACTTCCTTCTTCAACCTGCATTAGATCTGTATGTTTTTCAAAAGGCTTGTTGGAAGATAGAATTAGAATTTGAGATCAGGCAGTGCTAATGACTTTAGAAGCTGCCGGCTCAGCTTTCCTGCCTTTGAGCAGGACGAACGTTTTAGAAGAACATTTTTAAAAAACAATGGCTACCAACCTGCCTTCCATGGAGGACCTGTATACTGCACGAGTCAAAAAGGGGGCTGTGAAAATATCTACAGACCCCTCACATCCATTTAAAAATGTACTTGGCAACCTCAAGATGTGTAGAGTTTTTTAGTCAATTTATTTTGGTCAATTTATTTAATTGTTTTAAATTGCTTTTAATTTTTAATTTTTATATTGTCATGGTTTTATTTTTGGCTGTACACCGCCCTGAGTCCTTCGGGAGAAGGGCAGTATAGAAATTCAATTAAATAAATAAATAAATAATAGACTTCAACCTGAAGATGTGTGGACTTCAACACCCAGAATTCCAATGTGTGGGCTTCCAACTCCCAGAATTTCCCAGTCAGCTGGGAACTTGGAGTTGGAAGTCCACACTCTGGAATTCTGGGAGTTGAAGTCCATACATCTTCAGGTTGAAATCTACCCATCTTCAAGTTGCCAAAAACACTGCTTTAAGTCTTGACATCAGGAGGCAGCACAGTGCAGCTGATAGGGCAGGCTGAGATGTGCTTCAGCAGAAACTTCTCCAAACATTGTGAAATGTCTTCCCGATCTCGAAGAATGACTCGTTGCTTGTCTGCATTTAGGAGAAAAGTCGCCTCATGGATATGAGCCAGGAGTATTCAGCGAACGGGGAGGACCTGTCGGAAAATAAGGAGGGCGTGACCCAGGTAAGCCTCTCTAGGACTTTGCAGTACTTTTCTATCTCCCTGTTCTTGAGGGCATCCAAGGCTGCATTCCACATTCAGAAGGACATTGTGGACTCTGCACATTAGGTTATGCCAGGATGAAGACAGCTACCCTGCTCCCCTTTTTCATGGCTTTAATGAATCAAAGCAGATAGAAAATTTAACAGGCGCAACTTTTGTGGGGGGCTTTGAAACATAGCGGTCGGAGAAACTCGGTCAAGTGACTTCACCACAGATTAGTTTTATTTTATTTTATTTTATTTTTTTACATGTAATCCTCGACTTATGACCATAAGTGAGCCCCAAATTTCTGTTGTTAAGTGAATGTTGCCCCATTTTACAACCTTTCTTGCCTCAGTTGTTCAGTGCTGTTGATAAGTAAGTAACCCGGTTGTTAAGTGAATCTAGCTTCCCCCATTGACTTCACTTGTCAGAAGGTCGCGAAAAGTGATCACATGACACCCCCCCCCCAATCTAAGTTATGACACTGTTCACAGGATGTGCCGACACGAGGGCTGGAATCCCGCAATATGAGGAATCCAGTCCCCTTTTTCGCCTCCCTTAACAGAGTGTGCAAATTCGGTCTTTAAGTCCCTTCTGATGTTCGTTTGGTTCTAGTCCAGAGAATGGGGATTACGGGGACCTCCAGATGTTCCAGGGTTGAAGTTTATTTTTTATTTATTTTATTTATTTTATTTTGAATTTGTATACCGCCCTTCTCCCTGAGGACTCAGGGCGGTGAACAGCCAAGTAAAAACATCAAGTACAAATATTAAAATACAATTAAAAATATATATAAATTTGGCCCCATTAATTAAAAACGATAAACAAAACAATTAAAAACACTAAAAAAATTAGGCCAGCCCGGCTTGCTGGAAAAGGAAGGTTTTAAGGGCATGGCGGAAGGCACTGAGGTCTTGGATTCTCCTTATCTCTGGGGGCAATTGATTCCAGAGGGTAGGTGCCCCCACAGAGAAGGCCCTCTCCTTGGGGGTCACCAGCCTGCATTGTTTGGCTGATGGCACCCCGAGGAGGCCCTCTCTGTGGGAGCGCACAGGTAGATGGGAGGCCGTCGGTGGCAGCAGGCGATCTCGAAGATAGCTAGGCCCTATGCCATGGAGCGCTTTAAAGGTGATAACCAACACCTTGAAGCGCACCCGGAAGACCACCGGGAGCCAGTGCAGCTCACGCAGGAGTGGTGTTACATGGGAGCGCCATGCTGCTCCCGTCACTACCCGCGCTGCTGCGTTCTGGACCAGCTGGAGCCACCGGGTGCTCTTCAAGGGGAGCCCCATGTAGAGAGCGTTGCAGTAGTTCAACAACATCTGAAGGGTTTTCTTGGATTTGGCATTTCATGTTTGGAAAAGCAGGCCCTCTCCCTTCCATCCCCACCCTTCTTCCAGCAGTGATGATGCTCACATCGATATGTGTCTCTCTCTCCCTGCAGCTGACTTTTACCCAAAAAACGGATCGGAAGGTCATTGTCTTGGGTTCTGACCAGTCGGACTCGTCCTCCTGTGTCTTCTCTGTCTGCAGTTCTGTCAAGGTGTGTTCTGTCTCTTTGGCCTGGGTTAATTTTCACTGCCATCTTTTTAACAGATTAACAGAGTTGAAAGGGACCTCGCAGGTCATCTAGTCCAACCCCTTGCCCTAGCAGGAAACCCTACATCTGCCTCTACCTAGGATCAAACTCACAACCTCCTGATTGTGAGGCAAGAGCTCCACCTCTAGGCCACCGCAGAAGTTCTTTTTACATGTGCTAAAGTTTTTTAGAAGCTGAAGATTGGTATTGTCTTTTTTCTCTCATTATATCTTGAGACAAGTTACCTAATCAACATTTATTTGTCTGTTTGTTGCTGATTTCTATGTTGGTTTTCAAGAGAGACCCTTTTCCCCTCTCAAAAGAGCTTCAATAAGCTCTGGTACAGCTAGTCCTCAACTTACAACTACAATTGAGCCCCAAATTTATGTTGTTAAGCAAGACAGTGGTTTCACGAGTTTTGATCCATTTTATGACCTTTCTTGCCACAGTTATTAAGTGAATCACTGCAGTTGTTAAATTAGTAACCTGGTTGTTAAGTGAATGTGGCTTCTCTATTGACTTTGCTCGTCAGAAGGTCGCAAAAATTGATCACATGACCCCAGGACACTGCAATCGTCATAAATATGAGTCCATTGCCAAATGTTTGAATTCTGATCACGTGGCCATGGGGATGCTGCAATGGTCGAAAGTGAAAAACAGCCAAGTCATTTTTTTCAGTGCCGTTGTAACTTTGAACAGTCACTAAGTGAATTGTTGTAAGCCAAGGACTACCTGTGTTACAAAAGTTTTGGTTAAAGAATTAATATCAAAAGTAGCAATGTCAGAGTCTTTTTGGTCCATGTGAGTAATGGGACCAATTATTCTATACCCCACACAAGGAAGTACAATAAACATACAATAACAGTATTCCTTCCTTTTACTTTTTAACAATCTTGATCTTTGTTAAAAGTAAAAGAATATAAGGTTGGTTTATTTGACCAAGGTTAAAATAGATTTTTTGTTATCTCTGGTAACTTTTAATGGATTTTTGCTATTCAGGACAATTCTTAGGCTTTGGGAAAAGCTTGAATTGACCTTAAATTACCCACATTTGCTGGGCATATTTCAGAAGAAAATATTTACAATATCTAATAATAGAATATAAAGAAGAATTTTCTATTTTGAGGTTTCCATTCCAGCTGCTGACGTCGGCTACCAAAAACAATGGAAACAATCCTACATTGATTTGGGTTACCGTTAAAAATAATTTTTAAGGGATGTGAATGTTCTTCAATGAACATTCTGCCTCTGTCCTCCCCAAATCTTTTAAAAAATTTTTTACTGCCAAACAGCTGAAAAAAGTAACATGTAAACTCAGCACAGTGATCTTAAAAATGATTAACACTTCCTGACCAAAGACCCTAAACAGGAAGAATAAGATTAACAAAGAAATCCCCAAAAGTTTTAGCATGACTAAAGACTAAAGTTGCATTGCTTTACTGTTCATAAGGAAAAAGGAGTCTTAAAGGGACAGAGTAATAATTTCTATAGAATACTGTTTCTTAACCTTGGCAACTTTAAGATATATGCAGGGGTGGGATTCAGCCGGTTCGGGCCAGATCGGCTGAACCGGATGTTAATTTTAATCTGGTTCGCCGAACCGGTTGTTCCAAGGACTGGCTGACTCTGCCCACCACGCCCTGCCCCGAGGGAGGCCGTTTTTGCCCTCCTGGAGGCTCCAGGAAAGCCTCCGGAGCCTGGGGAGGGTGAAAAACGGGCCTACTGGAAGTACCAGAAGTCCAGAAACGGGCACATTTCCGGCCTCCGGAGGGCCTCCAGTGCCCGGGGGAGGCTGTTTTTGTCATCTTGGAGGCTTGAGGAAAGCCTCCGGAGCCTGGGGAGGGTGAAAACGACCCCCCCCTGTGGTGCAGGAGGCCGAGTAGGCCACACCCCCATGGCCATGCCCAGCCAGCAACCAGGCAGCGAACCGGTTGCTGAATTTTTTCAATCCCACCTCTGGATCTATGGACTTCAACTCCCAGAATTCCCCAGCCAACAACCCAACATAGCATTGCAGATCATCCTAATTAGCTGACCTGGGTGAAGTAGATGTGTGATCCAAGCTAGCATTTTGAAGCAGATCAGGATTCTGTTTCCATGAGATGCACCCAGAATTCAACTAATCAGGGAGTTCAGGAACAGATCGAGACAAGCTCAAAGAACCACAAAGGATGCAGAAACAAATTGCATCCTGGGAAGGCCTGGTTACTCATCCAAACTGCTGCTGAAGGAGACTCCCTTTATATTCTTCGCTTTCCCTTCTCAGGGTTCGATTGGACTGCAACGGACCGCCAGTCTACCTCGCAGGAGTAGGGATCGTCTCCCGGCCCGCTCTCCTCAACGTCCCATTTCAATGCATGGTATGGGTTCAGCGGGTGGGCTGGGGTGGGTGGACCATATGGGAACAACGTGTATCAGTAGAACACTCTCCGGCCACCAAAATGAAAAATAAGACATTTTCTTAATAAAGAAGAATGGTGGAAAACTCACATGGTTTTCACTAAGTTTCTCAAGATCTCTTGACTTTTTACAGGAGAAATTGTTCAATTGTTCAATTTGATTTCTTGGTCTGGAATTCCAAGGGGGAGGGAGGGAGGGAGAGAGAGAGAGGGAGGGAGAGGGAGAGGGGAAAAAAGAGAGAGAGAGAGACAGAGAGAGAACACAAGAGTAGGGGTGAAATCCAGCAGGTTCTGACAGATTCTGGAGAACCCGTAGCGGAAATTTTGAGTAGTTTGGAAAACCGGTAGTGGAAATTTTGAGTAGTTTGGAGAACTGGCAAATACCACCCCTGGCTGGCCCCAGAGTAGGGTAGGAATGGAGATTTTGCAATATCCTTCCCCTGGAGTGGGGTGGGAATGGAGATTTTGCAGTATCCTTCCCCTGCCACGCCCACCAAGCCACACCCACAGAACCGGTAGTAAAAAAAAATTGGATTTCACCGCTGAGAGAGAGAGTGAGAAGAAAGAAAAAGAGAAAGAGAAAGGAAGGAAGGAAGGAAGGAAGGAAGGAAGGAAGGAAGGAAGGAAGGAAGGAAGGAAGGAAGAAAGAAAGAAAGAAAGAAAGAAAGAAAGAAAGAAAGAAAGAAAGAAAGAAAGAAAGAAAGAAAGAAAGACTAGGGAAAAATTGCATGATGCAATTGGTTCCATACAAGCATCAATATTGAGCGAGGTGCCACAAAATTCTTTGTGGTGTTAAATATTCTTCCTTCACTGATTGTCAACACCGAATGAGAGTTTTGGCAGGCAAAGATGTTTGACTACTCAAATACAGTCCTAACAAGGTCAGTAGGACAGTTATGCAATCATAAGCTTAACGTAAGCAGCAACTGGACCAAAAGGAAGTTGATTTTAAGATGTCTTCTGAGGGTGCTGATCAGTGGTGACTTTCAAAATTTTTTACAACCGGTTCTGTGGGTGTGGCTTGGTGGGTGTGGCATGGCATGGCTTGATGGGCGTGGCTTGATGGGCGTGACAGGGGAAGGATACTGTAAAATCTCAATTTCCTCCTGATCAGCTGGTATTGGGAGACAGAGAATGGATGGGGGCGGGGCCAGTCTGAATTTTTACTACCGGTTCTCCGAACTACTCAAAATTTCCGCTACCGGTTCTCCAGAACTGGTCAGAACCTGCTGAACCCCACCTCTGGTGCTGATGCTGTCTTGACTTTGCATCTACTTGTGTCTTCCAGGTGCTTTGGATCCCAGCCTTCTGGTGGCTCAACTCTCCAACGGAAGCAACGGTCATTATCTGGGAAGTCCAAACCTCCAGTTCTCACGTTACAACAAACCCCTTTACCAGCTGCTGGGTGGCCAGGCAACTACCAGGCAGGTGGGAGGAACCTCTCAAGGAGCTTACAGGTCAGCACATGATCCCATTCTCATCCCACTGATGTCTTCCTTCTTTACATTTCAGCCTGCTTCACCAAAGAGCTGCTTAACTTCGTTCTTTGCAGTCTTCTCCAGTCAAACTAAATTGGCCCTCCCCCAAATGTCATTCTATCCACAGCTTCCAAGGAATCCATGTTCCTTGAAAGGAATCCATGTTGCTACGTATGATGAGATTAAGTTCAGGGTGTAAGACCGATAAGACTAGGGCAAGCCCTATTGGAAAAAGAAGTATCGCCTTTCCTCTCACCCTCCTCAAATGCTATTTGCTCACTTTGACTTTAACCGGGGGTGGGATTCAACCGGTTCGGACCAGTTCAGGCGAACCAGATGTTAATTTTAATTTGATTCGCTGAACCGGTTGTTCCAAGGGCTGGCTGACCCCGCCCACCCCGCCCTGCCCCTCCCAGGAGTCTCCACGCGGCACGTTTTGGATGCCAGGTAAATTCAGGGCACATGCGGAGGCTCTGGGAGGGTGAAAAACAGGCCTACCTGAAGTACCAGAATTGGGGTTGTTTCTGGCCTCCAGAGGGCCTCAGGAGCCCAGAGGAGGCCATTTTTGCCCTCCTGGAGGCTCCAGGAAAGCCTCCGGAGCCTGGGGAGGGGAAAAATGCCCCCCCACCCTTCCCAACCCCCCATTGCAGGAGGCCGAGTAGGCCATGCCCCCATGGCCATGTTCACCCAGCGACCAGGCAGCGAACCGGCTGCTGAAATTTTTCAATCCTACCCCTGACTTTAACTAACTCGCTCTAGTTCTAGTCTAGGACTAGAGGTATTTAGGCAGAGTCCAGATGATCAACTCTGAGGGGTGTCAGTGAAGATTCTCAGTCATCCAGGTAGAAATGTCTGGAAGTTGAGCCATGGCAGCTGGACTTATTTTCTTGTTGGTTTGAGATGTTTTGCTGCCCATCCAAGCAGCTGGTGCGGGAATCCCCCTAGAATTTTAGGATTTGGCACATTCCAATGACTCTCTGCCTACTCAGATTCTTCTAACCAACTTGTTCAGTCAGAAGAAGTTGCTTGGATGGGCAGCGAAAGATCTCAAACTAACAAGAAGGCAAGTCCAGTTGTCATGACTCAACTTTCAGACAGTTCTCACGGATGCCACAGGTGCATAATTCTTCCACCTAGTGACCCCACGATGGATTAATTTCCAAGGTCACTTCCTATCTTAAAATGATATGGCTTGATGAGTCAAAGATTTCCTATAGAGGGCCTGTTTCTTTTCCGTTGGCATGGCCGTACATCAGGACTGATTGGCATTAACTGGGTATTTCTGCCGACAGCCTTGAAAACTGTGTCACCAAACTGGCAGAGATGGAACGCCGGGTGCGGGAAGCCATGGCTGAACGAGAAAGATTGCTGCAAGAAAGGGTAAGAGGATGAGTGAGCAGACGCAACTTCTGGACCATAGTCAAATTTTTGCCATCCATCCATGGAAATTCTCAATCATCCAGGTCAAAACCAAGAAAGTCCAGTTGCCTTTTGAAAAGCACCTTTGGGACGTTCAATTCATTCATTCATTCAATTTCTATAGCTGCTCATCTCAGTCCTTGACTCTGGGCATTTTACAATCCAGACAATGCATTACAATTAAAAACACTAAAAACATCCAGATTAAAAAAAATATACATAATAATAATAATAATAATAATAATAATAATAATAATAATAATAATAATAATAATAATAATAATAATTTTATTTCTATACCGCCCTTCTCCCGAAGGACTCAGGGCGGTGTACAGCCAGTTTAAAACACAAGACACAACAACACACAACAATTAAAAATTAAAATAATTAAATAGATTTGGCTGCTTTAAAAACTCTAAAATTTAAAATACCCCAATTTAAAATTATTATATTGACAGCCCTGCCTGGCGGAACAACAAGGTCTTCAAAGCGCAGCGGAACACCCGGAGGTCAGAGATCTTGCGCATTTCCGGGGGCAGTTCATTCCACAGGGCTGGGGCTCCCACAGAGAAGGCCCTCCCCCTGGGTGTCGCCAGCCGACATAACTTGGCTGATGGCACCCTGAGGAGACCCTCTCTGTGGGAACGGACTGGTCGGTGGGAGGCTATTGGTGGCAGAAGACGGTCTTGAAGGTACCCGGGTCCTGTGCCATGGAGCGCTTTAAAGGTGGTAACCAACACCTTGAATCGCACCCGGAAGACCACCGGAAGCCAGTGCAGCTCGCGCAGGAGGGGTGTCACACGGGCACAGCGGGTTGCGCCCATAACCACCCGCGCGGCCGCATTCTGGACCAGTTGGAGCCTCCGAGTGCTCTTCAAGGGGAGCCCCTTGAAGATCAAGATACTTGACCAGTTAGCAATACAGCCAAGAAACGGGGCCCTTAACATATTCAGCATCCCGGGCATGAGAACATAGCCAGTTTTTTTAGGGCTTTACGAAAGTCTAACAGGGTTGGGATCCTCAAGGTTGACTCAGCCTTCCATCCTTTCAAAGGTAGGTAAAATGAGGACCCGGATTGTGGGGGCAATAAGCTGACTTTGTATAAAAAAGAACACCGCTTAGGGGCCCCCCGAAAGCCCTACTAAGCAGGTATATACAGAAGTATGAAGGCTATTGCTTAACCCATTGTAAGCCGCCCTGAGTCTCCGGAGAAGGGCGGCATATAAAATCGAACCAATAAATAAATAAAATAAATAAATCATTCTAATCACCCTAAAGTTTCAATCAGGAAATTATCATATATCAAACCATTTCTGACTCATTGCTGTGACTTTTGATCTAAACCCGAGTAACCCTGCTTCTCTCATCTGCTTCTCACGTGATTTTGCGAATGAGGAAGTTGCAGATTTCACCCTGTCAGCTTTTTGACGGCTCTTCCTGCACGCTGGGTAAAAATATCCAGAGTTGGTCTAGGAGGAAGAGAAAGAGCTTGTGGTCTTTCTTGTGTATCCTTGGGGTTTTTGGTTTTTTGAGCGGGTGATATGTCTGCAGCGGCTGGGATGGTACTGCCTGTCCCCTGTTCTTACCACACGCAAACCGCCTTCAACCGTCTTTCGTTTCAGGAAGCTAAGAAGATAGCTGAGGAAGTGAAACGCATTGAATTGTCCCCTTCGAACATGGTAAGGAGATCTCCGTCTTTATCTAGAAGAACCCAAGAATATAATATGCTTTGCCAATCTTTTTTCAATCTTTGGGAGGTCAGAGTTTGAGCTGAGATGGAAAGGGAATCTCTAGAAAATGCCAAAGGTTTGGGTCGGGAGAATTTTCTTAGCATCTTAGGCTAGGTTAAAATGAGGTTGGGAAGTTTGTCTGGTTAGAGAGGAATCCAGACATTGTCTTGACATGCAGTGCGAATCATATTGGGCTATAATAATGTCGTTATTTGTTCAGGCGTAGCATGTGGGTGAGCATGTATTCCAGATTTAGAATTCATTTTAATCTCAGTGTTTTCATTAGAGGTGAAAACTTCATCTTCATCTTAAGGACAGTGATTTGATGAACTAAATCAGGGGTGTGCAACTTTAAGACCTGTGGACTCCAACTCCCAGAATTCCCCAGCCAGCATGGGAGTTGGAGTCTACAGGTCTTAAAGTTCAGTACCAAGGGTGGTAGATACCCCTGATCTAAATAGTGAAGATACCAGTTAGAACAGCGATGGCAGATCTTTTCGGCACTGAGTACCCAAACAGGAACATGCCACCATGTCAATGGTGAAATCCAAATTTTTTTACTACTGGTTCTGTGGGTGTGGCTTGGTGGGCGTGGCTTGATGGGCATGGCAGGGGAAGGATACCGCAAAATCTCCATTCCCACCCCACTCTGGGGCCAGCCAGAGGTGGTATTGGCCGGTTCTCTGAACTGCTCAAAATGTCTGCTACCGGTTCTCCAGAACCTGTCAGAACCTGCTGGATTTCACCCCTGGTTCATATGCGTGCATGTGCGTGAGCAAGAGCACTGGAAACCTGAAGATCAGCTGGCTGGTGCGCACATGCCTGTTTTTTGGCCTTTTTGGGGTGTTTTTTGGGCTGTTTTCAGGCCATTTTTCGGGCCAAAAACGGCCCGAAAAATGGCCTATTTTTTGGGCATTTTTTGGGCGTTTTCAGGCTGTTCTCCGGTGCTCCGGCACCCACGAAAACCAGCTGACCGGTGTGCATGTGCGTGCCAGAAATTAGAAGAGCAGCTGGCAATGGCGCACGTGCCCACAGAGAGGACTCTGCGTGCCACTTCTGGCACGCATGCCATAGGTTCGCCATCACGAGGTTAGAAGAAGTCAGAAAGCTTAGAAGCTTATTTTCTGGTCACTTGCTAAGATATACTGGGAGGTCCATGGAAGATCCATCTTTAGAACAGTTGCTTAGGTTACAGGAAGGGAACCATCAGTTCCAACATGACCCAGCATTGCGCGAATGCTGAATTTGCACAAAATCTCTTTCCTCCAAATGAGGAAAACAAACCACAGCACAGAGCTTCCTTGGGCCGACATCTGTCTGGTTTTTAAGCCTTGCCTTCTCATTGCCCTACAGATCCACAACTCCATGGAGATCCGGGAACCTAAACCAGCTGCCTTTGATCTGCGCAAACATCTGGAGGCGTCGGGGCATAGCGTCGAGACCTGCCAGCACGTGAGGGTGACCAGCAAATCTTGCAAGGGTTACCTGGTCAAGATGGGCGGGAGGATCAAGACTTGGAAGAAACGTTGGTTCACTTTTGATCGCCAGAAGCGCGTCTTGGCGTATTACACAGGTGAGAGAGAGAGGGAGAGAGAGAATAGAGACAGGTAGTTAATTCTTCACTCTCTGCTGCTGATGGAGAAGACTTGGTCTTAGCTTCAGTGCATTCCATTGGCATGCACTGCCTATCTAAGGGACCAGGAGAAAGGATGCGTTAACAGGTTCATCTGGGGGATGGAGAATGGCGTGAATGTGGCCAGTAGGTCTTCAATTGAACTGTTTAAATTTACTGGGTGAATATAACCACTGATTAGAGCAATGAATCCAGGCATTTCTCATAGAATAGAATAGAATAGAATAGAGTAGAGTAGAGTAGAGTAGAGTAGAGTAGAGTAGAGTAGAGTAGAGTAGAGTAGAGTAGAGTAGAATTGAATTGAATTGGAATAGAATAGAATAGAATAGAATAGAATAGAATAGAATAGAATAGAATAGAATAGAATAGAATAGAATAGAATAGAATAGAATAGAATAGAATTCTTTATTGGCCAAGTGTGATTGGACACACAAGGAATTTGTCTTAGGTGTATATGCTCTCAGTGTACATAAAGAGAATAAAATACATTCATCAAGAATAAAAAGATACAACACTTAGTGATAGTCAAGGTTACTAATAAGCTATCAAATCATACAAGGAAACAAATAAAAGCAATATAAATTGAAAGATACAAGAAACATGGTTATAGTAATAAGTGGGAAGAGATAGATACTAATAAGGAAGAGAATAATAATAGTAATACAGTCTTAGTAAATTATTTGACAGTGTTGTGGGAATTAGTTGTTTAGCAGAGTGATGGCATTGGGGAAAAAACTGTCCTCGTGTCTAGTTGTTTTGGTGCACTGCATACCACTTCACTTCAACCTATAGAAGTTGAAACAATTTATGTCCAGGATGCGAGGGGTCTGTAGATATTTTCACAGTCCTCTTTTTGACTCGTGCAATATACAGGTCCTCAATGGAAGGCAGGTTGGTAGCTCATTGTATCCATTGGGCCTTCCTTCGTTTTCTGTATCATTGATGAAGATATTGAAGAGTTCTGGGCTTAAGACCCCATATTCTCTTCCATGTAGATGCAGTTCCATTAAGGACTATACATTGAGAGTGGTTGGTCAGCCAGTTAGAAATCCATCTAGTGGTGATGCTGTCTAAATACATTTTTTTCTGTCTTCTCAAGTAGTAGGTTGTGGTCTACTTTATCAAATGCCTTACTGAAGCCCAAGTAAATTATATCCACAGCATTTCGTTGGCCCACTCATTTTGCCACTTTGTCAAATAATTCTGTCTTTCCCAACTTGCTAACATGGACCTGTGATTTTTTTTTTTTTGTTAATCCCCCTCCAGACAAAGAAGAGACCAAGCTTAAGGGTGTGATCTATTTCCAGGCCATTGAAGAGGTTTACTGTGACCATCTCCGCAGTGCTTTCAAGGTACCAAATGTAGAGATTTGCTGAAAGTCCCTTTTTTTTAATTCATGCAGACCTGGGAGAAGCTATGGGATCCAAACCGATTCAGGCCATTAGAATTTTGGGCTGAGTGACCAAGCCTCCCTCCCAGTAGTGGGATTCATATTTTTTTTACTACCGGTTCTTTGGGCATGGCTTGGTGGGCATGGCATCAAAGATTGGTTTCAGCAGGTTCTGACCAGTTTTGGAGAACTGGTAGTGGAAATTTTGAGTAGTTCGGAGAACCGGTAAATACCACCTCTGGCTGGCCCTGCCCCTATCTATTCTCTGTCTCCTGAGTCCCAGCTGATTGGGAGGAAATGGGGATTTTGCAGTAACCTTGCCCTGGAGTGGGGAGGAAATGGAGATTTTACAGTATCTTTCTCCTGCCATGCCCACCAAGCCACATCGACAGAACCGGTAGTAAAAGTTTTTAAATCCCACTACTGTGTGGCATGGCTTGTTGGGCGTGGCTTGGCTTAAAATGTTTACTTTTTAAGCATTTTTTTACTAGCGGTTCTCTGGAACCGGTAGTTAAAAATGCTTTAAAAATTAAAAATTAAAAAGCTCAGACGATTGCGCGTCGCTCAGCTGATCTTTGGAAATTTTTTTTTTAACTTTTTTTACTACCGGTTCGGGGAACCGGTAGCATTTTTTACTACCAGTTCAGGCAAACTGGCCTGAACCAGTAGCATTTCACCCCCTGTTTTGGTGTGATGTTTGGTCTTTCTAGCCAGAAATGTACACCGTCTTTACTTCATGCAGGCTTCTCCAGGCTGAGTTGGAACAGCAAACCAAGTTTGTGTGTGCAAGTCCCTCCCCCTCAGATATTTCAAACCCCTGCCCCCCCAAAGTCACAATCCTAGGCAGACAACATCTTCTATAGCGTATGACTATAACTAGTATAAACCGAATAATTTCCGGGAATAGAGGCACAAAGTTTGAACTGGCTTAGTCAAAACAGTGTCCTGCGAACCATCTGACACCTAATAAATTTTATCCAGAACTATTTATTCAACAGAAGCTTTTTGCCCCTTACATTTGGCCTGGGAATGTTAATTGCAGAGGGCAAGAACTGCCTGTCGGCCTTTCCATAAGCAAATTGCTCTCCCTGCAAAGTTTCCCACCACCTCTGAATACTTTCCTATCGTAGTTCAAATGAATAATGAAACTACTTTAAGATCACATTGCCCTGAATTTCTTTGGAAAAGTTGTCACATTTCGCACATTTCCTACCCTTCCCAGAATCAATAATCTTGGCTTCTTCGCTGACACCGTTTGAGAAAAGCCCCGAGACATTTTTTTAAAAAAATGTCTTTAGCTTTTCATCTTTACAATCCCGTTTTAATTACTGTCAGTTTTTAATTGCTTAACAGCGCTGCGTTTGCTTCTGTCTTCCGTGATGGGCCTTTATCTTGAAATTTTATTGCTGTAATGCTTTGTGGTCTTTTTCGACGTTTATTTTATTATCCTTTGCACTAACAGTTTTATTTATTTTTTAAGAGTTGTTCTCGGGCTTGCTGCGAACTGTCATGAGGCAGTTGCATGCAAACAAGTCAAATAAACAAAGGACAAACAAACCGTTCTTTAAAATAATACAGTATTTATGTTTTTACACAATGATCTTCACTCAACATGTGTTATAAGCATAATTTATAAATCTCATGGTCCCATTGATACACCATATTCAGCGTGGCTGTCCAAATCTTATCTAGGTTTTCTATTGTTGCTTATGTGCATTGCTTATAGCAATGAGGACAGCACATTGAGTTAATTTAGACGTCAACATAGGAACCCTGACACAATGGTGAAGGCACCAGGCTGGAAACCAGGAGACAGTGAGTTCTAGTCCCACCTTAAGTATGAAAGCTGGTTAGGTGAGTTTGGACCAATCACCAGGAGACAGTGAGTTCTAGTCCCACCTTAAGTATGAAAGCTGGTTAGGTGAGTTTAGGCCAATCACCAGGAGACAGTGAGTTCTAGTCCCACCTTAAGTATGAAAGCTGGTTAGGTGAGTTTGGGCCAATCACCAGGAGACAGTGAGTTCTAATCCCACCTTAAGTATGAAAGCTGGTTAGGTGAGTTTAGGCCAATCACCAGGAGACAGTGAGTTCTAGTCCCACCTTAAGTATGAAAGCTGGTTAGGTGAGTTTAGGCCAATCACCAGGAGACAGTGAGTTCTAGTCCCACCTTAAGTATGAAAGCTGGTTAGGTGAGTTTAGGCCAATCACCAGGAGACAGTGAGTTCTAGTCCCACCTTAAGTATGAAAGCTGGTTAGGTGAGTTTGGGCCAATCACCAGGAGACAGTGAGTTCTAGTCCCACCTTAAGTATGAAAGCTGGTTAGGTGAGTTTGGACCAGTCACCAGGAGACAATGAGTTCTAGTCTCACCTTAGGTATGAAAGCTAATTAGGTGAGTTTGGACCAGTCACCAGGAGACAGTGAGTTCTAGTCCCACTTAAGTATGAAAGCTGGTTAGATGAGTTTGAGCCAATCACCAGGAGACAGTGAGTTCTAGTCCCACCTTAGGTATGAAAGCCGGCTGGGTGAGTTTGGACCAATCACCAGGAGACAGTGAGTTATAGTTTTGCCTTAGTTATGAAAGTCATCTGGGGCACTTTGGACCACTCACTCTCTCTCAGCCCACTATGTCAGGCTCGGGTGAGAAATCAATCGGTCAATTTCTATGGCAACCAATGGACTACATCCCAATGATGTGGGAGAAAAAGTGGAGAAAAACACTAGAAAGAAAAAAAATCACCCTAATACAGGAGTATCGATCAATTCAGTAAGTGGGTTAAGAGGTTCTCTGTGTGAATACAGCACACTATTTTCATCCGTCCATTCATTGCTCTTTTTTGCTTTTGGTAGAGTCCCAACCCCAAACTGACCTTCTGCGTCAAGACTTACGATCGCCTCTTCTGCATGGTGGCACCAAGTCCAGAGGCTATGCGGATCTGGATGGATGCCATTGTCACGGCAGCCGAGGAAAACACTCGATACTGACCAGGTTTTTTCAGATGAAATGGACTCTTTGACTCTTCAGTTGGGGAAGGTTTCCTCCAAAGGTTTTACTGGGGTATCTCCTTCTAAGGGAAAAACTGATCACCAAGGTATCCAGTGGCCGAACTTGGATGCTTTAATGTTTGTTGGAGTCTAACTTCCATATAGGGCTTGTTCAGTACCCAGAGTTGCAACTGTTGATACTTGAAGATGATGGATGGATTGGATGTTTTATGGACCCCGCTCGGAAGACATTTCCGATCACACTATTTCTGGAGAAAACGTCAAATGGCATTTGGAAGTTGGAAGACTTGGAAATGGTAGCTGGAAGTTAGTATGGATTCCAGCCAGTTGCATCAAAGACAGCAATCTTATTCCAGAGAATTCAGGATTCACAATTTCTCTGGAAGATGCCCTTAACTCAAAAGAAAACACGACACTTGTCTGGAAATCGGAGGAGGTGTTTTTTTTTTTTTTTGCAATGGCATAAGTCAGTCGGCTGATGGAAAATGTTCTTGAGATTTCTGTAGGACACTTTGATCAGAAGTGCCACTTTCCTCGATCAGAAGGGAGAACTTCTCCTCCTTCCCCCCCCATGCTGTATAGATCTCTTTATATTTATTACGTGTTTTGGTTCTTTTCTTTAAAAACCTGGGAACACTGTTAAAAGGGAAGCCATGTACAAAAAACCATGTATGGAATATTTATTGTATAAATCCTTTAAGTGAAAACAGACTCAGTGTATTCCTGTCTAGAAAGACAATGTTTTAAGAAGCCTTCATTCAGTGGTGAAATCCTCTGTGGATTGCCACCGGTTTGCTGTGTGTGCATGTGCAGTGCGCACCAAATGTGCGCTTCATGCGGAGAATAAAGGCTTAACAAGGTAAGTAGTACAGTGAGGGGGGGAAATAGCTGTGCAGGATTTCCTGCTTTCTAGCGAATATAAACTGCGCGCCACAGCTAATTTGCAGATGACACCAAGCTGGTAGGAATAGCCAACACTCCAGAAGATAGGTGCAGAAGGATCTTGAACATTGGACCCTATCTAACAAAATGAAATTCAACAGTGAAAAAAAGTAAGGTTCTACATTTAGGGAAGAAAAACAAAATGCACAGGTACCGTATATGCGGTACCTTGCTCAATAGTAGTAACTGTGAGAGGGATCTTGGAGTCCTAGTGGACAACCATTTAGATATGAGCACCCAAGATTTAACTCAAGATTTAGAGCACTAGAATTCATCAAGCCTTCACGGACCTTGAGATGACCTCACAGCCCCCTCCCCAGCAGTCCTTGGAGCACAGCTTGAGAATCATGGAGCACAGAAGCAGCCACAGCTTGCCAAATTTCAATCCCACAGGAGTCATGGGTCCCAGATTTTAGATGCGTTCTGTAAGGTAGCCCATTTGGCCACAAAAGGTATTTAAAGGGGGTCCATGGTGAAGACAAGGTTGAGAATTGTTGCACTGTGCCACTGTGGTAAGCCACAATCATAATTTCCCACGCTCCCTATCAGCTTCCTACAAGGAAAGTCACTGGGGAAGCCAGCAGGATGCCAGAAGTCACTTCTGCTCTCCCTGCTTTTTTTTTGCCCATAATATTTTCATTCTATTTCTCTCTTTAGGTAAGGAAAATATCTCTGAAATGATAAGACAACCAGTCACAGGTTGTCTAGTTGTAAGAGTAACAAACCTGTAATCCTCCACAGAGCTCAGAGTAGTACAAAAAATATAAAATGTAAATCACAGCGTAACAGTTAAAAAACATTCACGTTTCAAACTAAACAGAGCAAGCAACCAAGCCGAGAGAATAATACTGAATTGGGAGATATGGTGCTGTTCTGTCAAAGCTGACGGCCCCCTCCAGGTACATATAGTCCTCAACGTACGACCACAATTGAGCCCAACATTTCTGTTGCTAAGTGAGACTGAGCTTGGAAAAGTTGAATCAAAGGCGAAGAGCATTCCTTTGAGCTTACAAAAGTTGAGAAAGTTCATTGCAGAATCCTTAAGAGCGCTTCGGTGGAACTCTGACAGTAATCTGAGACAGATATTGAGTTATCTAACCAACGGATTTTACAACAGTTGGTTAAGTCTCTTTTGCAACATGCACTTAAGAATCACCAGAGGGAGGGGGGCGGAAATGACAGATTTACTGCAGAACAAGGAGGCTGCCACTCAACCCAACAATTCCAGCACACATAAAATCAGAAATAGTTTCTGCACGCCCAAGCTTCTCACCAGATTCTTGCTGGAGCAAATTTCCTATTTTCTAACAATTATCAACAATAAATAGCACAGTTGAATATAATCTTGCATCCACAAAATTTGCAGACCAAAGGCAAATACTGTATTCCGGGGTGTCTAGCCTTGTCAACTTTAAGACTTGTGGACTTCCACTCCCAGAATTCCCCAGCCAGCATGACTGGCTGGGGAATTCTGGGAGTGGAAGTCTGTAAGTCTTAAAGTTGACAAGATTTGGCACCCCTGCTCTATTCAAAACAAGAAAAGCAGATCCAGAGGGTCTCTTAGCTATCATTTTAACAAAGTTCCATGATGGCTTGTAATTTGGCTAAAATTGGAGATAGACCATGATAAGGTTCCTGATGAATAAGAGTCTGAAAGAAAACAACCTTCAGATATGAGTAACATGGATGCCCAGAATTCCTATACTCTGTATAACTAATGAAAAACAATTAAAGCAATTTCACAGCTTGTTATGAGGGGAACAGGCTGCTTTCTGTCAGCCCTTTCCACCTACAAACATTTAAAACTTCAACACGTTCAAAATTGTGGCTTGGGTCTCTGAAAAGAAACAAAACTGAAGCTCACAAATTCAAATTTCACTGGTCCTGGGATACTTCACGTTGGAAGGGTTGAGTTTCCACAGGGCAACTGAGAGATTTCTGTGGATATTGCCTGCTCACTCATAGAAAATGAACCTTTATGGCTACTGGTGGATTTTCTAATTAGGGTGCTGTTTTCTTCCAGTAAGATTCCCCTGAGTGCCCTGATGATATTATAGAGGGTCAACTTTTTGTGGAAGTCCACGCTCATGAAGAAGTAAAGGAATGGATTTGCACAACTGTTGAGGTAGGCCAGGAAGTCCGCAACAAGAGTAATAAACGAGAAAGTTGGGCCATTCGCTCCTAGCAATTTAAGGAGCTGGGTGATGTGATAGGGCAACCAACAGACAAAGAAAGTGACTACCAGGGCCAAGATGACTTTGAAGGACTTCTTTGAGTGGAGAGAGGTCTGACGTCTCCTCAGGACTACGATGATGATGCCGTAACAGACCACAATGATGGTGAAGGGAGCCAAGAACCCACATATCAGCCTTAACATGTAGATGGTCACTCGTATTCCTGGTTCTTCTTCTTTTAGCATCACCAAACATTTGATTTGGTTGTTCTTGATGTCCACCTTACGGTAAAGGAAGAAAGGGATACTTGTGACGATGGCCATGAGCCAAGCTCCGACAGCTGCAAGCCATACCAAGCAGATGTTCCGGTGTTTTCTGGCCCATAACGGGTAGGCGATACAAGCAGCCCGGTCCATGCTGATTGAGGCTAAGAGAAACTCGCTGCAGAACATATTGAGGTACTTGATGAAGCCGTTGGCTTTGCATGCAAAGCTCCCAAAGGCCCAACCTTCCTTCACCGCTACAAGAGGTGCTATACGACTCACGGAGAAGAGGAAGTCAGCCAGAGCTAGGTTGAAGAACCAGACGCAGCTGATGGTCCGTGAGACTTGGCGGCCGGTGATGCAGATCACAATTCCATTGCCGAAGGAACCAAAGAGAAAAATAACTGTGTAGAAGATGATTTTAAGAACATCTCTGTATCTATTTAAATCAGAGATGGTTTCCAAGGGTGATGGCAAGGATGCATTGGGAAGCCACAAGGCAGAGGAGCTAGCATTCATGATGCAAAGGGGACGTTGCAGAGAAGGTGACCTAAAAAAATTAAATGAAAAAATCTGAAAAAAGGGAGAATAGCAATAGCACTCAGACTTATGTACCGCTTCACAGTGCTTTACAGCCCTCTCTAAGCGGTTTACATATTGCCCCCAACAATCTGGGCCCTCGTTTTATCCACCTCAGAAGGATGGAAGGCTGAGTCAACCTTGAGCCGGGTGAGATTCGAACTGCCAAATTGCAGGCAGCCGGCAGTCAGCAGAAGTAGCCTGCAGTACTGCGCTCTAACCACTGCACCACCGCAGCTCTTTTCTGAACTCAAGAGAATTCATGTTATTTAATCAACCTACTCTGGAAATCTCCAGAACCTGGAACATTTTAAGGGTGCTAATGTAATTGTATTTAGTAGGCAAACTTCTGTAATCCAATACCTTTTCTTTGCCAACATTGCTAAAAGATGCTAAAAAAATATTAGTCTGGGCAATTGAATATGTTTATCTTTACAGCCCTGGATTTGTTCCTAAATTTTCTAAATTCTCTAGCTGAGACAGCTGTCTCAGGAATTCTGGGAATTGAAGTCCACAGGTTGTCAAAGAGCCACAATTGCCCACCCCTGCCCTCCGGTGATGTAATCAAAATTTGAATGCTTGGCAACTGATTCATATTTATGACGGTTGCAGTGTCCCGGGGGTCATGTCATCCCCTTTTGCGACCTTCTGACAAGCAAAGTCAATGGGGAAGCCAGATTCACTTAACAACCGTGTCACAAACTTAACAACTGGAGTGATTCACTTAACAACCGTGGCAAGAAAGGACGTAAAATGGGACAACATTCACATGACAAGTGTTTCACTTAGCAACAGAAATGTTGGACTCCGTTGTGGTCATAAGTCGAGGACTATCTGTAATATAAAGAAAATGCATCCTGTTTTCTCCAAGATTTCCTGATGTGATGTTCCCAAATTGGCTGGATTTCAATTCCCATGGTCCATCATTAGAGGGTGGAATTCCAACACATTTCCACCCCTTCTAGGATAAGTGAACTTTAACCAACCCGTGTTGCATTTACTTGGAAACAAACCAATCTATTTCCTTTAATGCATTTAGAAATATCTCAATTTCTTTCTGAACTGAACCAGTTTTAAATGGAAGATCATTTCTCATACTTAGCAGGGGTGAAATCCAGCAGGTTCTGACAGGTTCTGGAGAACCGGCAGCGGAAATTTTGAGCAGTTCGGAGAACCGGCAAATACCATCTCTGGCTGGCCCCAGAGTGGGGTGGGAATGGAGATTTTGCAAAACCCTTCCCCTGGAGGGGAGTGAGAATGGAGATTTTGCAGTATCCTTCCCCTGCCATGCCCACCAAGCCACACCCACCAAGCCACACCATGCCCACCACGTTATGCCCACAGAACCGGTAGTAAAAAAATTTGGATTTCACCACTGGTCTAAAGTATCCAGAAACGAATATCCAGACATGACAGGACTATTTTGGTGTTACAATAAACCCAACCCCAATCACAAGAAGATGGGACATCCTGGGTCAAGACTCCAGAATTACCTGTTTGAAGCTATAGGAATCACGTCTCTTCTCTTTTGTTGAACTTCTTTTTACAGGAAACTAGGATTATTCAGCTGCGGCTGGTCTCCTCTGCTAACAGCTGTGCTGCTCTCCCTTGAACCAACAAAGTTGGTTTATACGGAACATAAATAAAGGACAGTCCACGTGGTTGAGGTTTTTTTTTTTTATTTTCCTGAGAAGTCGCGGACGTTCTGCAAAAGCCACAAAAATCTGCTGGCCTCCAGGATCTTTGCTTGACTTCTTGTGCTATATTTCCAAAGAGCGACTTGACTTAGCAAACACCACAGCACGTTGTCTGTGGTGGTTGTGTTGCAGCCACCTGACCAGCTGTCTAAACCAACAGGAGATTTCATAAGTGACATTGTGTTGGGTGATCCTAGGTAGAGGCAGATGTAAGGTCTCCTTTTTGGGCAGGGGATTGGACTCGATGACCTGCAAGATCCCTTCCAACTCTGTTAATCTGCTAAATCTATTAAATTACCTTTCTCAAGTAAGATGAAGCAACTGGATTCACACAAGACGGTAAAACCTTATACAGGTAGTCCTTGTCCTACAACCATAATTGAGCCCAACATTTCTGGTGCTAAGTGAGACAGTGGTGAAGTGAATTTCCCCCCATGTTACAACCTTTCTTGCCAAAAATGGGGTTTGCCTGGACACCATAGTGGAAAATATTAAATTGAAAATGAATACAGCAATAGAGAGAGATGAAAGAGGAGTAGAGAGTAGAGAGATGGAAGAGAAGGGGAGAAGAGAGAGGGATGGAAGAGAGGGGAGGAAGGAAGAGAGGGGAAATCAGCGTAGGAGAGAGGGCTAGACAGGGGAGAAGAAAGGAGGAGAAGGAGAAAGGAAGGGGAAGTAGAGAGGAGCAGGAGAGGAGGGAAAAAGAAAGTAAGAAGGAAAGAAGAGATGGCAGGATTGAGAAGAAAGATTGCTGTATAACAAAAAAGATGAATTGGAAGAAAGGCAACCCCGAACATATATAAATATACTAAGATAAAGAATGAATGGTTAAAAAATAAATATGAATAAGCAGGAAAGTTAGAATTCGAGGGCGAATGAAGATGCTGTTTATATAAGTAAGCAAAGAAATATTGAGATATGATTAAAAAAAAGGGAAAAAAAGAAAACTGTGGCAAAAATTGTAATTGAGTAAAATGTATTTGAATTTGATAAATTGTATAAGATAAGATATGGCCAATACTCTGTTCAAAAACGATAAAAAACCAATAAAAACTTGTTTTATAAAAAAAACCCTTTCTGGCCAATGCTGTTACGTGAATCATTGCGACAGAAGGCGGCAAAAGGTATTCACAGGATACTGCAGCCGTCATAAGTAGGAATCCATTGCCGAGCATCTGCATTGTGATCCCACGACCGTGGGGAAGTTGCAACAGTCGTTAAGTGTGGAAAAACGGTCACGTCAACTTTTTCCAGCGGTCGTCGTAACTTCGAACGGTCCCTGAATGAACTGTTGTAAGTCAAGGACAACCGGTATCATTGGCGACTTGGGGCAAGGGGTGTCCTTCAAAGCCAAATGTCAAATGCATCCATTTATGTCGTTTTGTGAAAAGGAGTCACGTCCATTAGCAGGACCGAATCTGGATTGAGTGGATTTTGGGTGGGTGTTGAAGTTGAACTCAGATTTTCTCCTTTTAGTGTTAAATTGAGTTCTTTATGCTCAGTTAGGAATGAAAGAGAAGTAGAAAAAAAATAAATCTGCACCCACACAGACACACACCCATTCTGCAGCCCCCCTCGCCCCCCCAGAAAAACCCACAGGCCAGAGCCAAAGAAGAGGTAAACCTCCTGCAAATACAGAAGCTGGACTAGTCAGAAATTCCTCAGAACCAGCACAACACGCTTAAACAGAAAAGTAGCTTTGCTGCGGTTTCGGTGATGTGCAACCGAACCAGAAATAAATTAACTTGTTCATTGCAGCCAATGCCATGAAATTACAGAAGTCTCAAGTTGCTTTCAGACTACCCTGTTTCCCCAAAAATTTATTTATTTATTGATTGATTGATTGATTGATTGATTGATTTATTGGTTCGATTTATATGTCGCCCTTCTCCGGAGACTCAGGGCGGCTTACAATGCGTTAAGCAATAGCCTTCATACTTTTGTATATACCTGCTTAGTAGGGCTTTCCCCCCCACCCCCCCCCGGTGTTCTTTTTTATACAAAGTCAGTTTATTGCCCCCACAATCCGGGTCCTCATTTTACCTACCTTGAAAGGATGGAAGGCTGAGTCAACCTTGAGCTTGGTGAGATTTGAACTTGCAGTAATTGCAGGCAGCTGGTGTTACTTAACAGTGCTTTAGTCTGCTGCGCCACCAAGGCCCCAAGAGAGCCTTGGTAGTACAGGGGTTTAAGGCACCCTGTTATTAAGCTGGTTATTAAGACCAGCTGCCTGCAATTACTGCAGGGTTCGAATCTCGCCAAGGCTCAAGGTTGACTCAGCCTTCCATCCTTTCTAAGGTAGGTGAAATGAGGACCCAGTTTGTGGGGGCAATAAGCTGACTTTGTATAAATATACAAAAGGATGAAGGCTATTGCTGAGCACATTGTAAGCCGCCCTGAGTCTTTGGAGAAGGGCGGCATATAAATCAAATTAAAAAAAAAAAAAAGGCCCAATAAGACCCAACTGGAAAATAAGTCCTAGCATGATTTTTCAGGATGCTCGTAATATAAACCGTACTCCCAAAATAAGACCCAGTTAAGATTATCAGCCAGATGGGTGCATTTAGTACCGTATTTCCCTAAAAATAAGACCTAACCAGAAAATAAGCCCTAATGCGCCTTTTGGAGCAAAAAATAATATAAGACCTGTGTTTTTGGGGAAATACGGTAGATCCAAATCCATGTGTGGAAGTTCTTCTTCCAGATTCTAGAGGTGATCTGCTGTCCCACTTGAACAAGGCCCTCGGGCTCCTTGCCACCAGCGGTACTTCTCTCCAGCCTTCGCCCAAAGCCCTGCACCAAAAGGCCGAAGCAGATCCCAAGTTGGAATTTTTGCCCCCCTCTGCCCCACACTAAAAGACCCTGAAGGGGGAGACTCTCTGCAGCAACACAAACTTCATTGCATGTATCCGGCCCAGGGGCGTACTTTGAGGACGCCTGATGTAGTGCAATATTAAAAAAAGCAAATAATTTTTCTGCGGACCACCAAATTTTTCTTACAGACCACCGGTGGTCCACGGACCACCGGTTGGTGACCACTCTTCTAGTCCAACCCCACTATTCAAGCAGGAAACCCTACACCATTTCAAACAATTGAGGATTACTGCCTGTTTTGTATAAAAAGGATTCTTGGTTGCCCCATCTCAACCTGCATTTCCCCTGTGGGGCAATCCAGAAGGCCACTACTTCCCCTTTTCAGTTCCCAGGAATAATGGCCCTTTACTCAAATGTCAGAAAAGGCTGTGCACAAAATCTTTTGGCAGATGTCAGGTCTGAAAATAGCAAAGTTGTTTTAGCTCTTCCCATTAATAATAATAACAATAATAAAAGAGATGCCAGCAGCTTCTAAGTGTCTGGACCAAATCAGATAAGAAAGTTCATGAAAGTTTAGTGGTCACCAGGAAAGTCTTCCTAAGAATTACTTCCAATGGGCTTCTCGGGAAAAATATTTTGAAAATACAGCGATTCCTCCAAACCCACTGAGTCCAGACACCTAGGATGTTAATTGCATGTAGATCATGCCAGTTGATTTTTATGGACTTCTTTTAAACTTATGGCAGCCCTCCCAGCTCTGAAGGATGGATATAAATCAAGAAGAGGAAAGTTTTTAACAGAATAGAATAGAATAGAATAGAATAGAATAGAATAGAATAGAATAGAATAGAATAGAATAGAATAGAATAGAATAGAATAGAATAGAATAACAGAGTTGGAAGGGATCTTGGAGGTCTTCTAGTCCAACTCCCTGCTCAGGCAGGAGACCCTCTACCAGTTCAGACAAATGGCTGTCCAATCTCTTCTTAGAAACCTCTAGTGTTGGAGCATTCACAACTTCTGGAGGCGAATTGTTCCACTGATTAATTGTTCTAATTTGTCAGGAAATTTCTCCTTAGTTCTAGGCTACTTCTCTCCTTGATTAGTTTCCACCCATTGCTTCTTGTCCTGCCCTCAGGTGCTTTGGAGAATAGCTTGACTCCCTCTTCTTTGTGGCAGCCCCGGAGATATCGGAATACTATTCTCATGTCTCCCCTAGTTCTTCTTTTTATTCAACTAGACATACCCAGTTCCTGCAACCGTTCTTCATATGTTTTAGCCTCCAGTCCCCTAATCGTCTTTGTTGCTCTTCTCTGCACTCTTTCTCTTCTCTGCGACCAAAACTGGATGCAGTAGTCCAAGTGTGGCCTTACCAAGGCATTATAAAGTGGTATTAACACTTCACGTGATCTGGATTCTATCCCTCTATTTATGCAGCCCAGAACTGTGTTGGCTTTTTTCCATCTGTTGCTTCTTGTCCTACCCTCAGGTGCTTTGGAGAATAGCTTGACTCCCTCTTCTTTGTGGCAGCCCCTGAGATATTGGAAGACTGCTATCAAGTCTCCCCTAGTCCTTCTTTTCATTAAACTAGACATACCCAGTTCCTGCAACCGTTCTTCATATGTTTTAGCCTCCAGTCCTCTAATCATCTTCATTGCTCTTCTCTGCACTCCTTCTAGAATCTCCACATCTTTTCCTTTCATGGCGATGATGTCCGGTGTATGGCTGTTGTTGTTTTTTTACACAAAGGGTGGGAGTGAGTTTAGCAGCAAAAAGAACTGGTTGGATACACATGAGAAAGGCTGAAGTCATACAGTTAACAAAATAACAGAAGAACAGAGTTGGGAGGGACTTTGGAGGTCTTCTAGTCCAACCCCCCCTCTGAGCAGAGGGGGAAACCCTATACCATTTCAGACAAATCACTGTCCAATCTCTTCTTTAATTTTTTTTTTAAATTTAAACATTAAAAAAGTGATGTAACTCTGCCTTTACTCCCATTGCTGTTGGGAAACCTTGATTTCGGAATGGATCTGCTACCATGTTTCCCCGAAAATAAGACCCTGCCTTATATTTTTTTGAACCGCAAAATAAGTGCTTGGCCTTATTTTTGGGGATGTCTGATTATTTTGGGGCACGTGGAGCATTTTACCTGATTTCCAGCTCTGTCCCCCTAACCTTAACCAGAGGAAATGGCAGGAACTGGCTGCGCGTGCATTTAAATATTTTCAGGGAGGGCTTATTTTCAGGGAGAGATTTATTTTTTTGGGGGGGTATTTTAGCACATGCGCTCAAAAGCTCAATTGGGCTTATTATCAGGGGATGTCTTACTTTAGGGGAAACAGGGTATGTGCTACTTAATCTTATCTTGTTACACTCCAAGATCCGTGACTAGCTGCTGGTTTCTACCCAAAAGCCACCAATTTCTATGCTGCAGGCTCGGAGGTTCTTTTTTCTCCATGTTGCTGTTGACCATTGGGCCTCTGTAACTGCTGGTGGTTGTCCAATACATCCCAGAGAAATGGCAATGGCAAATGTCTGACCATTGGTGATTGTCCTGAACAGACTATTGGAAGGGATGACCCAGCTGTGAAGTAGCTAAAACATCACTGAAAATAGTGGGTTGCACTGTCCTCCCAAGAAGTGGTAGAGCCTGGGAAGGAGTCAAGAGAGGAATCAGTCTGGACTCCTTAATGTTCCCACAAACAATCTAAATCCAGCCCCTTTTGAATTCTGTTGACTCTTATCTAGCATCAATGTAGCGATGACCGTTAGTTGACTAGATTCTCCTGTGTAGGCATGATCAATACCAAGAGCCTTGGTAGTACAGTGGTTTAAAACACCCTGTTATTAAGACCAGCTGCCTGCAATTACTGCAGGTTCGAATCTCGCCAAGGTTGACTCAGCCTTCCATCCTTTCTAAGGTAGGTAAATTGAGGACCCAGTTTGTGGGGGCAATAAGCTGACTTTATATAAATATACAAAAGGATGAAGGCTATTGCTGAGCACATTGTAAGCCGCCCTGAGTCTCCGGAGAAGGGTGGGATATAAATCAAATTAAAAAATAAAAAAAATAAATAAATCATCTTAACTGGAACTTAGTGTGTGATCTTGATTCTTCCGTCTCTGACATTTGTTCCTGAAACCCCTGTTGGAAGAAATGTCCATTGGGGTCCAGTTCCAAGTGGGAAGGAAGACACTGGAAACATGGTGAGTGTTTGGAAAGATTGTTTTTAAATGGTGGACAGGATCACATGCCTTGATAATGTTGGGTGAAGCAGAAAAAGGGCAGAGATGCTGAGAGTGCCTGAGTTTTATACCCTCTCTGGGCTTTTGAATTTGAGCTTGTATTCTGATTGGTTGTCAGACTCCCATGGGGCCATGCTCTGTAGGTTGTCCTGAGTCCCAAGTTTGGTTGACTCTTGCTGGGTGATGATGTAATGAAAGGGCTTTGGGCAATTCCTATTATGGCTCTGCTTGAAGGAGGTAGATCGTTGTTATGTAGAATAGACTTGCTCAGGCCTTAATGGCCCATTGACAAAGGTGTGAGGGGGTGATGGTCAGGGAGCTGCAGGGAGCTGCTTTATCTTTAAAACATGTTTCTCCATTTCTCATCCAGGAAGGTATAATATCCTCTTTTTAATATTTCCTAGAATAGTTCATTTTTCTAGGAGAGGGGTGGGTGCTAACTTCCTACACCCCAAAAAAACAAAGATGAATGCAATTCCTCAAATGAAGAAAAATAAAAGAGCTTAGGGATAGCAGTAAGACTACCAGTATGGGTCCAGCCAGCCCTGTCCAGGGGCTGATGGGTCCACTCTGCTTCTTAGATAAGTGGCATGAGAAGAAAAGGTTTGCAAGAACATTTTAAAAAAAAGTAATAACAGGGAGAGGAAGAAAAAGTGAGAGAGGGAGGGAGGGAGAGAGGGAGAGAGCAACCCATAGAGGAAGCTCACAAGCTGAGTTCTTGCAATGCGCTTCTATTCTCTTTTATTTATAGTTTCTCATACAAGTCTAAGCCAAGAGTCTAAGCTATTCAGCATCTTTAAATAGACAAGTTGCTGTGTCAGCTTTGTTGTTCATTAATAGAAAAAGAAAAATAGGGATCACAGCCAAAGGAGGGCTAAGGGGTGGGAGAAGAAGACACGATGACCAGATAGGAGACAGTATTCCCACAGGACAGTGGCGGAACCAGTTGGAGCCACCATCTTCATCCACACAGAATGCATAATTTTCAGGGCACTTCCTTTCAGTGCCATTGTAACTTCGTATGGTCACTAAACAAACTGCCGTACATTGAGGACTACCTGTATTTTAGTTGCATGAAAATCAAGAGTTGATCTATGGCAGTTATTACCTTTCCCCCTTCATCTTCTTTGCAAGGTTGCTCCAAAGATAAAATTGGTTACCAATTTATATATGTCATTTTGTGATCATGCAAAGGAAAGGCATCCTGGGTGATATAAAACTCCACTGCTTTGGTAAACTAGAGAGAGAAAGATGGAGGGGGAGGATCCTCCTTTTGGCCACGTGATTGTATATTTTTTTTGTTGGCTTGCTATAAATAATGGAAATATGTTTATTTAAAGGCTATCCAATGCGGAGTCGAGAGCATGAATCAATAAACAGAATGACATCACAAGAATATCCACTTTAGCTAAAAGCAAACACACAGAGAAAGCAATAATTGCAGTATGATAAGAGTGGAAAGGTTTTTCTGAAGCTGGTGGCCTCTTCCAGATGTTTTTGACTGCAATATTCAGCAATTTCCAAGCACTTTAATCAAGGTGGAAAATCTGAATCTGTGTTTCTCAACCTTGGCCATTTTAAGACGTGTGGACTCCAATTCCCAGAATTCCTCAGCCAGCCAAGCTAGTCACAACATGCTGGCTGAAAGGACACATTATATATATTAAAAACCAGCATGTAATGTTTATGCTTCCTTAACATTGATTTTACAATGCTACATGATGGCTTATATTTTGGTTAAAAATTAGGAGCACCTCAGACAGGGCTGCTAATTAGCAGAGTCGGTTGAATAAGCTTTCCAAAGACACAAATGTACAAATATAGCTAAAAGTTTATACATACTGTATACATCAACGTCAAAGGAAAAATAACATACATGAGGAATATAAAGCAAAACAACCCATCGTTTGCAATTCATGATGGAAGTAAAAGCTCCTTTTCACACAGAGGTATTTGTAGTTTTATAACGTCCAGAAAATATCAACAGTTCAGACGGGTGGATGGAATAAAAGCGGAAAAAGAAATCTTGTATTTCTCTAGTTAATGGCTGCGATGGATCACCCTCCATCAGATTGCTGTCTTCCTCATGTTTTGCACTACAAAGCCTCTTATTCTCCAAAGCACCACAGGGCAGGACAAGAAGCAATGTGGGGAGGGGGGGAGCTTGTTAATGTTGTGGCCCGCCAGTGGCCAGCGGAACTGGTGGCAGACTCAGACAGTGAGGAGGTTGGGGAGGAACATGGGCCAGTCCTGGAGTCTGAGGAAGGCTCTGCATCGGAGGCAGAGATGGGGCCAGGATCGCCCGACAATTATCAGCTGCTTTCAGAGTCGAAGATCAGTGGGGCAGAAGAACAGTTGGAGTCTGTTCCTGATGTGCGCATGCATAGAGCTGTCAGGAGAACGGAATAGTTAAGGAACAAGGGCCGACTTGGGAGTAAAGGCACAAGTGGCTGGTGAATGGCCCCTCCCAGAGGGAATAAAAGAGGAGCAAAAGGGGAGTGGAGTTTGCAGGAGACAATTAGTTCCCTTAATTGGTGACTCTCCGAGACCCCTTGCCAAGTACTTTCTTGTACAGCGCTGTGTTTTGAAGATATCGGCCTGGCAGCTCTCCAAGCCAGATAAGGTCTGTGTTTGTAAATTCACCCTGGAAAGACTGTTTGCCGGGGCTTTGCTGGATGTGAATGAGGGGAATTCACAGTAGCTTAATAAAAAGGGGTTTGTCGGGACAAGGAGTCTGCTTCGTGGTTTGGAGAAGCCTAGGATAGAACAGTTAAAGAGAGGTCCAACTTAGAAGTAAGGAGAAATTTTTCTGATAGTGAGAACAATTAACCAGCAGAACGACCAGAAGTTGTGGGTACTCGGTCACTGGAGGTTTTCAGAAATAGACTGGACCACCGTTTGACTGGGATGGTAGAAGGTCTCCTGCCTTGAGCAGGAGGTTGGACTAGTAGAAGATTTCCAAGGTCCCTTACAACCCTATGATTCTATGTTCCTCACCTGTCACCTATGAGTTCCTAGTCCACATGAGTTTCCTAAACCGAACTTGGAAGTGTTAAGGTTCTGCAATGCATCTGAGGGACTACTGAAGATTGAGGTAGCTCGTCCGTGGAAGAAGCCATCTCCTTCCTGGACTTCCTCCTAAATGAGGTGCCACTGTCTTCAAACAAGGTTCTCCTGAATGCAGCCCTTATGCTGTAAAGAGTCAGCTTTCGGTGGAAGTCCATGCCCATGAAAAAGTAAAGGATAGGGTTGACACAGCTGTTGAGGTAGGCCAGGAAGGAAGAGAGGGGGAGGCCAATAGAAAGTCCTATGCCTTTCACGTCTGCCAATTTGAGGAGGAGGAAGATGTGATACGGTGCCCAACAGAGGAAGAACGTGACCACGAGAACCAGGATGACCCTGAAGGGCTTCTTGGAACGGAGGGAAGCCCGTCGTCTCCTCAGCACCACAACGATGATGCCGTAGCAGACCACAATGACGGCGAAAGGGGCCAAGAACCCACAAATCAGTCTCAACATATAGATGGCCAGTTTGGCGGTTTCATTTCCCTCCAGGGCAAAGGAGCACTTGGTCTTGTTAGACTTGTCAATTTTTATGCCACGGTAGAGATAGAAAGGACTACTTGTGCCAATGGCCAACAACCAAGCTCCGATGGCAGCGACCCATGCCAAGCGGCTGTCCCGGTGCCTTTTGGTCCATATTGGGTAGGCTACGCAAGTTGCCCGGTCAATGCTGATGGCAGCTAAGAGGAAGACGCTGCCGAACATGTTGAGATACTTGATGAAGCTGTTGGCTTTGCACAGGAAGCTTCCAAAGGGCCACCCGTTATCAAAAGCGTTCTTCAAGAGGGGCACAATCCGGGTGACTGAGAAGAGAAAGTCAGCCAGCGCTAGATTGAAGAACCAGACACAGCTGATGGTCCGTGTAGTCTGACGGGCTGTGATCCAAAGCACAGCTCCATTGCCCAGGGAACCAAGCAGAAAAAGAACTGCGTAGAAGAAGATCTGAAGCATGTCCATGAGCCTGCTCACGTCCACCTTGGTATCCGAGGATGAGGGCAAGGATGCATTGGAAATGCACGGAGCGGTGAAATTAACGTTCATGATGCAACAGGACCTTACGGAGTGGGAAGATTAGGAAACCAGGTGGTCCTTCTCCAGTCAACAAAACCTGGAAAAGGAGAATCAATGGTTTAGGAAGTGTCTTTTTTTCAAATCTGTTTTCCTGTCTTACTACTCTTATAGTCTAGTTTTGCGTCTACTATTGCATAAAAGTCTCCTACAACACAAATATTTTGATATTCCATTTCTAATATCTTCTTATGTAACTTTTGGTAAAATTCTTCTTGCTTATTATTCGGTGTGTAGATTCTTATCAATTAATCCATCACTATTTCCACCATTAAAACCCTTCCTTCTTCATCTGCATATATTTGCTTGGAGTTTATTGTTTCCCTAATATATAGAGTTACCCCTCTTTTCTTTCGCTGTGCTAATGAAAAATATAGTTTCCCAATTATGGGACATGTCACTCTTCACATGTCATAAAACTCAGGCCATGCATGTTTTCTCTCATATGCTGCTCCCCAAATTCATCACTAGATGGTAGAATTTCAGCATCTCTAATCCAACAACTGGATGAACTAGCGACAAAGGAGCTTTCGTCAAGCTCAGGGGAACCACCAGACACGGTCAAAAGGAGGAAGGAAGAACGGAGGTGCAATCCTTCTTCATATCTACCCTATAGAAATATAGGGTACTTCTGCATTTCCCAGGGGTTCAAAGAATGAAACTGCTGACGGTGCGAGTAGATGGTTTCAGAAAGTGGCAGCTTCCCCAAAGTCAGAAATTTCAAATCAAAGATTGGATGGTCATCAGGAACTCTCGAGGAGCAGATGACTTACATTGTAGGGATGGAATTGAATGCCCAGCTGTAGCATCCGATGCTTCTAAACATTTCTATAATATTTATCATTTTTATATGGCAGCCCATCTCACAAAAAGCGCTTCTGGAGCTCCGTACAACAATAAATTAGAATGATAAATATATCAAAACACTCATTATTTTAAAAAATATTTAAAAACTAGAAAGCCCAAGTGAGAAGAATGTGAATTTTAGTACTGGAGCTACCTCAAGATCTTACCAGTTCTCTGAGATCCTCAGATTTAGCCTGGTTTTGAAGGTCTTCTGGAATATTTTTTTTTAAGAAAAGTTTTTTATTTTTTTTCAAAACAAACACACACAAACAAACAAACAATACATTTTTTCTGATAGAGTATTGGCCGAATGAAATTTTCTATAGCGTTTAGTTTTCTCCAACACAATTTTTTGCCATAATATTCTTTCTCTCTAATTTTTTGTTTTATTTTCCTTCTGTTTCTTCTGGTATATAACCAATATTACAATTCATCCTAATCTCTAACCTTGGTCAATTTTTCTTTCTCACTCCCTTTCTCATTACTTTTTTCAAATTGAAATCCTTTAATTTAAAGTCAATCTTTTTTCTAAAACCTAACCCTAATTCTAAATCATCTTATTCAAATATTTTGGTCTTCTGGAATATTAACAGGGATGGAGCTCACCTCACTTTAAGGAAGAGAATGTCTCATAAGGCAGGCACCATGTCAGAATAGGACCACCTCCTAGGACCCCCAGATATATAATTCCCTAACAAACAGGACCTGCATCTCAGATCTAATGGAACAGACAGATGTTAGGCCAACATCAGATGTTAGACATAACGTTAGACCAATGTCTCCATAGCACCAGGCTCTGCTCCTATACTTGAGTACTTTTAATTATTGAAGATCTTCCATTCTTTTTTTTTTTTAAAGGGTGGGAGGTGAACTCAGGTAGGGAAAAGTCTGTAGAGTTTCTCAGTCATCCAGGTCAAGTCTTTGACTGACTTTTAGCTATACAATTTGGGATGAGCACCCTTTGAATGGTGTGGGAGTAGGAATGGATTTCCAGAGGGAAAAAAATGCAGACTACAGGACCCAGGAAAACTCAGGTGACCCTGAGGACACCGATAAACCTCCAAGGACCCTCTAAAAGGATGCAAATGACCAACTCTCTGCAAGGAATATAAATCCTTCCATTCCCCACTATCCTGCCAGAGCTGAAGAAGCTTCTTGGATGAGAAGCGAAACGTCTTAAAAAGAAAAAAGAAGAAAGTCCAGTTGCCTTCTGAAAAAAAAGCATCTTTAGGACAACCATGACCTGGATGACTGAGAATCTCTGCAGACTTTTAGCTATACAATTTGGGATGACCAGCCTTGGAATGGTGTGGGAGTAGGAAGGAATGGATTTTCAGAGGAAATATTGCAGACTACAGGAACCATTTCCACCACTCAGGTGACCCTGAGGACACAGATCAACCTCTGAGTGCTTCAAGGACCCTCTAAAAGGATGCAAATGACCAGCTGTCTGCAAGGAATATAAATCCTTCCACTCCCCGCTATCCTGCAAGAGCTGAAGAAGCTTCTTGGATGAGAAGCGAAACGTCTTCAAAAGAAAAAAGAAGGAAGTCCAGTTGCCTCCTGAAAAAAAAACACCTTTGGGTCAGGTAGGGAAAGTTAAATAATACTTTAATTGACTTCGGAATTCCTAGTTCTTTGATAAAGTCACTTCCAGTTAAACTACTTGAACTCCTTGTGAAGAGAAATATTTTTGTGTACATTGCACAATGGGACAGGTGCCACTAACCTCTAGCTGTCCCACAAGTGCGCCGATATTAGAAAGTGTGTACACTTAGTTCTAATCAAGCTGTTTTCCAATCCTGTCCAGCTGTTAAAATCAAGTCAGCACATCACACCAGAATAAAACTTTCCTGGTTATCGCAATCACGTACTTCGTAATGCAAAACCACAAGACTACAAACTTCATTCTTATAAAACTAGTGAAACATGACAAGAGGTGACCGAGCAGAACCCATCTCTCAAGACAGAGCAAACCAAAACACACCCATCCCAAGTTTGGACAGTCTAACACATCCAGAAACAGCGTAGACAAGGACAAGAATCAAAACTGTTGTTGTTCTGGAATTTGCACAGTTCCCCCAGAAACTGTGGTATGAAGGTGAAGGTGTGGTGCCCCAGATCAGACCCTGGAATTACCTGTTTTAGGCTGCAGGAATTACGTCTTCTGTATTTCTCTGGGCTCCCTTTACAAAAAATAAAAAATAAAAAAAATATGCGGATTTCTTGGCTGCCGCTTAGTTTCTCCGCCTGGTTGTGATTTTGGACCTCATCCAAGGCCAAGATTAACTCCTGCCGAAAAGAGGAACTTGAGGAAAATCTCTTCCTGCTAGATGTGATCATGCAGAATCTCTCCACTGTTGAAGATTCACCTCCTGTCCTAACCGGAACGATTGCGGCTATGCCAGGCTGTGAAAAATGATGGGCATCATCGCAAACTGCCCATTCCACAGAACCCAAGAATGCTCTTAAAATAAATCCCCTAGAAGAAGGGGAACTAAGAGTTGAGAAATGTGGTCGGGTGGAAGTCTTGGAGAGGAGTGCCTTTTGATAAGGGAGGGCTGCTCCTGTGGTGGCTTAAATTGAATTCACTCGACATACGTCATGTGTGCAGATCAAGCTGGGTGGGTGTGAAAAGCTACTCTGCAGCCACCACAAAAACTGAAAGCTCTGCTCTTGGTCGGGCTCCTGCTGATTTATTTCTGAGGAACCACATGATTTACCGAACGCCCGTGATTCAAGACAGCCCTTTAACATATTCCGTGCTACACTTTCCACAACAAGTGTGTCACTCCCAATCTCTGGCAAGCCATGTAGAGCATACAGTACCCGTTGCCCTATCTTGGAAGCTTCAGGAACGGTTGGAGTTGGTCTCACCTGTCCAAACGTTTCAAGACTTGTTGAGTCTTTGGACTCTGTCACCTCCTCTGAAAAAGAACCAGCTGGGAAGTCCTCGCAATCTGCTGATGTGGCTTGGAATTATGAATGACGGATGCTTCTCAGGCCTGCTCTTCAGCCACCTGTAAACGAGTTGCGTCTTGTTGCTGGAGATTCAAGGGTTGGGTGAACAAGTTTGTCCGATCTCTCCTAAAGCAACTCATTGGTGGGGTTCGCACGTACAGGAGTGCCTCAATTTATTTGGCTGTTTGTGTGGGAGGGAGGTGCTTTAGGTCCAAGATATTCCTGGTTTGAGCTCACCCTCAGCCACAAACATGAATTTAGACCTGTCTCTCTGCATCTTGACTCCATCTTCGATTGCCAAGCGCCTGAATTGTGATTGTGTGACCGTGGGATAGTTGTAACTTCAAAGATGGGTTGTAAGTCACTTTTTTCAAGGGCTACCATAACTTTGAACTGTCATTAAGTGAAAAGTCGTAAGAGGAGGACTATCTGTATATCAGCCCCTCCTCTAGCTTTCCAATCACCCAGATCCCACCTCAGCATCGTTCCATGCAAGAAACTCCCTTCTTTCCTTTCCTTTCCTTTCCTTTCCTTTCCTTTCCTTTCCTTTCCTTTCCTTTCCTTTCCTTTCCTTTCCTTTCCTTTCCTTTCCTTCCCTTCCCTTCCCTTCCCTTCCCTTTCCTTTCCTTTCCTTTCCTTTCCTTTCCTTTCCTTTCCTTTCCTTTCCTTTCCTTTCCCCTTCCTTCCTTCTTTCCTTTCCCCTTCCCCTTCTTTCCTTCGTTCCCTTCCCCTTCCCCTTCCTTCCTTCTTTCCTTTCCTCTTCCTCTTCCTCTTCCTCTTCCCCTTCCTTCCCTCCCTCCCTCCCTCCCTCCCTCCCTCCCTCCTTCCTTCCTTCCTTCCTTCCTTCCTTCCTTTCTTTCCAGGGCTCCTAATTTTTCTCGGAGTACATTTATTGTATCCATAGAGAAACTATTCTTGGACAGATTTTATTTGATTACCATGGGTAAGCTATCTTGAAAAGTAAAAACTAAGAAGGCCAACACAGTCTTACAAAGAAGAGTGGGGCATGGTTTCGAGAGTCTTAATTAAGTGTAAATGCTCATATACGACATTCTATAAATTTTTCCACCAATGCAATGGCTTTATTACTTGGAACCCTGACAGTTACTTGGTACAGCTTGTTGACCAAAAAGAAGTAGAATGCAGAAAAGCAAACATTTATTCTACAAATTGTCCAAATGAAATAAAATGTAGTTGCTGCTTTGTTTCTTGAAAATAGCTCTGATAAGTGACAATGTCCCTCTTCAAGCCCTAAGAGTAAAGTGTATTGCTTCTATTTAGAGCTACGCTGGCTGGAGAATTCTGGGAGTCGAAGTCCACAAGTCTTAAAGCTGCCAAGTTCGAAGACCTCTGGTCTAGACCACAGACTTGCAACTTTAAGATGTGTGGACTTCAACTCCCAGAATCCCCCAGCCAGCAAGGCTGATATAGGAGAATTCTTGGAGTTGAAGTCCACACATCTTAAAGTTGCCCAGATTGAGGAACACACTAGTCTAGGCCAGTGTTTGACTTGAAGATATATGAACTTCATGAAAGTAGGAACTTGTCTTTGTGTCTGGAAAAGATCAGTTAAGAAAGTTTGTTCTTAAGTAATTTTGGTCGTCAAAGAGTTTTCCCTTAGGAAAACTAAGGGAAATTTCTACTAAAAAATTATTAGATAATTTATTATCTACTCATCCGGGGAAATGTAACATTTAAAGTTCAGCTTTCTTCCCTTGACACTGAGAAAACCAAACCACCCACACTGTTAACTGGATCTAATTGATGCCCAATATATCTTACTATTTATTTTTATAGTACTGGGCAGCCAATCCAGTTCTTTCTGTTGGGTGCAGGTCAAGTGGATGGAAAAAATGAAGATTTTTAACTCTTTCTTTCAAGGAAATAACTATGATACGTTCTTTAACTAAACAAGGAAGATAGAAGAAAGACACACAACTGAAGAATCGCATGTGATAGTCATGCACAATCTGAGAATGACTAACAGTAACCTCCCCCACACAGCAGCCCTATATATCATAGACAAACAACAGGCTTAACAAGGTTGCATAGTTTTTCCTTTGTGCAAAAGGGTAGTCTGTCTCCTCTATCCCTCGCCTCCGTTCTTCCTTCCTTCCTTCCTCTTCTCCAATTCCCTTTTCTCCACTGTAGGTCTTGGTCAACCTCAGACAAAGCATGGTCTTATGTAAGAAAATCTGTAGTTATTGAAAGATAGTTCCTCCTAAAAAAAACTCTTGTTGTTTTTCCCTCAGTTTCATCATTTCACTGAGTTGGGCTCCAAATAGGAGCAAGGCCAGGCCTTCAAAAGCCGTCAATAGTTGAGGTGTCCATTAGGAAATTTGGAACCAGATTTTTATTTATATTTGCTAATCTTGGCTTGCTAAGCAAAAGCAAGCTTTAAGAAAGCTGTTTTTGCCATCTAATAACTACTCTGTGTAGGGACGCGGTGGCTCAGTCAGTAGGGATGCGGTGGCTCAGTGGCTAAGATGCTGAGCTTGTCGATCGAAAGGTCGGCAGTTCAGCTGTTCGAATCCCTAGTGCCGCGTAACGGGGTGAGCGCCCATTCCTTGTCCCAGCTTCTGCCAACCTATCAGTTCGAAAGCACGTAAAAAATGCAAGTAGAAAAATAGGACCACCTTTGGTGGGAAGGTAACAGCGTTCCGTGCGCCTTTGGCGTTGAGTCATGCTGGCCACATGACCACAGAGATGTCTTCGGACAACGCTGGCTCTTCGGCTTTGAAACAGAGATGAGCACCGCCTCCTAGAGTCGGGAATGACTAGCACACATGTGCAAGGGGAACCTTTACCTTTAATAACTACTCTGTATGTGGTAAAATCTGACGTGTCTGTTAGGAAATGATTTTACCTAATTTATTGGGCTTGCAATATATAAACCATCAATATTGCTTTAAGACTGCTGTATTGCTGTATTGCATCATACTGTGTCCTGATTGGTTAGCTCTGTAGACAATGTCCTTAAAAGGGAGCTAGAAACCTGGTTTGTTTCTCTTTGTTTCCTTTTACTGACTCTGCTATTTGCTGTGTTTTGCTACTGTTTGCAAATACAGAAGAACTGATTAGTGTATATGACTACAACGACTGGTAAGAAGACTTTGTTATTGGATTATCCCTGGACTATTGTTTAACCATCTACTGCTTTATACATGAATGACCTGGACTGTTTATTGGACTGTGCCTTATTACTATTTCCTGAAAGTAAACACAACTCAGTGTATCTCTGTGTTGGCTGTGTTGTTTCGTAATTACTCTCAATCGCTTTTCATGTGCACACCCTTGCTACTCAAGGGTTGCTCTGCGAATTCTTTGAGAGCGCCCAGAAATCCCTTGAAGAATTATGGACCATTCTCTTTCTTTGAGCAATATTTCAGAAGGACCTCCCACCACCTAACTATGGAAGAACAAGATGAATTTAAACCTGAAAGAAACTTGTAGGCCAGTCTTAGAATTGGTAATGCTACAATTAGCAAAGCCAGAAATGTCTTTCTTTAGGCTACCAAGTCTTTGTTTTTTGGCTCAGTGTTTCCCAACCTTGACCACTTGAAGGGGTGTGGACTTCAACCCCCAGATTTCCCCAGCCAGTCATGCTAGCTGGGGAATTCTGAGAATTGAAGTCCACACCTCTTCAAGTAGCCAAGGTTGAGAAACACTGTCCCAGCTCATCAAAGATGGATGGTTTTAGAAGGTAGCACCCCATTCCCTTTGATCTCCACTAGAGGACCTTCTAGAACACTGATGGACAGGAACCCCCATCTCTTCTTTCAAACCTCACATATTTCAACCACAGGTTTACCCGCCTTCCTTCCTTGTTTTCTTGTACTGCAAGAACAAGACCTCTCAGAAAGGTCGGCAGTTTGGCGGTTCGAATCCCTAGTACAGGTCTCCTGCGTGATCAGGGGGTTGGACTAAATGACCTCCAAGGTCCCTTCCAACTCTGTTACTGTTATTCGCTCCTTATTTTGTCCTCTCCTTATTATGAAAATGGGCTCCTGAGCTCCATTTCCGGCTGCGACGGTCTCTCCTTATTTTGTCTTGTATAAAGTTAGCACTCACCCCTCTCCTAGAAGAATGAAATTTCTAGGAGATTTCAAATTGAGAAATATTTAAAAAGGCAGAATATTATATTTCCCCTAAACGAGAAATAGAAATCTGAAAGGAAACAGAAACTCAGAGCCACAGTTTCCTGCTCCCAAGCAGATACTAAGCTGAGACCAGCTTTTAGAAATGCAGATTTCTAATTCATTCAAGTCAGGATATTTTGAACAAAGGCAGAATTCGGTAGAATGATAGGATCAGCCCTTACTCAAGATCCAAACCAGGAAAGCCATTAAGACACAATAGGAATGGCCCAACACCCTTTAAGGACACAGACCTTCTCACTACATCCTCTCAGAGAGTCCAGGTTTCAGTCAAACTTAATTCAGACAACCTAAAAAGTCAGCTATGATCCAGTGGTGAGTTTCAAAATTTTTTACTACCGGTTCTGTGGGTGTTGCTTGGTGGGCGTGGCATGGCTTGGTGGGCATGGCAGGATATTTAAAACCTGCATTCCCACCCTACTCCAGGGGAAGGTTACTGCAAAATCCCCATTTCCTCCCAATCAACTGGGACTCGGGAGGCAGAGAATAGATGGAGGCGGGGCCAGTCAGAATTTTTACTACTGGTTCTCGGAACTACACAAAATTTCCACTACCGGTTCTCTGAACTAATCAAAATTTCCGCTACCAGTTCTCCAGAACTGGTCAGAACCTGCTGAAACCCACCTCTGCTATGATCCCTGCATAGCCCCATGGGAGTCTGACAACCAATAGAATATATTTCTTGCACAGGAACAGGAAGCTCAAGGGCAAGGCCCAAGAGAGGGTATATAAATACCTCTCTCTCTCTCTCAACTCCATGTGGTCAGCTACCCAGAATCACACGTGCTTGGTGGTTCTGCTTCACCATTAAACCATCTTTCCAATCAGCCTCCATGTTTCCAGTGTCTTTCTCCCCACTTGGAACTGAACCCAGATGGACGTTTCTTCCAACAGCCTCATAGCATGAAAATGGCAAATAACAAGAGTGAAGAGCAATAAGAAGCAACACACACACACACACACACACACACACACACACAGAGAGAGAGAGAGAGAGAGAGAGAGAGAGAGAGAGAGAGAGAGAGAGAGAGAGAGAGAGAGAGAGAGAGAGACACCCTGCAAATCTCCTAAGCAAGGCACTTTGACCAGCCAAGTTCCGATCTCTTTATTTGTTAATATCTTTCCGAGTCCAGTTTTCCTTGACATTTATTACTTTGGCAAGAGTCACAATTAAAGCTATTTACAAACAGGAACAAAATAAACTGAATGAAGAATAACAGCACCAGATGTGTTTAAACTTTGGGGATTTGATTTGTTCCTGCTTGAGAGCAACAAGGGTAGGTGGGAGGGTGGGTGGGATTTCTGCCGAGATTCAGGAGCTGGGTTCCTACAACGCACCCTTCACCCAAGTGAACTAAATACAATTTCTATGTTCACATAACCTGCTAGAGCCAAATGAATAAATTGTATTGTGCCCTAATCCGATGACCTGGTTCATTGTGACATGCTAAGATAATGGCTGGAAATACGCAATATGCTGACTCACAAACAACCCTCGTTTTAGTTTAGTCTAGAGCAGGGGTGTGAGACTCAAGACCTGCAGGCCGCACCCGGTCTGCAAAGTGCTTAGATTTGGCCCACGGGGCCACTCTGGAAACAGTGAAGGACCGGCCTGCGGTGTCTCTGCCAATGAAAACGGGCTCCTGAGCTCCATTTCCGGCTGCGACGGTCTCGTGCAACTCTCTGCCAGCGCAAACGGAGCTCGGGAGGGCCGCATGCAGCCCTCCTAAACTCCGTTTGCTCTGGCAGAGGGTTGAACAAGGCCATCGTACCTGGATACAGAGCTCGGGAGCCTGTTTTCACTGGCAGAGCACTTGGGTTGCCACAGGCGCCCCTGACATTTATTTATTTATTTATTTATTTATTTATTTATTATTCAAACTTCTATACCGCCCTTCTCCTTTCGGACTCAGGGCGGTGAACAGCCAAAATAAAAACATTTATACATAAAGTTACAGTTAAAAATAGATTTAAAATAATTAGATAAATTTGGCCCGTAGTTTAAAATTTATCAATTTAAAATCCGTATCAAATTTTAAAACCAACCATCAAATCAAGACAGACCGGCTAACTGAAAAAAAATAAGTTTTTAGGGCCCGACGAAAAGTCCGGAGGTCGGAGATCACTCGTATCTCTGGGGGTAGATTGTTCCAAAGGGTAGGTGCCACCACAGAGAAGGCTCTCCTCCTGGGGGTCGCCAGCCGGCATTGTCTGGCCGACGGCACCCTGAGGAGGCCCTCTCTGTGGGAGCGAACATGAGTGACATCAAGCAGGCCACGCCCACTCTGACCACACACACCCTGCCCCCTCCCCAAGGTCAAACACAACCCTGATGCAGCCCTCAGTGAAATCGAGTTTGACACTCCTGGTCTAGAGCGTTGTATGAATTTAGTCAAAACTTCAATCTTTGTCTTATCCCTTGATTTGGCGTTCTATTGGCTTTGATATCAGTTTATGGAGCAGATGTTTGCTGGTTGGTTCCAGGCTCAATTGAGCATGAGAAGACAAAACCCCCGAAATCCATCTCCCCTCAAATGTTAAAAAAAAAAACATTTCATCATGTGTGCAAATTATGGAAAGTACTTAAAATGCAAAATTGCCGTCTAAAGGTTTTATTTCCTATTTTACATGATCTGTCTGGTGAGGGTTACAGTTTGATTCATTTTATTCAGTCACTGAAGTCGGGATAGATCAGTGGTGAAATCCAAATATCTTTACTACTGGTTCTGTGGGTGTGGCTTGGTGGGCGTGGTGTGGCTTGGTGGGCATGGCTTGGTGGGCGTGGCTGGGGAAGGATGCTACAAAATCTCCATTTCCACCCCACTCCAGGGGAAGGATACTGCAAAATCTCCATTCCCACTCCACTCTGGGACCAGCCAGAGGCGGTATTTGCCGGTTCTCCAAACTACTCAAAATTTCCACTACCGGTTCTCCAGAACCTGTCAGGACCTGCTGGATTTCTTCCCTGGGATAGATCCCCTTGAAAAAGTAAAGAGCTACATGTGTTGATTTTATACTTTCATAGCTCTGCTCCAGCATTTCAGGATTAAAATCCAAATTTCAAAGTGGCAACAATCCACCTAACTCTACACTCTTCCTGGTGTAAGCTCTCAACCAAAACCTGTCTACCACCTCCTGGATCTCAGACACATTTTGGCATTCATGATTTCCAGAACACTTTGACAGGGTTAAGTCATTAGGGCCCACGCAAAAAGCTGATTTCTTTGAGTTGGTCGGTTTTACGTCATTAAGTTACAGCTTAACTTCAGCTGCATGCACCTTCCTTCTGACCTCTGTCAAGTCAAAATTTATGCGAACCGCCAAAACTCTGGAAGTCTGATCAGCACAAAATAATATTGGAAGAGGAGGGCAGGAAAAGGCCCCCATGCAAAAGGAATTTGACTTTGTTTTGGAAGAGTGAAACCAGGTTTTGCTACCCATAAACATGAGATGAATCATATACCAGAGCAGTGAGTCTTAATTTCTAATGACTACCATGAAAATAAAGTACAGGTAGTTCTGGACCTAAGAGCACGATGGAGACCAGATTTTTTTTTTTTTTTTTTTACTACTAAGGTGCTTGTTAAGTGCCATATGCCCAATTTTACAATCTTTTTTTTTGCCATGGTTGTTAAGTGAATCACTGCAGTTGTTAAGTGAACCATGTAGTCATTAAGCAAATCTGTCTTCTCTCCTTGACTTTGTTTGTCAGAAGCCATCTGGGACGGTCACAAATGGCGATCCCGTCACACTGCAATGCCACAACTATTGTAAATATTTGCCTGTTGCCAAGCACCTGAATTTTGACCACATGATTTTTTTGGATGCTGTGACGGTCATAAGTGCAAGGGACGGTTTGAAGGTCACTTGTTTCGGTGCGACTGTAAAGTTGAACGGTCACTAAGCGAATGGTTGTAAGTCAAGGAGTACCTGTTATAGAGAAGCGCACCAGGGGTGGGTTCTAAATTTTTTTACTACCAGTTCTGTGGGCGTGGTTTAGTTTGTGGGTGTGGCTTGATGGTCATGTGACAATTATTTAGGATTTAGCGGAGGTACTGGTCTACCAGGCTTTTAACTGCTTGCAGAGCTGTACCGGTCTACTCATTTGTTTTTGGAGGCACTGGTCTACCCATTCATTTTTGCAGGCACCGGTTTACTCATTTATTTTTGGAGGCACTGATCTACCACCACACTGCCTTTTAACACTGATCAGCTGTAGGGCGGCCCTTTGAAGCTCCGCGGCAAGAGTTTAAACATTTTTTTTCCTTCTAGCCAATCAGCTGGAACTCAGGAGGTAGCAATAGATTGGGGGTGGGGCCAAATAAAAGGTAAGAATAATGCAGGAGGGGGCGGGGGGGAAGGGGCGGGGGGGGCAGAACCGGTTTGGTGATGTCATATCATCACCGCTACCGGCTCAGCGGAACCGGGCCGAACCGGGAGGAACCCACCACTGAAGCGCACCAAAGGAAAATTTATTTCCGATACTCAAACGTCATCAATCGGATATTACATCCAAAATGCCGGCTTCTTGAGAAGAGACCTAGTACAGGCAGACAAAACAGAATTAACACAATAGAATAACAGAGTTGGAAGGGACTTTGGAGGCCTTCTAGTCCAACCTCCTGCTCAGAGCGGGAGAGATCGTACCAAATGAGGCAAAGCTGTACGCGATAAGCTTCGATCTAGCGAAGAAGAAAAAAAAAAAAAGGAGGAGGAAGAAGGTTGAATGTCATTTCACTCCTTTGAGTCACCTTCACAGACATAAGCCAAGGAGCAGAAAAGTCACCAGGACTGACCCCTGCAAGCCTGCTACGCCTCCCTTCGGCCCACCAACTTGTCTTTCTTCAACCTTCACAGAAGGGACCACTTTCCTATTTTGAACGACGTTGTTCTTTTCATCCTCTTCGTGACTGTGGTCGTGGTCGTGATCGTGATCGTGATCGTGGTCATGCTCATGACTGTGGTCCTTCTGAGGGCCGCCCACCGATGGGCTCACAGCAAGAGAACGGGTGAGCTTGCCGGAAGTAGAAGCTACCGCTGTGGCTGCGTTGACCCGGACCAACGTCGAAGGGGTAGTGGCAGTTGCGTTCTCCTTGGGCTCTTCAGCCGGCAGGAAGGCCAGCCTTGGGATGGAGGTGGAGAAGTGTGTCTTGTTGGAGAGATTAGTGTTGCAGAGATTCCCTGAACAACAGGAGCCTGAGAGGGTGATGGCAGGGCTCCCTTTCCTGACCTTGGTACAGTCGCCATCTTGAACGCATCCTTTGATGGGTTTCGTCAGTGAAAAATTCCCTGGAAAAGATGAGAAGAAGCAACTTTAAGGCAGATGTCCTCCTTCAAGGCTAACAGTTTTGGTCCGAAGTGTTATTTCCACCACCACCCTGTTCCATTCCAAATAAAGTTCTCTCTGTGTTCAGCGCAAAGGGATTTTTTTTTTTTGAGTCAAGGTTAACCAAACAATTCATTGTATTTAATCTCCGTTAAAAAAGTCAAGAATGCGAACAGTTTGTCAAATCATACACTCCCTTCCCAACAGCGCTGCAGCAATTTTGTAACTTTTTTTTTTAAAAAAAGAAAAAACAAGAAAGTTTAAGGGAAAGAAATCTATCTGGCAGAGAAATATAAATGCTGTATGTTGTTTTTTTAAAAAAAATAAATAAGTAGAAAGGGTTTTTTTTTTTTAAAAAAAAACTCAATATAATTGTAGTTCTTAAAAGTTTGCCATTCTCCGAGCAAGACTGAATACCCTCATTTAACCTCTGCTTCCTCTCCGTTTTTACTATATATCGGAGAACGTGATTTCCTACACAATTAGAAAATAATTTTTATTTCAGCTGGGTTATGATGGCCTTCACTCAGAGGACACCGATCCCTTACTCATCCTCTTAGCTCCATTAATCCATCTCCCCTGCTCCTCCTTTCCTAGGAAAGGAAGAAATCTGACATATTTAGGGCCCTACGGTCACTGGAATCCCAAGACAGCCAAATTAGTCAGGTTTTTTAAAAAAATGACCTTCAGAAGTCTCACCTGCTTTCATTGTGACATTGCCATGGAAACAACCTCGGAAATTATCATAACACTTGACAATGGCAGACTTGTCCATTGTGCAGTTGTCTCCATCACAGCTGTAGCATTCCACTCCGTTGGGAATCCGAGCGCTTACGTTATCTGGAGGTAGAGCCGTTTTAAAAAAAGGAAAAAAAAATAGCATTATCAAGGATGAAAAAGATAAGAACTTTAAATTGGTTGAATTCTAGAAGAAGCATTAGAACTGGGTTGGGCCAAAAGTATTTATAATTTTTTCTTAAACCAAACTAGCGCCAAGATTAAGCCCAAGATTTGGGGCTTAGACAACTTAGAACTACGCCGACTTCAGTCTGACCTAAGCATAGTACATAAAATTATCTGCCACAATGTCCTTCCTGTCAATGACTACTTCAGCTTCAGCCTCAACAATACACGAGCAAATAATAGATACAAACTCAAGGTAAACCGTTCCAAACTCGATTGCAGAAAATATGATTTCAGTAACAGAGTGGTCAATGCCTGGAATGCACTACCTGACTTTGTAGTTTCTTCCCCAAACCCCCAAAACTTTAACCTTAAACTGTTGACCTCACCCCATTCCTAAGAGGTCTGTAAGGGGAGTGCATAAGTGCACCAGTGTACCTACCGTCCCTATCCTAATATTCCTTTTTTACTTACTCTTTTCATGTATTCAAATTATGTTTGTACTTTTACCTGTTATCTTATCTATGCTTGACAAATAAATAAACTAAACTAAGATTAGCCAAAAGTGGCTTTTGAAACCGGTCCTAAATTTAAACAGGCTGCCTCTGTTAGTTATTGATTCAGCTGCATCTGACCTTTCCTTTCCCAGAAAGAATACTGTTGAGATTTATATAAAAGGGAAGGCTAAAGAAAACAAAACCATTAAAAGCATATTTGCACATTATGCAAAAAAAAAACTCTTAGCCTAAGAACACAAAGGCACGGGTGAAGAGACATCGTTCTAGGTAAACTAGCTTTTGTGGCTATTGTACGTTTTACACAAAGCATTGCAACCGTTGTTTGGGGGCCTCGGGATGACAAAAGACAAATATTCCCTGAAGGTGAGCTCATTTCTATAGGAACACATCAATGTAATTTTCTGTGGCTATCTAGATCGCTGTTTCTCAATTTTTGGCAACTTTAAGATGTGTGGACTTCAACTCCCAGAATTCTCCAGCCAGCCTGGGGAATTCTGGGAGTTGAAGTCCGCACATCTTAAAGTTGCCAAGGTCGAGAAACACTGATCTTTATCTTGCTACTCTTTTTCTTCCTGTATTTTTTCCTCACAGTACTTCCTGTTATTGCTATTATTGTTGCATTGTTGTTATTATTATCATTATCATATTTTTATTCTACCCTCATATCAGTGGTGAAATCCAATTTTTTTTTACTACCGGTTCTGTGGGCGTAGCTTGTTGGGCATGATGTGGCATCATGGGTGTGGCTTGGTGGGCATGGCAGAGGAAGGATACTGCAAAATCTCCATTCCCACCCCACTCTAGGGGAAGGATACTGCAAAATCCCCATTCCCTCCACACTCCTGGGGGAAGGATATTGCAAAATCTCCATTCCCACCCCACTCTGGGGCCAGCCAGAGGCGGTATTTGCCGGTTCTCTGAACTACTCAAAATTTCCACTGCCGGTTCTCCAAACTGCTCAAAATTTCCACTACCGGTTCTCCAGAACCTGTCAGAACCTGCTGGATTTCACCCCTGCCTTATATATATAACTTAAGGCAGTGAACATGCCTAAGACTCCTGCCTTCTATTTTCCCACAGCAACTCACAGAGTTGAGCTGAGATAGACCGGCCCAAAGTCACCCAGCCAGCTTTCATGCCTAAGGAATTTATTTTATTTACAATTTATTTAATTTACAAGCTAAGGATCCTTCATATTCGGAAAGTCCCAGTTTATTAAGGATGCTGGGAAAATATTCCAATATTCCACAGGGACATAGCAGTAGATGGCTAAGACTAACAATCTCCTAAAGAGAAGCATCGTTCTTATCGCCCTGAGTTTTCGGAGAGGGGCGACATATAAATTGAATTAAATTGAAAATTGAAATTATGTGGGCCGGGGTTTACCCATGGGGTGCAGCTGGAGTGCTTTGATGTCCAGTTTAACGTTGCATTGGCTCGTGTTGCACTGGTGGAGCTGAGAGAAGGCCAGGATGCCGTGCACTTCCACCGCCTTGTCATTGGTTCCTGGCATGCCCAGCCCGCAACCCTTTTCGCCAACGGAGAACTTCCCGTGACCTGAAAGAACCAAGAGGTTACAGAGGAAGATAAGATGGCTTAGAACAGGGCTCTCCAAAGATGGCGACCTTGTAGACTTTAAGACCTTATGGACTTCAACTCCCAGAATTCCCCAGCCAGCCACAGAAAGCATGGAAAGAGGGGGGGAGTCTGGTTATAAGTCGACCATGGAATGTATGCGAATGTCGCTTCTTCTCTCCACGTGTGGGGCCTTCTCTCCAGAATTTGTAGCTTCCACCCTTCTATCCAATTCATCGGGAGGAAATGCCGTCTGAAGAGCCATGAATGTACAGATTGGGAAATTTAGCATGGAAGGGAGGCTGCAAAGAGTCTCCAGTATCCATCACCAAATTATTGGTGATGCTGAAAGGTACAGTAGTGGCCAAAATTGTGGAAACCTTTTGGGAAAAGTGTATTTTTGAGGTTTGATGGCTAATAGCACCACTTTTTTTTTTTGGTGTTTCAAGATAATTCTATTCCACTGCTGGAATGGCCTGGGAATAGCCTAGACCTTCACTCGATTGAAAATCGATGGAGTTGACTAAAGAAACTTGTTAGTCAGAAGCGACCCAGCAATAAAACCCAGTTAATAGAAGCCATCATTCCATCTTGGTTTCACATTAGAACAGCTGCAGAACTCAAAGACTTGGTTCACTCCATGGGAAGACGTCGTAAGGCCGTAATTCGTGCTAAAAGTTACCCAATGAATTATTAACTGACATGGTGATCATTTTTGTATATCTCGTTTTTTCTACGTGTTTCCCTTTTCTTCCTTATACTGTCACTGCTATTCGAATAGCAAATCCTTCATAAAAGTTATTGCATTACATTCTTGATTAAATTTCCATGGATATATAATTTTATGATACTACTAAAAAAAAAAAGTGGTGTTATTAGCTAGTTTTAGAAACTTTTCCCAAAAGGTTTCCACAATTTTGGCTACTACTCTATTTTCGAAATGAAAGCAAAAATACAGGTAGTCTTCAATTTACAACAGTTCGTTTATTCAAAGTTACTAATGACCATTTTTCACACTTATGACCGTTGCAGCATCCCGATGGTTGCCTGACCAAAATTTGGATGCTTGGCAATGGACTCATATTTATGACGGTTGCAGAGGTCACGTGATCTCCCTTTTGTGACCTTCTGACCAGCAAAGTCAATGAGGAAGCCAGATTCACTTAACAACCATGTTACTAACTTAACAGTTGCAGTGATTCACTTAACAACGGTGGCAAGAAAGGTTGTAAAATGGGGACAAAACCCACTTAACAACTGTCTTGCTTAGTGACAGAAATTTTGGGGTTCCATTGTGGTCATAAATCGAGGACTACCAGTATTTGTTTTTTACTAAATTTATATGTCACCCATTCTCCCCATTGGGTGATTCTGCTGACTCAACTCTGGCAAGGGAAGAAAAGCTTCAGAGAAACCAAAAAAATCAAAGATTTTGCACTTGCAGAACTAAAGAAGGAATCGAAAACTCAACCCTGTGGGTGTCACATCCCCCTTTGGGCTGGAAAAAAGCATTTGTGGCTACTCACTCCATTCCACAGCAGCCACGGTTTCCACACAGACGTGGGCATTGCTTGGGCAGGTCAAATTTTTCATCCGCTGCTGACTGCAACCGCCATCACCCAAGTCCACACAGCTGTGGCACTCCAGAGCCAAGGCACCTGTATAGGGCAGATGTCCAAAATTAGAAAACCCCAATTAAAAAGAGTGAATATATACCAGTGGTGAAATCCAAATTTTTTTACTACCGGTTCTGTGGACGTGGCTTGCTGGGCGTGAATGTGACTTGGTGGGTGTGGCTTGGTGGGCGTGGCAGGAGAAGGATACTGCAAAATCTCCATTCCCACCCCACTCTGGGGCCAGCCAGAGGTGGTATTTGCCGGTTCTCTGAACTGCTCAAAATTTCCGCTGCCGGTTCTCCAGAACCTGTCAGAACCTGTTGGATTTCACCCCTGATATATACTGATGTAGACCAGAAATGTCCAGCCTTGGCAACTTTAAGGCTTGTGGACTTCAACTTCCAGAATTCCACAGCCAGCCAGCCAGCCATCCTGATGTAGACTTTCATGGGAAGCATCCATGAAACTGAGATGAACTGTGGGGTGAAGGACCCCAGCCAATTTTCCTTTCGTTCTGATGGCCGTTCTCCTTCTCAGCTCATCACAACTTTATTAAAAGAGGGATATTTGCTTCCAGAAGTTGTGGGTGCTCCAACTCTGGAGAATAAGAAGAGAATAGCTTCAAGATTGAAATGATAAGGAAGGAAAAAGCCACCTGTGATCTGATTGCGAGATCACATCCAAATTAAGCATCTAAAGGAAGCAGAGGAATGCTTTTGGTGACCGACGGATCTGGTCGTAGGCTAATCACACTGCAAAGGTGGAATTACTCCTAAAGAAAACCAGGGCTCCATTTGGGTATGTCTAGTTTAATAAAAAAAAGTACTAGGGGAGACATGATAGCAGTGTTCCAATATCTCAGGGGCTGCCACAAAGAAGAGGCAGTCAAGCTATTCTCCAAAGCACCTGAGGGCAGGACAAGAAGCAATGGGTGGAAACTAATCTTTTAATATGTAAATTTTAATCTGTTCTTAAATTATTGGGGTGTTTTAATCTGTCCGGGCCAAAATGATTTAATTTGATTTTATCTGGTTTTTAAATTTTTTGTATTTATGTATTTTATTGTTTGGCTGTTCACCGCCCTGAGTCCTTCGGTAGTAGGGCGGTATACAAATCAAATAAACTAAACTAAACTAAACTAAACTAAACTAATCAAGGAGAGAAGCAAACTAGAACTAAGGAGAAAATTCCTGACAGTTAGAACAATTAACCAGTGGAACAACTTGCTTCCAGAAGTTGTGAATGCTCCAATACTGTAAGTTTTTAAGAAGATGTTGGATAACCATTTGTCTGAAGTGGTGCAGGGTTTCCTGCCTAAGCAGGGGGTTGGACTAGAAGACCTCCAAAGTCCCTTCCAACTCTGTTATTCTATTCTATTTCTTTCACTGTCTAATTTGCACAATGAATTTGCAAGCTGCCAAAATGTGTGTTAGATGCCAACATACATTTTGGACATTAGTAATTTGAGAGTAGATGATTAACCCACAAAGGACTCCCCCTGTGTTTTCTTTTTCTCCTCCTGGGCAACTCCCCAATCCAACCTGGAAAACAGTAATCTATTTCTCCCCTCCACTTGATGGCTCATCTTGTTTTGAATGCTTTTGGCTCTTCTTCCCAGGCATCTCCACCTGCTCCTACTTCTTTGCGTTAATCTGCAGATCTCTGCTTTTTCATTATAGCCTCTTCCGCCCTGTTTTTCTCCTGCATAACCTTCTCAGCTCTTTCATTCTCCACTCTGGTTCATCCATGGTGGGTGATTTCACTAATCCTGATGACCCCGCCCAAGGTGAGTGTCATACGAATGCTTCCACCTGTGTGAGCACCTCAGGAACACAGCACTGTGTGCGTCCAACTACACTCCCAGTTCACTTGTTGCTTTGTTGGAAGAAATATCCATCTGGTTCAGTTCCAAGCCGGGAGAAAGACACTGGAGACAAAATGGAGGCTGGAGGCTGATTGGAAAAGGGTCCATTTATTGATGAACAGAACCACATGTTTGTAGTTCTGGTGCAGCTGACCCCATGGAGTTGAGAGTGGGTGGTATTTATACCTTGTCTTGGACTTTGCACTTGAGCTTCCTGTTCCTGTACAAGAACATGTATTCTATTGTCTGTTGTCAGACTCCCATGGGGCCATGTACAAATCCTAGGAGTTTGTCTGAGCTAGGTTTGGTTGAAGTTTGGACTGCTGGGAGTGGTGCAACTGAGATGATGCAAAGAAGGGGCTTTGGGCTATTCCTATTGTGGCTGAGGGCTAATCCTATCTTTGCTGGATCTTGGGTGAGGGTATTTGCTTGTGAATAGAGCTAGCTATCTCTTTACCTCTTAAGTGCTGACATCTGCTGTGGGCTATTAAGGAAGGTGGGGCTGTTTTCCAAGAGCATGTTTTCTCCATTTCTCATCCAGAGAAATATAATGTTCTGCTTTTTTAACATTTCTCAAAATATTTCATTCTTCTAAGAGAGGGGTGGGTGCTAACTATCTACAGCTGCTTCTCCAGAATCTTTTTAAACAACATGGGTAGCTTTCATTAATAGAATAATACATCAATTCATGTCATCCAAATTAAAGCTAATTTAGCAGGACACTTCCACGCACCCCGTTTTTCCACTCCCTCATTCTTTGAAAGACGCATTGAATGACAATCCACAGATTTTAGCATGCTAAAACCAGACAGAAAATTTGCTCTCCTACCTCAATGCTGGAAGCTCAAAAACGCTCCTCACTCCTTCACACAAAGGGGAAAATGTTCTATACTTAGGAAAGAAAAACCCAAATGCACAGGTATAGAAGAGGTGGCACTTGGCTCAATAGGAACAACTGCAAGAGGAATTAAATAGATTAACAGAGTTGGAAGGGACCTTGTAGGTCATCTAGTCCAACCCCCCGCCCAAGCAGGAGACCCTACACCATTTCTGACAAATGGCAGTCCAATCTCCTTGGAGTCCTAGTGGACAGTCACTTGAATATGAGCCAGCCGTGTGCTAAAAAAGCCAACGCAGTTCTAGGCTGCATAAACAGAGTGATAGAATCAAGATCACGTGAAGTGTTAGTCCCACTCTATAATGCCTTGGTAAGGCCACATTTGGAATATTGCACCTAGTTTTGGTTGCCACAATGTAAAAAAGATATTGAAGCTCTAGAAAGAGTGCAGAGAAGAGCAACAAAGATGATTAAGGGACCGGAAGCCAAAACATATGAAGAACAATTGCAGTAATTGGGTATGTCTAGTTTAATGAAAAGAAGGACGAGGGGTGACATGATAATAATGTTCTAAGGGGTTGTGACAAAGAAGAAGCGGTCAATCTAAAATACCTGCCTCCAAAACACCTGAGGGCAGGACTAGAAGCAATGGAGGGAAATTAAGCAAGGAGAGAAGCAACCTAGAACTAAGGAGAAATTTCTTGACAGTGAGAACAATCAACCAGTGGAACAGAAGTTGCATTTGGAAGTTGTGGGAGCTCCATCACTGGAGGTTTTCAAGACAATCATTTGTCCAGAATTGTAGAGGGTTTCCTTCCTACCTGAACAGGGGGTTGGACTAGAAGACCTCCAAGGTCCCTTCCAACTCTGTTATTCTGTTATTCTGCTTGCCCTCTTCGTCCATGTCTTTATTCATGTTATATTTGTCTGCCGAAACCCAAATAAACAAATGAGCAAATAAGATGAGGAAGTCCTATCATCTGGAAGAAGCGATCCATCAAACTGCTTCTCTCCTTGAAAGACCTGTTAGGATATCTGGAGGCTGAGGGACAGGGTGCAGCCAGAGCTCTTGCAAATGAGGAAACGGGTCACCCACAAGCTTCCCACAGCTGCAGCAGTTCAAAGGAAGACCAGGTTTTCTACGGTTTTCAATAAGCCACAAACATCGCCGGAAATAATTGGGCCCAGCCATGAAACCAAAACAGTGCCGTGAGATCACCCGGATGGAAATCTCATTCTGGAACGGTGCAAAGACCTTCCTTATGGAAGTCTGGATACGGATACATCACACCAGAGGTAGTTCTGGACAGGAAGCCGAATTAGATGACTCTAAAACGGGTTATTTGAAATGATTTCCCCAGGTGAGCTTTAAGTTAGGGTATTGCGTAACTTTCTCCAGTCTGGAATTTTTGTTGAATGATGCATAACGATGATTCCTTGCTGACAAAGCTACCCTATAAATTCCGTGTTGTGTAACCCTAAAGAACTGTCTATCCCCAGAAAACGAAGTCTTGAGAAGGAGGCCTTAGATTTGAAAGGAATCATTGATTTTGGTAGGGTCAAACATCCTATGGAAGAGAGATCCTGTCTGAGGCAGGGATGAGTTTGACTCAGAGATGGTATTCAGTTGGTTTGGACCGGTTTACCCAAACTGGTAAAAGAAATCACGGCTGGATCCACCCACCCGCCCCAGATCTATGCCATCCTATTTAGGCACATTTTTGAGGCCAGGTGTATGCGCGCCAGCAAAGTACACGCGTGGAAGGCCTGGCGCATGCATGGATGGGGACACACGTGCGCTCACATTTGTAAACCAGTAGGGAAAGTAAGTGAATACCATCCCTGGCTTGACTGGACAATCACAAACCATGTTTGGAATCCCCTTCTATTTAGCACTCATATTTTCATGTTTTGAAGTTATCTTAATTTTAATTCTAACCTGCTCTTTCTAGTTCTTCAGAAACAATGGTTAAATGTCCTAAAACAAAAATCCCTATTTTCCATCCCTCTCTCCCATTTTGTAAAATAATTGTATAGGCATATACGCACAAGAGGCATATGCTGAACAGCTATAGGTTTGGCCGCGTTGGCTGTGGTCATCAGGCTTCTAAAGAGGCCTACTGGAAAAGAGGCAAAAAACCTAAACCATGGTTTGTTTTGTTCTTTGAATTATGATTATCTTTCCTTTTTGGCCTTTGGGGGTTGATTGTGGAACAAAAGATGGGCTTGACTGTAAAAACAAAAACACATAATTTTTCCTCAGATGGTAAGGCATTGCCTGTTGATCTGAGACTGCCAGCCTTGGCCTGTGTTAGAAGCCACAATGACGTCATGTAGGTCAATTCTACAAATTATGTCAACTCCAAATTTCTTGTCCTTTGTACAATGACCTCATGACATTTGTGATGTCATCCCCCTCTTGCCTTTGAGGAAATGGTTGGTTCTATCAGCTTTTTATGAGGTGAGGAGAATGAAGGCCAAGGTCCTTTTTCCCCAGATC